>NC_143567.1:5662500-6267500 GCF_054136105.1 Typopeltis vanoorti | reverse complement strand
CTCTTACTCTTTTCTTGACTGTGAACAAACTTAACTTCCATGGATGCCATCGCCCACTTTCCATGTAACAAAATTCATTGGTTGATATCCTAGAACACCCATTCAAAAGTTTATAGACCTCTATCATATCACCTCTCTTTCTCCTGTTAACCAGTCTGCAATCCACATAATCACAATCTGTCCTCATAAACTAAATCCCATAATCCGGATATAATCTTCGTAACTCTTCTTTGCATCCTTTCCACAGCTCTATTCCCCCTTGGAACCCAGGAGACCAAATCTGCGCACAATAATCCAGGTCTGTGGTCTTAGCAAAGCCTTATAAAGAGGCAGAATGACTTCCTTATCTTTACATGTCAAGGTTCGCTTCAGATTCGTAATTATCCTCTGAGTTGTATTTGCAACTTTTGCTATGTGATCTTTGAACTTTAAATTCACATCCACCAATACGCTAAGATCCCTTGCCTCTTCAGTTTCTTGTAGCATACAAGAAACCCTGCTAATATAATATGCCATTGAAACTCTAATCATACCAAAGTGCATAACTTTACACTTACTAACATTTAACTGACAGCCATTTTCATTTGCACAAATTTCCAGTCTATTCAAATCATTTTGTAAATTTTGTAATTGCTGAATATCAGTAGCATCTGTGATTGCTCTGCCTATCTTCGAATCATCGGAAAACAATTGCACATCTGATGTTAGATCCTACCTGATGTCATTAATGTATAGATTGAACAATAATGGTCCAAGGACTGAACCCTGAGGTACATCACTGTTCACCTTAAATCTGGCAAATTCACAGCCACTGTATACCACTTTTTGATATCTGTCTGTCAACAATCCCCTGATCCAAGTTTATATTCCAATCCATATTCTCCAGTTTATGCAACAGCCTTTCACATGGTAACCTATCAAATGCCAAATATACATTAGAAAAATCCAACATTATCATAGTGTATCCATTCCCTTTATCCAACTAGGCCGTAACATTGTTATAAAATACGAGCAAATGGATAAAACATGACCTTCCTTTAGTAAACTCATGCTACTCCTTGCAGAGTATAACATGTTTGCTTACCCATTTCTGTATGTGAGACTTTCACCTTCATGCTTTAGTAAAAGAGTTTATATGTGCTTTGAAATTATTTGAATTTCTATATTATAATACAAAGCACTTTCCTTTTAGATGTGTATATTGCTATGCATTATGAGAGCATCATTAACCAGATTGGTTTGACCTTTGAAGTAAGAAATAGTAAGAAACAGACATAGAGAAGATCCTCCTCCTCCTGATTTACACTCACGCGTAGACCCATACTTCACTGTGCAGGCATTCAGAACTGAAAATCCCACGGAATAAGGTCAGATAATCCTTATTCCAGGAATGTCCTATGTCTGTAGATGCGTGTGTCACGGGGCTGGTTTGCCTGTTCTGAGAGACGAAAAACCTGAGTTTCCGGGTGAAAAACCCTCTACCTCTATATGAGACCAGCTAACTCACCTTTCAAAGGTGAGTTAGCTGGTCATATATAGAGGTAGAGGGTTTAGTAGAGGGTTTCAATAATAATTAATAAATAACATACATGTGAACTGCACATACATGATGTAGAGTGCCAAGACACTCTACATCATGTATGTATATGTCATTGTTGAATATCTAGTTTCTATTCTTGTTGTTTAATTTAGAAGTCATATTGAAGATGCCTTTGATACTAAGCCGAAAATTTTATAGTAATAAAAATATATACATCAGTAATCTCTTATGTTATTTATTAAAGTAAATTATACTTGACAAGAAATTATACCTCACAAGAAGTTTTCTTGTGAAGTTGTTGCCTTCACATCAACAGTCTTAGTATCCCATGATGCAAAGCATGCTTCCTTTTGGACCCATATTGCACAGCAATATACAAGTCTGAAAGGAAACGTGCTCTTGCATTATGGGAGGCAATTGATGTGAAGTCAACAGCTTCTATATAAAAATTAGTATGTTTACACTTCAGGCAAGGTTTAAACAAGAATATAATTTTGTATCAAATAAAGTTTGCTTTGTAACCAAGTTAAACAACTTCCTCATACTAGTCTTATATGAAAATTTTAATGGAAAAAACTGAAACCAGTGTTCCATAAATACTGATGAATTTGTAAAAAAAAAAAGAAAAAAAAAAAGGTCAAATAATATGGAAGAGATGTGAAGCTCCACTCGATGCACAACAAGTACGACATACAGTACAGCATGAATGTTAATGATAACAATTAAGACACTTCATTCTGATTTCATGCCATTTATATTATTTAGATATCTCATTACCCCCTCCCCCTGTGTTTCTTTCATAATGTAATAAGAAAGTGATTCAGTAAATAAAAAGACAGCATCTTGCAAATTGCAGAGAATGGCCTGCCACGATACTGTGACAGCTGACTTTTTTTGATTATGGTAGATTTTCAAACTTTTTTTTTTTTTTTTTTTTTTAAACCTAGATAGACTTGCCACTTTGACAAACTCTTCCATACCTTAATTTATATCCAATATATAAATGTGCATCTCTAGCAGTTTCAATGCTAGAGATGCACATTTCAATGCACAATGAAATATTTTATTGGTTAACAGAAACTGGAATCACTTTATTCTACAATCCTTGCAAGTTCTGAAGTTTTTTTGAATCTAGTATATCCAGCAAAAAATAAAATAAAATAAAATAGAATAAAAAAATAAATAAATAAAATACTTTCTTATGTATACTGAATTAAGTGATAATGAATACTTAATTTTACCAATTTTGCAAAATGCATTTTTTTAAAGTGGTTAAACATAACTGAATGAAAAAAATGAATCATGGAAATGAATGGCTTCAGTTTCGAATCCTGATAACTGATAACCATGAGTTTGCTGGTATTAAGTACCAGCAATATTTCTTATGACCATTGAGATTATAAGAATCTTTGATAGTGGATTAAAGGCTACTTCTCAGTAAATATTCCTAATGACTGTTCATTACTAATGGGTACTCAGAAAAATTCATATGAATAAATGGTCAGCTCAACACAAATTTTCAGCAATTCCTACTATTACTATGTGATTAAGCACAATACAAATGTTATGTAATTAGACGAAAGGTTCTATAATGAAATGTTTCTTTCTTAACTACTGTAGAACAGTTGTTGCTTTTTTTTTATACTAAGATGGAAGAGTATAATTAAGTAGCTGGCATAAATAATTTTGCTTAAGTACTATTAAACCAGATAAGTATTAAGTACTATGATATGTTACATAAGTGTTGACCTTCCACAATGAGTCTTGTGACTCCATGGAGATCATGAAAAAAATAATAATAATATAACTTAATACTGATTTAATGTATGCAGTTGACTCTTACTACAGCAAACACTGTTATTACAAAAACAAAATAAAATACAAAAGTCATCCAAAACAAAGCTCCCATAGATAGTGAAATTCCACAGGAAATTCATTATATTAAACTATTCTCCTGATCCCTGCAAGTTTGCTATGGTGAGAGTCAACTGTAAAATTTATGCTAAATGTAAAATTCAAATGTTGATATAGATAAATTAATATAGCTTCAAATGTTAAAATAATAAAAAATAAATATACCTGAGATATTTTGCGAAATGAATATGAAATGATAAAATTTAGAGCAAAATGAAATTTCAAAATATAGTAAAAGCCTGATTATAAATTGGTACACTGCACTGTCAGTTGAAATAGCCATGCATTTCTCTTGAAGGGGGAGAGAAAGAAGTGACTTGAAAATGGTTGATAAGTATGCCTGGAAATTTCTGAAAATCCTAAATATCACAAAGTACTTGATTTTCAAGTCACTACATAAAAGCCAAACAGAAGCAAATCACTTATCTTTCTGAAAGAAATTAAATCCAACGTATAAGAAAAGAATATGCTCAGAAGAGAATTCCATTAACAGAGCGATCTCACAATTATATGCGTGTCAAGAAACTAAAGTATCAGGCTGACCAACCAGGTTAATATGTCAAGCATCTCTAGTACAGCATCATGTAATTACCTTCAGTTAATTACAGAATGAGTTTTCTAATTCAGATAATCTTAATTACTAGAGCAGAAAACTGCTTTTGTAACATGGGAATAACTGATGAATTACTGTAATTAACTCTTTAAGTACACAGGCATTATACTCTTAGTTAATGACTGCTTTTTTTTTAAATAACAATTGATGTAATATACAGATAGAAAAAAAAATTTTTTTTTCATTTGCCATTTAATGCTGATTTAATTAATATCAAAGAAGCAGACAGAGAAGCAAAATAGTTCCAATGAGCAAGAGTGATATTAAGACAAATGTTTCCAATTACTGATCAATCTGTATTTTTATTATTATGTAACACATCCAAGGAGTCCAAAGACTCATCAAGGGAGAGCACCTATTCTACAACTCTCTGCCTCCACCACATATAGCCACTTAATTCACCAACTATAGCAAACCACACAACCCATTATCATCTACACCAACGCCATCTACTGCCTACCACAACCACTAGTATTTTCATCTGTAAATTGCATGTGTTTTCAAGGGTGATTTTTCTGTATGTAGGATGAAAAACCATGCTACTTCTGTATGAGATCAGCTAACTCACTTCAATTGAAAAAAAAAAACCATATAAAGATACCTCTTTTCACTACAAGATTAGTAAAGTTAAGGTCAATTTTTAGTAATCTACATGTATTTTATTAAAATATGATGAATGTATTGGATATGGAACTCATATAGTGATATTTTTGGATTACAGAAGGAATTTAGAAACTGCAGTTGGAAAGCTTGAAATTTTGCATATTTATGTATTAGTTAAATTTCTTTTTGTTCCAGTTAGAAAGACTAAATCTTCAACTTTAAGCATGGCTGCATGATGGAAGACAGTCATTTCAAAACCAACCCTAATCAACAATTAAAATAATTTATTTATCCAATGTTAGTAGGCACTAAGTTAGTGCATTTTAGTCTTTTATTCCATTACAGTTTGAATTGTTTTCTTATTGTCACCTGTGTATTGTGACAAGTAGTTTGCAATCTGAAGATGCTGGTTTAAAATACAGTGAAATATTATCCAGTTAATAATAAATATGTTATTTCATTATTTATTATTTTCTTGTTGTTTAACACCATTAAAACACACATGAATAACTTCAAACATGCAACCTATCCATAAAGTTGAAGAATTAGTCTTTCTAACTGGAACAAAAAGAAATTTAACTAATATATAAATATGCAAAATTTTAGTGAGCCAAAATTTGGACCTGAAAAAATATTTCTATATAATAGTAGGAATCTACTTTGATCTTACCTTTTTGTCTAAAACTTATTTTTTGGCATGTCATCTTGAGAGTTAAGTGCTTTATTTCCAAGTACATGCTTGTTGCTAATAGGTAGCAAATTTTACTTATTGGAACTGAAAGAAACATGTCTAGCAGATTTGACCATGATGAATTTTTTTATTTTTTGTTTTTTTATATGCATTCCAAAAGAACAACTTCGCTAATGCAGACATCAACTGTACTAGTACCGAAAGCATGTCAAATAAAGTTGATATAGAAAAGAGAAAGTGATTTACTGGATCTGCATCAATGAGACAACAGGAGCAAACTGAAATCGCTGTGCACTTGGGAAAATGTAATATCTACAGCGTTTCAAGTGAACTGATATCAAACTTTTCCTGTCATTAAATAATGTGAATGTGTAGGTGATAAGATATTTAACATCATGATTTCATGAGAATTCTATGCCATCAGTTAGATCCCATTTTCATCCAAGAATACTGGAGGAAAAAGTTTTTCTCTCTTTCTGCAATTTAGGGTTGTGTGAAAACATCAAAATAGATCCCTATCAAAAAAACAGCAACCACAGACTCAGTCCACTTGGATCATGACATCACTAAGTCTTAAAAGTAATCTGATATGCAAGCTACTTGCAGACATCATTAGGAATGCGCCACAGTTCTTGGAAATATGCTAGTGTGATGATGTGGACCACTAGCCCCCGCCCCCAAACACTGCTGAATAACAATGGAAAATTTATAATACTATCAAAGAATATTAAGAACAACAAAAATTTTCTTACAATAACTAAGTATAGCTAACATGGAATGTTCTTCATCACAATGACAGTCAAGGATTTGGCGGACATGGCTAATATACAGATGAAACATGCCCTACATAATTGATATTGGAACTGTGTTGACAATACAAAATCATGGAAGCATAAATAATGCATCAGATAATTAAGAGAAAGAAATTCAGCCAAAATGTCACAAAAATGGACAGTCACAGCAATAACTGCAATTTTATGCATCTAGAAATAGGTATGTACCATATTCACTCACATTAAATGAAAATTAAGTACTCCAAATTCTTAAGTAAATATGTTGTGGAGTGTTTAATGCTTATCATCCTGAATGTACTCAATATATAGAGAATATAGAATTACTTTCAGAATTAGACTATTTTAAACTATTCAAACTTAGAAAGGGATTAAGTTATAATTAAATGTATTAATTCTTCTTCCCATTTTCAGTAATACTGTTAATACTTTTTTGTAGGATAGCCAATTTTTAGCTTCTCATAACAAAGTTTTTAAAAATAAATGTGCCCACTTGTCAGTTTCACACTTTTCTTTTTACATTGACTATATATTTTGATAAATAACAACAGTAATTTTTTTTTCATGTTATTATTGTTTAAGAAATTTTAATAAATTCACTTGTGTTTATCTATACCAGGGGTGGCTAACTACACGTCCCTTTGTAGCCACAATAATTCCGGTAAGACTTAGAATAGCAACCTTTGACCAATGTGATGGTACGGGGGTAAGTGAGTTTGCGCATGGCAAGGTTGTAACGAGCTTGTAAGAACTGCTTTTGACTTACCTAATTTTAAGGAGCTTACTAAGAAAATGGATACAAGGAAGGCCTCTATCAGTACATAAGTAGATAAAATTATTGTGTTTCGACTTTAAAATTATTCTAATTGTTCAAAGAAGACTTCATTTTAATGTGTTTCGAATTAAACCTTTTTACTGCAGTAATTTTTATTAACCCTGTTTTTCTCTCTATTTTCGATTATTGTGTTTCGACTTTAAAATTATTCTAATTGTTCAAAGAAGACTTCATTTTAATGTGTTTCGAATTAAACCTTTTTACTGCAGTAATTTTTATTAACCCTGTTTTTCTCTCTATTCTCTTTTTATTTGTTATCTCCCCTTCTCTTTTTGTTTATTTTTTCCTGGTAGATCATGAAGAGCCACATGACACAGGGGTGGCCACAAAGTCTTAAGCCACATTGTGGCCACCCCTGATCTATATATAAAAAAAAAAAAAAAAAAAAAAAAAAAAAAAAAAAAAAAAATCATGTCATTTTTTGTATAGACAATAAATCGAACAGTTTCATAAGATTTAGAGTTGCAATTTTTTTACTGATGTTTAAACAGTCGTTGCACTTTACTTTATGTTACAAAGTACACTTTGTTCATTTCAGCAGATTTCAAGAACTTATCATCTCTTTTGCTTTAACAGACTGAAAAAGTATAATAAAACTGTTTTTCTTACCTCAGAATTAATTTTACATGTTGTTTGTCTTACTCACAGAGAAGGGAAACTTCAAAAAGTTTTAACTTAGAATAGAATACTCTTTTCAGAGAAAAGCAAAAGCTGAAGAAATGGAAGATTAAAACCGATATTTATTCAAGAGCAGTTTATAACATTGAATGAGCAAAAATATATAAATCTAGAAAAAAACAACAACAACTATTAATTATTATTTTAAGAGGTCAAAACTGAAATACTTTGTGAAAATTATTTCATTTAGCAGTGAAATTAGGATGTAGTCAATAGCTGTTTAAAAGAGAAAAAGTGAAGTTCCTTTTAACGTGTGATTTTTGTATAATTTAAGAGAAGGTGCATTACATCTGACAGCCAGCAATCTTGAGGGGCAGGAGGGCTGTTTTTGGAATCAAACAGGAACAGTTCATCATCGAGAAGTACTGCCAAGTCAACAAAGAGTTCAATGCTTAGTGTGTTCTTTTTTTTTTTAGATATTTTCAAAAATAAAATTGCACTTCCCAAGTGAAGTCTGCTGAGGTAGAGCAATTTTATTTATTTATTTTTCATTTAAGAAAAGGAACAGGATGCTTATAAACTGAAATTAACCATACATAACACCTCTTCTACTCAAAAATCAAGAAGTCTCTTGAAAAACAGCACTGCTGAACACATCAGCTGCCTTAGAAGGTCGCAAGGGATAAAAACGTTCCCTTAATCTTAAACTTCATAAATGTCTCAAAAGCTTTTGATTTAGTCAATAGATGCAGGATGTTCAAACTCTCAGTTATTATGGCATATCATTGAAAATAATCAAAGCAATAGCAGAACCATACCAGAATTATCATGCAAGAGAAATGGTTAATGGAGAGATGACTGAGAACTTTCCTATTTTTACTGTAGTTCTTCAGGGAGACTCTTTGGCACAATATCTTCTTATTACTATTCTTGATTATGTATTCAGACTTGCAGGAAATAAGTACAGAATAACTCTGCAGAATTCAGATTCAGAACGACAAACCCACATATGTAGTCTGTTTTGTGGATGATGACATACTGATTGCTTAACATTCAGAATTCCCAATATGTCTTACATAATTAATGTAAAAATATGCAGCACTGATTGGACTGGAAGCAGTGAAATCTTAAAGAACAGAATAGAAAGTGAAATCCTAAAAGAACAGAATAGAAAGTGAAATCTTAAAGAACAGAATAGAAGGCAATATTAAGCTAAATGACCACATTCTTGAAGAATGTGAATGATTTTCAGTACTTTGGTTCTTACTCTGACACTCTACATGACAAACAGTGAAGAGAAAGCACAAAGCTCTTCAATTCCAACAAAGTCTAATATCTGGAAATTCAATCTCATCATTACAAATATACCGAAATTTGTCTGTACAAAACCACCAATCAAGACATTAACATATGGTGCCAGGAATGGAACAGCACTCAATGAGCAGATAATGTTATCAAACAGTTTTGGGGCAGCATGCCTTCAAACAATACCAGAATATACATGGCAAGATCAAATTGTTAATACTATCATTCTTGAATAAAGAACAGCAAAGAACAGAAACAATTAATAAAGGTCAAATGAGATGGTTAGGAAATCAACTTAGACATCCACCTTCACCTATGTTCAGTAATCTTGCTCTCTACAAGCAAACTAATAGACACAGAGGAAGAGGAAGACACCAAAATACACCATGATACTTTTGCATTTTGTTAAGGCTTTTGACAGAATAGGGCATGGAAGACTATTGCATAAATTGGAGAATATGAGTTTGGATCACAAAATATTATCATGGATAAGAGAATGGCTGACTGACAGATACTAAAAAGTGGTATATGGGGAACGCGAGTCTGCAAGATTTATTATTTTTTTATATTAATCTTTGTACTGGTTATGTGCAGTACTACCCTTACAACACGTCCAGACTTGATATAGGCCTAAGCCTTTACAAGTGTTTTACCCTATGCCTGTTCTAGTTATCACTGTAGTCATTCTCCGGTGGCAATGCCATGCCACCAGTGTGCCCTGTAGTGCCCTCAAGGAAAGAACTTTTATATCCTTCTGCATAAGCCCAAGCTGCTTTAAGTCTTTATAACTATCTGCACTCCATACGGCATGTAAAGAGATGGTGGCGCTGGTAAACCTCAGTTTCCCAATGCTCCTCCCGTATCTTACTAACTAGATCTTGGTTATTTTTATAATAGGTTACTTTATTATTATAGTTATAGACTAGTGGGCTCCCTGTTCCCACGACCTGGGCATCAACTACCCAAATGTCACCATCTCTTTTAATCACAAAGTCTGGCTTACGCAAACCTGCGGAGGTCCTATAATGTGGTTCCACCACGGTCTCCCAACCTTTGTTTTTAAAGCAGTTGTTCAGAATGGAGACCACAGCATCATGCCTCCGCACACGACCCCATGGGTGTGGAAGCAACACTGGGCTATATAAGACAATGTCTCACTGTAGTGGCAGCCAGCCCTATGGTTTGAGTCGTTACTACCCCATCGAGCTGTGTGGGCAGGGCATTGATCCTTGTCCTGATAAGGTCAATATACTCGAACCCAGGGAGGAGTCTGGTGCCATTCCTTACCCAATCATACTGGGGAGGCACCAGATATGACTATTTTAAAGGAGCACCATCTATAGAACAGTGCAACAGAGATGCCCACCTCTTGTGTTCTGCAGGTGCTGACTTAATTAAGGTATCTTGATAATGGGACCAGCCTTTAGCCTGCCCTAAAGTCTTCTTGTATTAATGGATCAGTCCTGGGTCCACTGTTATTCAATCTGTACATTAATGGCATTGTGAAGAATTAGACAGGTGACACATAGCCATTTGATGATGATGCTAAGATTGGAAGGTAACCAGGAATGTGGCTGATATACAGTACTTGCATAATGATTTGAATAGTCTGGAATTGCAGAAAGCTCAGAATGAATGCCATGAAGAAAAGGGTGAGATTTAGATTTTTCTCTCATAGAGCAGCATGTGATTGGAATGGATTGCCACGTGATGTTGTGTATGCAAGCAGTGTGAATGAATTCAGAAACAAATATGACCGCTGGTGCTTGTAGCATGTGTTCTCCCTCGATAAATCCCTGACACCATGGAAGTCTTTCTTAATAATAATAAGCAAACTTTTTTTTGAAGTGAGGCTCATGAACCATATAACATTTACCATTTGGGACAAAACAGAGCAACTTTGCTCACTTTCATCTAACAGACTATATCTACATGAGCTTTTGTTATATGAATATTTCTGTATATATTTCCCTATTTATAAATGATAAATATGAAGAAAAGGAAAAGAAAATTTCACAAAGAAAGAAGAAAAAAAAGTTGCCCAATTCTTTGGATTTTTTTAAAAAATAAATTTGAAATGATGTTAAAAGCCTTATTTTATTTAACTGAGGGACTTATATTTTAAGTGAGTTAGTGAAAAGAGTTGTGATCTGAAAGACTATATATACGTGTTTAATTACCGAAAAAAACAGACATTGCAAATTTCTGAAAACTCTTAACAAGGCAGTTTTTTTTTTTTTTTTTGTTGTTGTTTTTGAAATTTTTAATTTCATAGTTTTTCATCTTACTGCTGAGATTAATTATTATTTTTTTGAATATATAAAATTAAAACTTAATTTTGAGAAAATCTCTAATGCAGAGGAAATTTTTGCAGTTTCTTTTTTCTAATATTGTGATGGTTAATAATATTAACAATATTTTATCAATATGATTATGCAAAACTGTGTATGAAATGAAGACATATTAACAGAGTAAGTACAATGGGAAAGAAGCATGCAATATGAGAATGAAAATTTTCCAAAAATGACAATGTTTGAAGTAAACATGGAGTAAAAAATGTTTGACAATGTTTGAAAAAACATGGAGTTTTGAAGTAAACATGAAGTAAACATGGTATAATATTATTATTATTGTAACTAGAGCTGAACATTATCAAAATATTTATATGCCATGGTACTTTTAGAACACACTTCATTATAAGTGTCAAGTAGTGCTTATCACTCTATATACATCCCGACACCCATTTATATCAGACTTTTACGATATATTTTAAATATAAAAAAAACAGTTAAATGCATAGAAATTTAATGTAAAATGAAGAATTATATAAAATGAGATATACAAATGAATATATGTACACATGTGATGCATATTTTATGGATGTTTCTGCAATTTATTTTAAATTGTTTTATTGCACACATTTAAATTTGGTGTAAAAATTAGTCTGTATTTCTTATATCCTCACATGTTTGAAAAAACCTCTAATTTGGGCCATGTGCGACGCACCAGCTCTGCAAAGAAACCTAACTTATGTTTAGGATTCTTCTGTATGGCAACAGTACGAGGATCGTCAAGTGGATGTAGAGTGCCAGAAGGACTCATATCTTCAACTTTCTCTGATATCTTACCTAGCTGGGATGAAGCACAAGTGCCATCTGTTGCATCAGGACAAGTAGGACTGTTTACCTGAAGTCCAACTTTGATCTTCTTGGTAAGAGCACCCTCAGGAAAGATAACTTGCACCTGTGGAACTACAGTTGAACTGACCATGCCACCCTCAGAGCCAATAACATGAACTTCCTGCCTCACTCGAGTGATGATTGCAAAATACTGGGGGAAATCAGTCGTCAGGATCCGAGTAATCCGGTTGGTATTAAGATCTTCCAATGCGTTCAATTCTATTAAAATGCAACAAACAAGAAAGGAGTAAAAATTAAAACCTAAAAATCACAACAGAGATTCAACAAATTTATATCTTTATTAAAGAGAAATTACAAGAATTAAAGATGCTATGAAATCATATTCTTGGTTTAAATATTTATCCAAGTGTAAGCAAACAAAGTTTGCACCTCAAGTAACTTCAGGACTCGGCAACTTGTATATCGAAGGTAATGACTTCACATCATATATGCAAAGCACATATCCTTATAGACATGTATAATGCTATGCATTATGGAAAGGATCACTACCCAGTAGGAGCCAGACCCAGAAATGATACCAAGGTTGAAGTAATGCAGAAGTCATATTTCCATATATATATATGAGTAGCCAAATGGTGTCACACCTTATTACTAAAATACTCTGGATTAGAGATAGATGTTGAAAGTTTTTAGAACTTTCAACAGAAATTACAAGAGATATTCAACAACTTAACATTTTTAAATTTCAGAAACTTTTTTTAATTTATTTTTTATGTTGAGCAACACAAGAGTTTGGCTGATCAACCAATAGTACATCAGTATCATGTTCAAAATAGCAAGCTGGGAAGGGAGAAACTTGTTTACATTAAATTTGAAGACCAGGGGGACTTGTTCCACAATATAACAGTAAGAGAAGTGAAAGGAAGGAGGAGGAAAAGATCTGTGAGTTTGGAGTTGTATTGTGAAGGGATGTTGGATGACAGTTGCATGTGTTCCAGTGAATTTAGTACAGAGCAGGGGAATTATTAACTCTGCCATGGGATCCTTAGGGATCTCATGCCAGTCCCAAGCCTGGATAAAGGAGGATGGTTGGTCAGATGAGTGTCGATGCTCTGACCGTAAAGAAAAAACACGACTGTTATCTGATGCCTATACAACTACAACATGCCGGCTTGGGCGTCGCCCAGATAAACAAGGCCCACGATACCAATCGAGTGATCAGGGTTGGATCGAAAAGTGGGATACAGAAAGGAAACAGAAACTAACAGAACTGTTATCAGTAGGAACATGGAATGTGCGGACACTCTGGATGTCAGGAAAATTAGAACTACTTTGTGAGGAAATGAAGAGATATCGGTGGGATATACTAGGATTGGCAGAGATGAGATGGACATCATCTGGAGAGATCAATGGATGCGAAGTAATATGGTCAGGACATGACATCATGCACGAAGCAGGATTTGGCTTCCTTCTCAGCAAAAGAGCTCGAGAGGCACTGTTAGGCTACAAACCAGTAAATGAACGAATCATAGCAGCAAGATTTCAGGCAAAGCCATTCAACATATCAACAGTCCAGATATATGCACGCTCATCTGACAGCACAGATGAGGATATTGACTTATTCTACAAAGATCTGACAGAGACAATAGAAACAATACCAAAGCAAGATGTGTTAATTATTGAAGGAGATTGGAATGCCAAAGTTGGAATAGATAATGATGGTTGGGAAAAAGTCATGGGAAAATATGGTTTCGGAGAAAGAAATGAACGGGGTGAAAAATTGTTAGAATTTGCTGTGGACCACGAGATGATGATCTGTAACACAAGATTTCAACAAAAGGAGTGTAGAAAATGGACGTGGCGATCAAATGATGGGAAAACCAAACACATGATTGATATGATTATGATTAAAAGAAGATGGATAACATCAGTATAGCAATGTCGAACTTTTCAAGGAGCGGATATAGACTCGGACCATAGTTTAGTGATTGCATCAAGATGAAACTGAAAAAGAAATATAAATCCCAACATCAGAATAGAAGAGATACAGCATGAATAAGTGAAGCAGAAATAGGAAGAAGGTACAGAACAGTGTTAGCAGAAAAACTTAAGTGTGGAGAAAGAAAAAAATTCGAATTTAAGAGTGAAAACAGTAATGAAGGCGATACAAATGCAGTTGAAGAAACAGTAACAGAAGAAGAGATCAAGAAGAAATGGATTACACAAGAAACACTGAAGTTAGTACAGGAGAAAAGAATGTTGAAGATAAGAAGGGATACATCAGAACAAATAGAAGAGCAATATAGAAAAAAGTGTAATGAGGTGAAAAAAGCAGTCAGAATGGATAAAATGAAATGGTTAGAAGCCCAATGCAACAATATAGAACAGTACTATGGAGAGCATAAAACAAGGGATGTATACAAAATTATCAGAACCATTAATAGAAAGTGGCAACCAAAACAGACCACAATTAAAGATGAAAAGGGCAAAGTATTGATGAATAAAGAAAAAATTGTACAGTGGTGGACAAGATACTGTAGTGAGTTATATGAAGAAAAACTAGATTCAGATAGCATTGGGAAACTCACTGAAGAATTGAAGCAGATATCACCACAAGGTAATGAGCACGATATGGACATTTTAAGAGGAGAGGCAGAAAAAGCAATAGGACAGCAAAAACACAACAAGAGTCCTGGTAACGATAACATTAGATTAGATTATCTCAGCATGAAGATTTAATGAAATTAAATTAAATCAATTAAATCATTGATTTAATGAAATTAAATTAAATCAATTAAAGCCAGGAATGCAACAGTGAGACGTGGATAATTTGAACTTTTATACAATTTTTAAATAGGGCCATACAAATATGCACAGAAATTGGAAAAAGTAATCACCTGAGAAATTATTATTTTATCATGAACCAAAGGAAGGCTGAAATAACTTGTTTTACTTACTTATTTATAACAAGTTCCAACCTCCTTTGACTATAATCAGTCATACAATCCACAAAAACTCTGGCAGAAAACAGGACATTCAGTAAATCGTCAATACTGTTTCCCATTGTAAACATGGGCAAAAGAGTTAATTTATAGAAAATAATACATTAGAAAAGTTTCTATATTGGTCTTCTACACCAATATAGTCATGTCAATCCACACTTTACACACGCAAAAACTCGGAACAAAAACGGCAACTCATGATAAATGACAATGTTCAACTGGATTGATTGAAATAATAACCAATCACAGCCACTGATTAAAAAGTGTCCTCTCAATGAAGCATTAGTATATTGTGTTTATTTTTAGGAATCAATTAAAGCCAGGAAACAATTAGGGGAGCCTTTAACAGAAATAAATGAAAAAAATATATCGGTGATATTGCTATTTCGTGGATGCGCACCGCACTCCCTCAATATTTGTCCCTGATATATATATATACAGTCATACCCCGAAGTTATTCGGTAGGTGGGACCAACAAAAAGCACGTAAGTCAAATTCGTGTAACTCAGGGTATAATTTTGCATGTAATTTATATATACAAACATACAAAATATTAGTTAATTCGGAACAAAGGTTTACAAAAACACCTACATTTTTTAAAAATATAATCATAATTGTAGTTTTTCGTATATAAAAAAAAAAAAGAAAGTTATTTCGATGTCGATGGTTTCATAAAATCTAAGAGATTCATCTGACGGTATAATTTGTTTTTCTTGTCACGCAAAATTTCTTCATAGCAAGCTAATGATTTTTTTATTCCTTGCCTTGTGTCTACAATTTGTTCCTCATTAGAATCTGTGTCCTCCAAAATCTGTAAACCTTTCTTTTATGATTGTTCTTACTGCGGATTCCTGTAGACCGAACTTCTTTGCTAGCTCACAAATTTTCATTCCGTCTTCAAAATCCTTACTAATATTGAGTTTTGTTTCCAAAGTCAATGTTTTTCTTTTCTTGCTAGCTATTGAAGAATCGGACTTGCTTCCTTTGAATACATTATTATTTTTTATGTGATAAAATTTTTATCAAAACATAACATTAAACAATCGCAAGGTTTGTACACTATAAAAATCGTATATGAATGGAGACCGCGCGAAACATGTCAGTGCTTGTTCACAGCATGTGCGACACTGGCAAATGCGGCCGGCACCGGAAAGATACGAACATATAAGAAACCGCATAACTCCAGATTCACGTATGTCAGGGTAGCGTAAGTCGAGGTATGACTGTGTATATATATATTTATACAGGGTGTTCGGGATAAATTTGACAGTTTCGTAAGGAAAAAGAAAATCTTCTTTGTATCTATTAAATTTAATGAATTGACAAAAAAGCATTACAGGCAGAGTTAATTACAATACTATCAACACGATTTACTCAAAATAACCACCATTAGCATCGATCACAGCTTCAATTCTGCTTCGGAACCTCGAACAAGCTGATGCTACAGTCTCCCTGGGAAGGGCCGCAAAAACTGTTTTAATTTTATCCATTAACTGGGCTTTTGTATTACTGGAAGTGCGATTGGTGTCTTTTTCAACTGCGCCCCATACAAAATAATCCATGGGGTTAAGGTCTGGGGAGTTTGGAGGCCAAACATTTGGACTGGTGAAGTCGTAGAAATTTTCAGACAATCATTTTTGACTTTTCCCAGAGGTGTGGCAAGGGGCCGAATCCTGCTGCCATACATACGGCCTACCATTGGCTACCCTTGTTATCCAGGGCTTGACTACAGTTAGCAACTCCACGAACAAAGCCCGAATTCCAATGCCAGGGTTCTTCAACACCTGTTCCTGCAGATTTGCGAGGAATTCTGCTGTACGAACGCAATCAGATCGTCTGCTAGGGATCTTTCTTCTTGCTACATCCTCGTAGTCACCATTGCAAGTCTCTAGTTCATGCCTGATTGTTTTTACTGTATTCAGGGAGCATTGGGCAGCAGTCGTAATATCCCTATTTTGATGGCGGGCACGAATCATCATGATACAAGTTATTCTCTTCCATGATTCAGGTGGGTTCCAGCTATCCATCCTTTCTGACATCTTGTATACGAATGAAGAAGGGTCCAAACTTTTAAATGAAGAGAAGTGTGTGTTAATACATGTAACTTACGGAAAAATATAATTAATTATAAATATGTCAAATTTATCCCGAACACCCTGTATATATATATATATTTTTTTTTTTCAGTTAGATTAAATGACTAGAAGCTAACAGATAAAAATAGAAATACTATATTTTATTTTAAATAAGCCAGACAACTAGTTTCGTCTTCTTAAAAGACTTCATCGGGTGCAATATGAGAGAAATACAAAGAAACATTGCAAAAGGATATCTGTACAATAAAATGCCAGCGCATTGAAATTTGAAGGCATTCTGCGTATAAGTCCATTGTTTGGGGCGTGCATGTATTTACAATTGCGTCAACGGCAAAGTTAGATAGCAGGCAGTGACATTTTAAGGGTATTTTAAGCTGTTATGAGAGTGGCCTGAAATTTTCTCAGCCTTGACCATAGATGGCAACCCTATTGGCAAGATTTTTTTTTTCTAAGTTGGTACATCTGTCATAAGCATCCATGTGACACTGCGAGTCGTTCTATCAAGGAGTTTGTTTTATACAGCTGTCTGAAGCAAAAGTGCCATCTGTATCCCTTGAAATGGATAAAATTGAGTATCGTGCAGTTATAAAATTCCTCGTAAAATAATGTTTAATGCCAAAAGAAATTCATTAAAAGTTCATAAAAGTTTATGGGCTCGTTTTTGACAATTAAGAAATGGGCTGCCGAGTTTAAACTTGGCCATACCAGCCTTGAAGATGATCCACGTGAAGGACGTCCAAAAAATTTTACATGAAGAATTGCAAATGAAAAAGATTTGCACAAGATGGGTGCCGCTCTTGCTCACAGCAGATCAAAAACGCACTCACATAAAAATCTCTGAACAGTGCTTGGAGCATTTTAACAAGAATAAAACTGATTTTGTGCATCGATTTATTACTATGGATGAGACTTGGATTCACCATTACACACCAGAATCCAAACAGCAATCAAAACAGTGAACAGAAGCTGGTTGTTCAGTGCCAAAGAAGACAAAGTCAGTTCCATCAGCAGAAAAGGTCATGGCATTGGTGTTTTGGGATGCTAAAGGCATTTTGTTTATTAATTATCTTGAAAATGGTAAATCAGTAACGGAGCATATTATTCCAATCTTTTAACCAGACTAGACGAAACAATTCGTGAGCAAAGACTCAGTTTGCAGAAGAAAAAATCATCTTTCATCAGGACAATGCACCTGTCCACAAAGGTGTTTTTGGCAATGGAAAAATTAAGGGATCTGCACTATGAATTGTTGGAACATTCACCCTATTCTCCAGATTTGGCTAACTCTGACTTCTATCTCTGCCCAAAATTAAAACACTTCCTCACTGGTCAACATTTTTCTTCGAATCAACAGGTGATTGCAGCCCTAGAGGAGTATTTTGTAGATTGCTGGAATAAATGAGAGATTATGTTGAAAATAAAAATAATTTTGAAATTATAAATTTGTTTTTTCATTGTTAGGCTGAGAATTTTTCAGACCACCTTCGTATGTTTTTGTTTAGAGGTATTGAATAAGGAATGGAACTTGGGTACAGGAGTTAAAAAGTCTGGATGTTGATTTATTTTTGAGAACGTTAGCTAACTTAGGCGAAACGGAACTGACATATGTAGCCTTTTTTGTTATTTTAAGATTGTGCGCTCTATTAGTTAGAGTTTTAATAATGTCATTGATCGATCCCCTTCCAACTACTAACCGGGCTCAAACATATTATTATTATTACCCGAGACCTCCAGGGAGACAACGGCTCATCGAGGGATGCTGTAAATTACCCAACCCAGCTATCATACCTTCCCTTAAATTAATTTACACCAAATGCACTCAACTACCCCTAAGGGCAAATTATTCCATTCACTCACTGCTCTCTGAGAGAAAAACCTAGATCTTACCCATTTCTTGACTGAGAACAACTTAACTTCCATGGATGCCCCCGTGTTCTCTCCCCGCCTTCCATATAACGAAAAATTTCATCATTTGAAATGGTATAAATCCCCATTCAAAAGTTTATAGATCTCTATCATATCACCCCTTTTCCTCCTGTTAACCAGAGCCTGAGGACAGATTACGAGATCCACATACTTGCAATCTGACCTTATAATCTAAATCCCATAATCCGGATATAATCTTTGTAAATCTTCTTTGCACCCTTTCCACAGCTTCTTTATCCTCTTGAAACCCGGGAGACCAAATCTGCGCACAGTAATCCAAGTGTGGTCTTATCAAAGCCTTACAAAGAGGCAAAATTACTTCCTTATCCTTACATGTCAAGGTTCGCTTCAGCATAGAAATTATCCTCTGAGTTGTATTTGCAAATTTTGCAATGTGACCTATGAACTTTAAATTCTTATCCACCAATACACCAAGATCCCTTACCTCTTCATTTTCTTGTAGCATAACCCCGTTATTTAATATAATATGCTGCTGGTTATAATAATATAATATGCTGCTGGATCTCTAATCACGCCAAAGTGCATAACTTTACACTTACTAACATTAAACTGAGAACCATTTTCGTTTGCCCAGATTTCCAGTCTATTCAAATCATTTTGTAATTGCTGAATATCAGTAGCATCCCTGATTGCTCCGCATCATCAGCAAACAATTGCAAATGTGATGATACACTCTGCTTGAAGTCATTAATGTGTAGATTGAACAATAATGGCCTAAGGACTAAACCCTGAGGTACACCACTGGTTATGTTAAATCTGGTAGATTCACACCCACTGTATACCACTTTTTTGATATCTGTCTGTTAACCATCCCCTAATCCAAGTCAATAGATTATGTTCCAATGCCATATTCTACAGTTTACGAAACAGCCTATCGTGTGGTATCCTATCAAATGCATTAGAAAAATCCAACATTATCATAGTGTATCCATTTTCTTTATCCAACTCGGCCATAACATTGTTAAAAAATATGAGCAAATTGCTAAAACATGACCTTCTTTTAGTACACCCATGCTGTTCCCTGCAGAGCATAGAATGATTGTCTACCCATTTCTGTATGTTCTTACTAACTTCTCTAAAATCTTCACTACCACATCAGAAATATTAATAGGTCGGTAGATAGACACATCAGTTTTTGCACCACCTTTGTGAATGGAACTATATTACATTCCTTCCATTCCTGTGGTATCATTCCTGAGCTGAGACTCAAGTTATACAAATGTGTGAAAGGCCTAGCCAATTCAGCTGAACATTCCTTTAACAAACAGGCAGATATTCCATCTGTCACTATTGACAAATTCTTATCCAGGTTATGCAAAAGCTCTTCAACCTCATTTTCATGAACCTCTAACTCTTCATCCAACATAGCAGTAGCACTGTGCACCACACTACATACACCTGGCTGATATATCTTAGCAAAGTGAGCACTCATTAATTGAACAATCTCCTTAAGTTCCGATACTCATGTACCATCTGCATTCAATAAAGTTATTCTTCCACATTCATTCTTTCTTTTGTTTGCAGCATAATGATAAAATTCTTTTGGATTGCCTTTAGCTTGCTTGGCCAATTTCTTTTCATACTCCGTTTTAGCTTTTCTCACAATACTCGTTACTTTTCTGGCCTGAGTTTCATATATTTCATAACTCCTCTCACTCTTATTCTCACGATACTCTTTCCACATCATCTTCTTCTTGTGGATTTCTAGCTTAATAAGGCTGCACATCCATTTCACAGCCAACCTATTTACTCTTTGAACACTAGGTATACATTTTCTGTAGTGGTTCTTAAAAGGTTGTTGGTATGGTTATGGAGTTCACGAGTTGGATCTCTGTCAAGAACAGAGTAAGTATCTGTTTGTAATAATTGTAACATTTTGTTATTATATTCCTCAGTATCCAGGATGACAATCATCATCATCAAATTCCTGCCATGTACCTTCAAGGGGTGTACAGGATATGACAGTACTACATGAAAAAATTACATCATTACTAACTTCCTATCTACAATTTTCCTCGAAATCAGTCTGTTACTTGTCAAGACTCCAACATTATCAGATCTTATATTTCTATCTTCTAAGGCACTTTGTACTGTATCAATCCAACTATATCTTCGTCTTCCTCTGGGTCGTTTTCCTGCCAACCTGGCAGAGAACACTTGTTTTGCTAATCTTTCCTCTCCCATTCTATTTAAGTGACCATACCACCTGAGATTAGCTCTGCTAATGCATTCCTGGATGCTGACAATGTCAAGTTCTTTCCTAATATCCTCATTTTTAATATGATATTGCTATTGATGCCATCTGTTCACGCCTCTAATCTTTCTCAGGACTCTCATATCTGCGGTCTCTAGTCTTTGGTCAAGTGTTTTACTTCTGACCCAGCTCTCAGATCCATAAGTTAAAACTGGTTTGAACACTGTCTTGTATAGAGCTAATTTAGTGTTCCGACTAATTTCTTTCTTATTCCATATGAATTTATTCAATTGACTTCCCACCATACCAGCTTTGCTGATTCTGTTGTCTATTTCTATATTTAATTTACCATCTTCACTAAAAATCGTGCCTAAATAGCTGAAATGTTTTACTTGTTCCACAGGTTCTCCATACACAACACAGTTGACATTTTCAATGATTCTGCCTATTTTCATTGTCTTTGTCTTTTTATTGCTGACCTTCATACCATATCTATTACAACAGCTATTCAATTTAGTCAGAGAATCTTGCAGACTTGTAGCGGATTTATTTAGAAGTATAACATCATCCGCATAAAGCAAAGAGCTGACATTAACATCTCCAATTTTGATATCAGGTTTAATACTACATTCCTTCATAATGTGATCCATATAGATAATGAATAACAGAGGGGATAATATACATCCTTGTCTCACACCAAATTTAACATTAAACCATCTTCCTGTACTTCTTTCAATTCTAACTCCTGACTTACAACTCAAATAAAGACTAAGTATTGTTTGATATAATGCCCCATTGACAGCATATAACTGCAGCGTATTGAATAGCTTCTCTCTTGGCACCTTGTCATATGCCTTTTCCAAATTGACAAAACTTAAATACAGATCTTTGTTATATTCATATGCTTTCTTGACTATTTGTCGTAAAGTTAAGATCTGATCCTGACAGCCTCTATTTGGCATGAATCCAGTTGTTCTTCACCAAGCTTTTCTTCCACAATTCTCAACCGTTTCTCAAGTATACTTGCATAGATCTTGCCAGGAACACTCAGTAGGGAAATACCTTTGTAATTCTCACATTCAGTTTTATTTCCCTTTTTATATATGGGTACTATGAGAGCTCTACTCCAATCATCAGGAATTCGCCCCTCTGGCCAGGCTTTCTGAACTATGCAGTGCAGCCACTGTAAGACTCTTATACAACCATACTTCAGCATTTCTGGTCGAATATCATCTACTCCTGCTGCCTTTCCACATTTCATGCCTTTGATGGCTTTTTCTACTTCAAGTATGGATATGTATTCCTGACTGCATGCCTGGTCAGTGTTTTTTATCACTGTGCTGTCATCACTGCTTGTTTCATTTAGCAGTTTTTCAAAGTAATTACTCCATACTTCAAGGATATCTTTTTCTCCTGTTTTTATATCACCTTTATCATCTCTAATTCCTTTTACAGCACTCTTTCCTCCATTCCTAAGCTTCTTCAACAACCTCCAGAATATTTTGCCAGCTTCTTGATATTTAATTTCTATATTCTTGCCAAAGTCCTCCCATGACTTTTGTTTAGCTAGTTTTACACACTGTTTAGCTTTCTTACATTTGTCTCTGTATTCTGTAAGCGTAAAAGCTGACTTATTTGCCAGGAACTTTTGATATGCTTTCTTCTTTTCCTTCACTGCCTCTTTAACTTCCTGTGTCCACCAGGGAGTTCTGATTTTTTTATCCTTGCACACAACCTCACCACATGCCTCTCTGGCAGAATCAATCAATGTTTTCTTCAGAGTTTGCCACTGAATCTTCAAGGTTTGATTCCTGTTCTCAAACTCTTTCATTTTTTCTTCAATAATCTTTGTGTATTTTAGTCTACAGTTCACATCTGAGAGCAGCTCAACTTTTATTTGCTTTAAAACTTTCTTAAATGTTATTCTTTTCAATATGAAATTCAATTTTATCCTGCTCAAGACTAAATAGTGATCGCTTCCAGTTTCAAATCCTCTGTACACTCTGGTGTCCTGCACCAGGGAGAAAACATCACTATCAACTATAATATAGTCACTGAGACTTTTCTTATTCCTTGCCTCTTCTCCCTATGTGAATTTGTGCACATATTTTTTGGAACATGGTGTTAGTAATAACTAGTCCATGTCCTGAGCAGAAATCCAACAGGTATTTGCCATTATTATTAGCTTTGCTCTTTTCTCCAAATTTTCCCAAAATATTTTTGTATGTCTCACAATCATTTCCTACTCTGCTATTTAGATCCCCAACAAGGACCAACTTTTCCTTTTTCATTGTGTCAGTTGCTTTTTCTAAAGCCTCAAAAAATTCCTCCACTTCTACCTTAGTAGAACCTTCTGTGGGACCATAGGCACAAATAAGTCTCATTGTCCAGTTCCCCATTCTCATATTTGCCCACATTACTCTACTTGAGAATGACTGCCATTCAAGAAGATTAGCCTCGTATTTTGTGTTGAATACTATGGCTACTCATTCTTTTCCTTGATTGTCATTGCCTGAATATAACATTTTGTATTTATTGCTCAGAAAGATCTCACCACTTTTGGTCTTTTTTGTTTCAGTCACCCCTATTATGTCGATCTGGTACTTATCTAATTCCTCAGCTAGCTCCATTTCTTTGCCATTCAGGCTTCTTACGTTGATAATACTGATCTTTAACTCTGGTGATGTTGAGTTGGGGTTTGTTTTCAGATTTGTTCCAGTAGCTGACTTTTCGCTGTTCGCCCTGGTTCCCTGGCGAAAACAACGGGGACCTTGTTTAACTGGGCGACGCCCCAGCCGGCATGAAATTTTGTCATGTTGTACCATCATTTTTTATTTTGGTTTAACCAATAAGAATACAATTTGGTCGGCTAAATCCCAAATTGCCAGCCCATCCTCGTTCGTTCAGTATCAAAGTATGTCCAATCCTCACCTCGTGGTGCACCCAACAGGGTGCACCACGAGGTGAGGATTGGACATTAGGTCAGAAGCCCTGGTCGGTTCTCTGCATTCCTTTAAAGGCTATGTGGAGGTCTCCTCTCAGTTATACAGCTTTGACCCTTAAGCACCCCAGATGACAATCAGGTTACCTTTATCCAGGTAGAATTATTATCGCTTTGTTTTTTTTTGTAGTTTTTTTACAGCATGATGTTCTGCTGAAGAAATATTGTCTGTAAGGGGTTTTGTATTATTAATTATAAGAATGGATTTCATACGAACAAAATTAGCTTCGAGTAGGAAGGAAAGAGATAGCCTTTTCAATTTTTAAAAGTCACAGCTCCTTTGAAATTCATTTTAGGAACAAAACAAAATTTATTAAGAATATTTCACCATCTCATGAGTGGTGGTAAAAGTATTGGAAAAGTTGGTTAAAGACAAAATTCAAGAATGGGTGGATCATGATATGATACTCTACAGGGGTCAACATGGTTTTGTTAAAGGTAGATCCTGCTTAGCAATCTATTAACTTTTTATAATAGAATGACATCTCAGTTGGACAAAGGAAATGGCTACACAGTGGTACTTCTGGATTGTGATAAGGCTTTTGACAGGATACCCCCACGGAACACTGTTATGCAAATTGGAGCAGATGGGAATGGATACTAAACTAGTGCTATGGATAGGAGAATGGCTCAGGGAGAGATACCAGAAGGTGGTGTATGGAGGTGCAGAGTCCAGGATGAGGCTGGTGACCAGTGGTGTGCCTCAGAGCTCTGTGCTTGGGGCCATTGTTGTTTAATTTGTACATAATTGATACAGGAAATGGCTTGAGAGGAGATATTCAGTTGTTTGCCTGGATATCTCTTACTGTCCTCAGGTCTGGTTGCCTGGATTCCTTGGAGATGAGGAGGTTGCGGAGAGGGTTCAGAGGAGAGTGACTAGGTTGGTGAGTGATGTAAAAAATGCTCTCTACATTGACAGATTGAGAGCTTGTGGATTGTGGTTGATAGGCGGAAAAGAGGGGATATGATAGAAACATTTAAATTACTAAAAGATTTTTATAAGATTGATGCAGGGGAAATGTTTCAGCTGTGTGATAGTGATGGAAGAACAAGAGGTCATCCCAGAAAATTAAAGAAAAGTGTGGTTAGCAAGGGTGTGAGAATGAGGTTTTTCGGCTGGAGGGTGGTGAATGAGTGGAATTCATTGCCTGACTCAGTTGTGAGTTCTTTGTCTGTAAATGAATTCAAGAAGAGATATGATAGATACTGTATTGCTAATTTGGGTCTCCTGCGATGAGTCTACTGACTCCATGGAGATACCCGTAATAATAATAATATTCTTTTCAACATTAGGAAGGTTGTAACTGGATTTCTTAACAATTATTTTTCTTGTTCTTGCTTTAGAGCTTCAAATTTCTTAATTTGATTTTGTTGGTATGTTGAATATTGAATCTTGGAAACTCGTAAGTTGATCATATCTTTAATAAGTTTCCAAGCTTTTCGCAAAAATAAATTTGCTAAGGTAAATTTTGTATCATAAATTCTTTCATTAAGAAGTTTCTTTTTTTGCTCCCTCCTCTGTGAAGAAGAGGATATCAACAAAGAACTTCAGTTTCTTCTTACAACCTTTCAGAAAAATGGTTATTTAAAATAAACAGAAAACTACTATTTAATTTGCCTCCTTGCCAAATTGAAGATAGAAATAACAAAAAGGCTATATATATCAGGTCTGTTTCACCTAAGTTAACTAAAGTTCTCAAAAAAAAAAAAAAATCTAGACTTCTTTCACTCCTCTACCCAAGTTCCATTCATCACTCAGTACATCTAAACAAAACATAACAGTTTAAAATACCCTGGTATTTGCCGCATTTGGTGCAACTGCAAATACCTTATTTTGACAAGAATGAAAAATCCACCATCTAGAACACGTCTAGAAGAATAAAAGAGAGACTTGAACAACAACTGATCAAGATCTCTTTACACTCAAATTGCTTACTGACGAAATCTGCTATTCCCAGTCACCTTTCATTCCATCCACCTCAATTCTGTGGAACCACCCCATGAATCATTAATAAGGACTACAACCTTCAAAAGTTCGAGAAGAACATCAATATGGATAGGGAATGAGGAGCAGATTACTCTGCTCCTCACTCCCTGTCCACATATGGCATTTATTTGCTACAGGCCCTTCTGCCTTTTTGTGTGACAGAGTAATATATAAAAAAAGAAAAGGCATATATTTATGATGAAAAACTCAATAGAATTTAAAAAAAATTGCATACTTAAGTGTTAGAATGTATATACCATACAAAATCATGCAACTACTGAGAGTTCATTTACAATGAATTTTGCTTTTTGATATAGGATTGCTAAGGTATATTAAACAGATAGCTGTTGCTATTTTAAGGATTCTATATGGTCTATGTTGAGAACTGTTTATTGTCATCATAGCCCATACAGGCCAGTGAAATCTAATCATTGCACTAATAAAAGTGCAAAATTTGGGCTTCTGTGCAGAGTTCACGTCCTTCAAATAGTGCAATTTAAAGGACATGAACTCTGCACAGAAGCCTGTATATTCGCCTTTTTTAGTGAAATGATTAGATTTCACTGGCCAGTATGGGCTATGATGAGAATGAACGGTGATGAACAATGATGATAATAAACTGCCAATGCATATCAGATGCTGAAGATTTTCTAAACTTTCGGTTTCTTTCTACACGTAGATAGCTATAAAATAAGGTTGAATCCATGATATTCTCCATTTCAGTATAATAAAACTGTCATTAAATTTTATAGAGAACATTTCTTTAAAAAAAAAAATTAAAAAATAAAAATAAAAATCAGAACAAATATTGCACTTATTTCTTTAAATCATAAAATAAAAATATTAACAGAATTTTTATTTTAAATTGTGAAATATAGAGAATAATTATGGATTTATTAATTAATCAGTATAAACAGCATAAATAATTTGTGAAGCAGAAAATTTGTCAAACAGAATAATATATTTAAAGCTAAAGAAAGAGGAAAAAATAGAAATACAAAAATTATATGTAAAAGAAGCACTGGAGAAAAAACAATTAGTGCAAAAACTAATCAAAGATGGACTACATCGTATAATGAAGGTTTAGTGAAACAAATGAAAATTGCATTTCACAGATATCTATAAGACATAGCAAATACCTAAAAAAGCAAATATGTACAAAGTTATACAAATAAAGCAAACTACGAATTAAGGAAAATTAAACAGAAATACAAGAATAACTACTGCAAAGAATTAGAATCTGATTGTTTAAGGCACATAAAAAAGAAGATGGAGAATAAAACAAATTTGAAAGAAAGAAAAAATTTTAAAAGGAAAATATAAATGAAACAAATGTTAGATTGAGTAAATAGAAAGATTTTCAAAAATTCAACACAGAAAAGAATAAAAATAATATAATTGATTATAATGAAGTTATGAAGGGGATAATGTAAGTTTTGAAGTAACAGAAGAACATTGAAGAAAAAAGATAATGAACAAACCCCCAAAGAAATACAAAACAGAAAATCAGCTAGAATAAATAAAATACATAACGGACCATTAAAATATGAATGGAAATAATTAGCAAAAGGATGATTAAGCAATATTCTAAATGCAATATTTAAAGAAAGAAAATAACAAACGACTGGCAAAACAGCCTAACAATACCAGCAGACAGGTCAAATTCAGAGAACTAGAGAGGAATTAATCTCATTGCACAACATTAAAATTATGCACAAAAATAACTGACATTATAAGAAATAATCTGACTGAATTATCTGATGAGCAACAAGAAAAATAGCTCACCAATAGATGCAATGTTTATATTAAAGGCAATGGTAGAGAAATCATTAGAATAAAATAAATCTATTCACATGTGTTTTATTGATTGAAATAAAACATTTCATAGAATACGGTTAAAAGCCACATTAAAAATAAGAATACCACAACAAATTTCAGAACAAATAACGTGCACGCATACACACACATACAGATATACAATAAATACAGAATAAGAACAGATTGAAAAAATTAAAATAACAGAAGGAATTAAACAAGGCTGGCTCATTAAGTACTACTCTTATTTAATTTATGAATGGGATGAAATAATAAAATGAGTAAACAAAATGGAAAAGTATGGAATATAAATAAAAAATGCAAAACTAAGAATAATTGGATATGCTGATGATCTAATCCTACAAGCAGAAAATTAAGATGCTGACCTACAAAGATTACTAAACACATTCAACAATGTGGCTGGAAAAAAAAAAAAAAGACGATATCAAGGAAAAGCTAAAACCATGACAGTTATAGAAAGTTTTTTTCCCCTTCGTTATACTATAAATAATGATGCCAAGAAATTATATTCTTGGTTTCATCTTTAATCCAAGTGTAAGCAAACAAAGTTCTTGCATGAAGTAACTTCATGACAGGCCTACTTGTATATAGAGGCTATAGACTTCACATCAATTGCCTTATTGCACAGATTTATACATGCCAGTAATGATATGTGAATAATTACTTGCCCAGTTGTGATGTTACTTTATGTGGAAACATTGATTTCTTACATTTGGATTGGATGAATCCAAGAATATAATTTCTTGGATTCATCCAAGAAATTATATTCTTGGATGAATATTTTTTTTGGATGAATATTTAATTTAACCTAAGATGTAAATTACAAATTGAAGGGAAAATAATTCATCAAGATAGTAATATAAAATATTTGGGAACAGAATTAAATAATTTCGGGGTGCTTAAGGGTAAAAGCTGTATAACTGAGAGGAGACCTCCATAAAGCCTTTAAAGGAATGGGGAGAACCGACCAGGGCTTCTGACCTAATGTCCAATCCTCACCTTCTCATGGTGCACCCTGTTGGGTATCTACCTGGATACTACGAACGAGGATGGGCTAGCAATTTGGAATTTAGCCGACCAAATTGTATTCTTATTGGCTTAAACCAATATACAAAATGATGGTACAACATGACAAAATTTCATTCTGGCTGAGGCATCGCCCGGTTAAACAAGGCCCTGTTGTTTTCGCCAGGGAACCAGGGTGAACAGCGAAACGTCAGCTACTGGAACCAATCTGAAAGCACACCCCAACTCAACTTCACCGGAGTTAAAGATTGGTACTATCAACACAAGAAGCCTGAATGGCAAAGAAATGGAGCTAGCTGAAGAATTAGATAAGTACCAGATCGACATAATAGGGGTGACTGAAACAAAGAAGACAAAAACTGGTGGGATCTTTCTGAGCAAAAAATACAAAATGTTATAATAAGAAATGACAATCAAGGAAAAGAAGGAGTAGCCAATAGTATTCAACACAAAATATGAGGCTAATCTTCTTGAATTGCAGGCAGAAGCAGTCTCAAGTAGAGTGATGTGGGCAAATATCAGAATGAGGAATTGGACAATCAGACTTATTTGTGCCTATGGTCCCACAGAAGATTCTACTAAGGTAGAAGTGGAAGAATTTTTTGATGCTTTAGAAAAAGCAACTGACACAATGAAAAAGGAAAAGTTGGTCCTTGTTGGGGATCTAAATAGCAGAGTAGGAAATGATTGTGAGACATACAAAAATATTTTGGGAAAATTTGGAGAAAAGAGCAAAGCTAATAATAATGGCAAATACCTGTTGGATTTCTGCTCAGGACATGGACTGGTTATTACTAACACCATGTTCCAAAATAAAATATGTGCACAAATTCACATAGGGAGAAGAGGCAAGGAATAAGAAAAGTCTCAGTGACTATATTATAGTTGATAGTGATGTTTTCTCAGTGGTGCAGGACACCAGAGTGTACAGAGGATTTGAAACTGGAAGCGATCACTATTTAGTCTTGAGCAGGATAAAATTGAATTTCATATTGAAAAGAATAACATTTAAGAAAGTTTTAAAGCAAATAAAAGTTGAGCTGCTCTCAGATGTGAACTGTAGACTAAAATACACAAAGATTATTGAAGAAAAAATGAAAGAGTTTGAGAACGGGAACCAAACCTTGGAGATTAAGTGGCAAGCCATGAAGAAAACACTGATTTATTCAGCCAGAGAGGCATGAGGTGAGGTTGTCTGCAACGATAGAAAAATCAGAACTCCATGGTGGACACAGGAAGTTAAAGAGGCAGTGAAGGAAAAGAAGAAAGCATATCGAAAGTTTCTGGCAAATAAGTCAGCTTGTGCTCTTCAAGAATACAGAGACAAATGTAAGAAAGCTAAACACTGTGTAAAACCAGCTAAACAAAAGTCATGGGACGACTTTGGCAAAAAAAAAAAAAAAAAAAAAAAAAAAGCTAACACCTTTTTATTCCTGTATACGGGGAGTAGGCGAGGCCATTTAGCCCTATCTAACTTTTGGAGACTGAGTGGGCAGTTCAATCTCCACTGGTACAAATCAGAGATAGATGGCCAAAGCTATCACTAATTAAGCGGTACAGAGTGAAGAGAGACGGCTCAAATGTGCCACCATCTCGTGGTCCCTAACCCTAACAATATATTTAATGTCTGAAATAATGTGGATTCTACGGTCGATTTTCTTGAGCTTACGGGATGAAAAACCCGAGTTTCCGGGAGGAAAAACCCGCTTGCCCGTGCCAGAGATCAACTAACTCGGGAACCAGTCGAAAAAAGGCTTAGAAAAATTTCCTCTAGCCACTGACTAGACTCGAAACCAAGTCTTCCTTTGTGCGGCCAAGTGCAGTGGTGTGCAAACGCCACATCCACTGAGTTACACAGGCTCTCTTTGGCAAGAACATAGAAAATAAATATCAAGAAGGTGGTAAGATATTCTGGAGGTTGTTGAAGAAGCTCAGAAACGGAGGAAAGAGTGCTGTAAACGTAGTTAGAGATAATAACGGTGACATGAAAACAGGAGAAATAGATATCCTTGAAGTATGGAGTAATTACTTCGAAAAATTGCTAAATAAACAAGCAGTGATAGCACAGTGGTAAAAAACACTCAACAGGCACACAGTCAGGAATACATATCCATACTTGAAGTAGAAAAAGCCATCAAAGGCTTGAAATGTGGAAAGGGAGCAGAAGTAGATGATATTCGACCAGAAATGCTGAAGTATGGTGGTATTAAAAGTCTTACAGTGGCTGCACTGCATAGTTCAGAAAGTCTGGAAAGAAGGACGAATTCCCGATGATTGGAGTAGAGCTGTAATAGTACCCATATATAAAAAGGGAAATAAAACTGAATGTGAGAATTACAGAGGTATTTCCCTACTGAGTGTTCCTTTGAGAAACGGTTGAGAAGAATTGTGGAAGAAAAGCTTGGTGAAGAACAAGCTGGATTCAGGCCAAATAGAGGCTGTCAGGTTCAGATCTTCACTTTATGATAAATAGTTCAGAAAGCATGTGAATATAACAAAGATCTGCATTTAAGTTTGGTCGATCTGGAAAAGGCATATGACAAGGTGTCAAGAGAGAAGCTATTCAATACGCTACAGTTATATAGTGTCAATGGGGCATTATATCAAGCAATACTTAGTCTTTATTTGAGTTGTAAGTCAGCAGTCAGAATTGAAGGAAGTACAGTAAGATGGTTTAATGTTAAATCTGGTGTGAGACAAGGATGTACATTATCCCCTCTGTCATTCGTTATCTATATGGATCAGATTATGAAGGAAAGTGGTATTAAACATGATATCAGAATTGGAGATGTTAATGTCAGCGCTTTGCTTTATGCGGACGATGTTATACTTCTAAATAAATCCGCTACAAGTTTGGAAGATTCCCTGACTAAATTGAATAACTGTTGTAATAGATATGGTATGAAGGTAAGCATTAAAAAGACAAAGACAATGAAAATATGTAGAATTATTGAAAATGTCAACTGTGTTGTGAATAGGGAACCTGTGGAACAAGTAAAACATTTCAGCTTCTTAGGCACGATTTTTACTGAAGATGGTAAATTAAATATAGAAATAGACAACAGAATCAACAAAGCTGGTATAGTATGCAGTCAATTGAATAAATTCATATGGAATAAGAGAGAAATTAGTTGGAACACTAAATTAGCTGTATACAAGACAGTGTTCAAACCAGTTTTAACTTATGGATCTGAGAGGTGTGTCAGAAGTAAAACACTTGACTAAAGACTAGAGACCACAGATATGAGAGTCCTGAGAAAGATTAGAGGTGTCAACATATGGCATCAATGGCAATATCATATTAAAAACGAGGATATTAGGAAAGAACTTGACATTGTCAGCATCCAGGAATGCGTTAGCAGAGCTAATCTCAGGTGGTATGGTCACTTAAACAGAATGGGCGAGGAAAGATTAGCAAAACAAGTGTTTTCTGCCAGGTTGGCAGGAAAAAGACCCAGAGGAAGACGAAGATATATGTCGATTGATACAGTACAAAGTGCCTTAGACGATAGAAATATAAGATCTGATAATGTTGGAGTCTTGACAAGTAACAGACTGATCTGGAGGAAAATTGTAGATAGGAAGTTAGTAATGATGTAAATTTTTCACGTAGTACTATCATATCTTGTATACCCCTTGAGGGTACATGTCAGGAATTTGATGATGATGATGATTAAATAATTTCGGCATCACACAAAATAAAGTACAAGAATAAGCAATAAAAACAAGTAGAATATATCGATGTCTCAACAGCGTCATCTACAAAAACAAGTATATAGGCAAAAAAAACAAGACTTCATGAAGGTGTTATCAGGTCAGTACTGACATATGCAGCAGAAATACATGCAGTTACTACAATAATGAGACAAATTAATGAAACCACTGAGATGAAAACATTTTAAAAAACCAAAGGCATCTACTGCCCATCCACCACTAGAATTTTCACAGACAATCACAAACATCCATGTCCTCGGCAGGATTCAAACACGCAGCTTTTGGCTAGAGAGCAGATATGCAAACCACTTGCCAACCAGGCCGACAAATTGATTGGATACAAAAATGGAAAGACGAATGGAAAAATCATATAGAAAGAATTCAGGATAACAGATGGGTAAAAAAATTAAAGAGTTGAATATCAAAGGGAAAACAGAAACAGGAGCACTATATGCAATTAGGCTTAATCCAGCTGTACAAGGAATTCTTCTCCATTGATCCCAATGTCTTTGTTCCACATATTCTGTTGCAGCAAGAAACAAAACTCATATTTAATTTTTCAAAGAAGTAGAGAAAGATGAAGGAGAAGATGGTGGTATGATCTGAAAAGAATTGCACTACAACATCAAGTTTTATTGGTGAAAGAAGTAAATTTGAAATCAAATATGTCTAGGATAGATTTAATCAGATCAAGAGTTTCTTTCAGTAGTACATTAATAATATTTACTATTTATTATAGAATCATGTTAAAAGTTTTTCCACTTGGTTATGCTATAAATTAAAGATGCCAAGAAATGATATTCTTGGTTTTGTAATTTATCTACTCTATAAAATAAAATGATAAGCCTTTTTTTGTAACGTTTTTGTGTCGCATTTTCATGTCACGTTTTTTGTCAAGTTATTTGAAATGTTTTGAAACTCAGGGACTACCCTGAGTGTCGAGTCTTCAAAATTCAATGAGAACTAACCTACCAGTCTGCAACTCGGGGGATGGGCACCATAGGCACCAGGGGGAGGAAACCCCCCTCCTTTGAGTTTTCAAAATTCGAGTCATCAGAATTCAAGGAGAACAGGCCTACCAGTCCACAACTCGGGGAATTGGGTACCATAAGCGCCCTTATTGGGTACCATTTTGTTGTTACCATTTTGGGTACCATAAGCGCCCTTATTGGGTACCCAATTGGGTACCATAAGCGCCCTTATATCTCCTTGAATTCTGGTGACTTGAAAAGCCCCCCCGCCGGGGGGGGGGGGGGGCTTTTCAAGTCACCAGAATTCAAGGAGAATCAGCCTACCAGTCCGGAACTCAGGGTGTTGGGCGCCATAGGGGGGGGGGGTCAAAAACTCCTTTTCGAGTCATCAAAATTCAAGGAGAACCGGCCTACCAGTCTGGAACTTGGGGGGGGGTGCTGTAGGCATCAGGGGGACAGAGCCCCCTAGTTCAAGTATAAACAAACAAAGTTTGCATGCAAAGTCACTTCATGACTGGGTTATTTGTATATAGAGGCTAATGACTACACATCAATTGCCTTAGTATCCCATAATGCAATGCACATATCCTTATGGATGTATAATGCTATGCATTATAGGAAGGGCCACTACCCACACTGGTTTCGACCTTTATTTTTTTTAATTTTTATTTTTTTTATTTTAAGCGCATACACGAGAGGTTGGTAGATCAACCTATATTACATTTAGTACTTAGTACTGTGTATGGGTTGGGAAAGAAGGTACTTGTTCATATTTGATTTGAATGACTGTATATTGTATTCCTTAGGGAACACAACAAGGGGAAGAGTGTTCCATAGTACAACAGTTGCAGGGATGAAGGAGGAGAAGAAACTTGTTCTGTGGGTTTCAAGGTGCACTGTGTAGGTGTATTCCTTAGGGAACACAACAAGGGGAAGAGTGTTCCATAGTACAACAGTTGCAGGGATGAAGGAGGAGGAGAAGAAACTTGTTCTGTGGGTTTCAAGGTGCACTGTGTAGGTGTAAACGGTTGCTATTTATAAGCCACCGTTATTATTAATTTTTTTATATATTTCTTTCTTATTCTCACTATTCCATCTTACTATTGAGTATTTAGTTTATCTTTCTTTCGCACTACGAGTTTTATGCCTATGGATACTAGAAAATTTATTTGATAAGAATGCGCCACCAGTATCTTTTAATTGGCATAAAACTCAATAATACAGCAGGTTGATTTCTCTCTCTAACACAAATTCCTTCAGTAAAACATTACACAAACATTCGTGGTCTATTTGCACTTATCTATACGCTTCGGCTATCTTACTTGATTTCTGGCTCACAAATCCGATTATTTTTAGGAACAGTGCATTGTAAAATAAACAATCAGGCGACACTCTATTTACATATAATTAAAACACATTCATTTACAATAAAAAAATGAAGTATATTAAATAAGTGATAGGGTGGTTACTCTCTCTCTCTACCTATCCTTATATAGTATATTTTGTATAAAGAAACAAACTTTCCCCTTTCATTATTAAATGACTATACAATATGATTACTCTGTTACTTCTCTGCTAAAAAAAATTAAAATGCCGAGACTAATTTACTCATAAAGAGATTAGCTAGCTATGGCAAGTTATCTTACAATTTATATTCCAGTTAACAACAAATCAGAGGACTCTCTTATAGATATTTCTTATTACTATTTCTTATCGGTCCAACTAAGACATATCTAATAAATTACAAGAAGAATGTACATTAAAGGATGTAATACACTTACAGAGCTCTTTGTCACGACACCTTCCAAAAGTCCTGCATCAACGTCTCTATGGATTTTCTTTCATCTCAGGCCTTAGGTTCCCGTCTGGAAAGTCTTGTTTCAGGGGGCGCTTCATCAGAAAATCAGCGGGTGCAATCTTCCTGGTGCTCAAACGTTCACGCAAGAAGTTTCAGCATTCAGGCTTGATCGTTCTGCAGCTTTTGGCTTCGGTTGACTTCCCTCAACACTAGGACATCTGACTGGTACATGGGATCAGCTGTTCTCCCAATTTTCCCTCTGGGTTCAACTGCTTCTGGTTCTCTGCCGACTGCCTATGGTTCTCTTCAGTAAAAGTGCTTCACCTCTGCTCTCTCGGCTCTCCTCTGTCAGCAACTGGACCTGGACACTCCTCTCTTGGTAACTGGAACTCGACTCTCTCCTACGATGTTCGGCTCAGTCCCCTTTTATTTTCCTCTTATCGGGACCTTGCACCAAGGTTTGTAAACCCCAAAGAAATTGGCAGTTCTCCTTGATCTTTTTGATAAGGCCGACCCGTTCTTTCTTCTCCTCCGTGCACCCCTTTTTTTTTTGTCAGCCAGTGGAAACTTCTCTGAACTCTGCCGATCTCTTAGACACTTACTTTGAAGGTGTTTATGCGCAGAGCTAGTAAGCAACTTTCTAATACACTTAAAATGTAAACAACTTTCTTATGCCCTTACATAGATGTATTATACAAAGTTACAGTGGCAAAGAATTGTCTTTGTTTTTGACATTCAAAAATATTCTTGTTAAAGGAGTAAATACAGTTAATTCCCATGGGGTTATTTACAGTAATATTTAGCATAAAACATATTTGCAGTAGCGTTTGATCTAATTGTGAACTCGTTTTTCTACAAGAGGGAAGAACATTTGATAACATTTAGGAGTGGTAACAACAGGTCACAAATTGACTGCATTTTGACTAGAAGAAAACATCTTAAGGTTGTGACAAATTGTAAAGTAATTCCAACAGATCAAGTAGCACAGCAACACCGATTGCTGTGCGCAGACTTTAAAATAAGATCGAAGATAAGAACCTCTGGATGGCATGGGATGAAGAAAATTAAGTGGTTTCGCTTAAAAGGGGAGAGTGTGAGGAATCGTTTTAGGGAGAGAGTGTTAGAGAGGATTTCGGATGGACTGGAAAGTGTACAAGATTGGTGGAAACATAATTCAAAAGTAATCCTGAGCTGTGCAATCGAGGTGCTTGGTGAGACATCTGGAAAGATTAGAGAGCAGAAGGAGGGTTGGTGGTGGAATAATAATGTACAAGTGGCAGTAACAGCTAAGAGGAAGGCAAAGCAGAAGTGGGATGAGTCAAGAGTGGAAGAGGACAGAGAGGTGTACAGAGAGAGAAAGCAAGAAGCCAAGAGAGTTGTGGCACAGGCGAAGGCCATGGCATACCAAGATCTGTATGATCAATTAGAAACAAAGGAAGGACAGATAAAAATTTACCAACTAGCGAAATGTAGAAATAAAACAGCAAAGGACATCTTACATGCGAGGCAGATCAAAGACGCTGAAGGAAGAGCATTATGGAGGGATGTGGACATAAGAAACAGATGGAAAATATACTTTGAGGGACTTTTGAATGAAAAAAATGCAAGGACTCACAGAGCAGATGGGCAGCCTTCTGAGGGGATGGTGCAGAACATCAGTAGAGTGGAAGTGACGGAGGCCATGAAGAGGATGAGGAATGGAAAATTGGTGGGCCCCAACAGAATTCCAGTGGAGGCATAGAAGGCACTGGGGGAAGAGGGAATTGACCGGCTGTGGGACCTGTTCATGAAAGTTTGCCAACAAGAAAATATACCAGAGGAATGGAGGGAGAGTACCCTTGTCCCCATCTACAAAGGTAAAGGGGATGCACAAGACTATAAAAATTAGAGGAATAAAGTTGATGTCCCACACAATGAAAATCCTAGAAAGGGTTCTTCTTGATGGAAGATTGAGGAAGAAGGTGGAGATTGCAAAGGAACAATTTGGCTTCATGCCTGGTAGATCAACAACAGATGCTATCTTTGGGTTACGGCAGTTGATGGAAAAGTATCGAGAGAAACAAAGGGAGCTACATCTGGCATTTATTGATCTGGAGAAAGCATACAATAGAGTGCCAAGGCAAGAAGTCTGGAGGTGTCTGAGGGAGAAGAAGGTGCAGGAGAAATATGTCAGGTTGTTGCGGGAAATGTACAGAAATGTGAAGACAAGTGTTCGGACCTGTCTGGGACAGATAGAAAGTTTTCAAGTAACAGTTGGCTTGCATCAAGGGTCAGCATTAAGTCCGTTTCTGTTTCATATTGTGATGGAGGTGGTAACAGAGGAGGTGAGAGAAGATGCGCCTTGGACATTGTTGTATGCAGATGACATCTTGCTGTGTGCAGATTCAAGAGAAGCGGGAACTAAACTGGAAAGATGGAGAAAAGTACTGGAAGAGAGAGGTATGAGACTGAGCAGAAGTAAGACAGAGTATATGTGTTGCACAGTGGGTGGCAGACAGGAGACAGATCTGGAGCTGAAAGGAAATGTCATCAGGAAGGTGAGGGACTTTAGATACTTAGGTTCAACAGTGGAAGAAGATGGAGGAGCTGAGAAGAAGTGGGATGAAGGATACAAGCGGGTTGGAGGAACTGGAGGGAGATGGCTGGAGTGTTATGCGATAAGAGGGTGCCAATCAATCTGAAAGGCAAAATTTATAGGACAGTAGTGAAGCCAGCTATGACATATGCTATAGAAACTGTGGCCCTGAGGAAAAATTACATCAGCAGGATGGAAGTAGCAGAGATGAGAATGCTTAGGTGGATGTGTGGTGTGACCAGAAAGGATCGTCTGAGAAATGACTATGTCAGGGGAACAGTGAAAGTTACGAACTTAGGAGCGAAAATACAGGAGGCAAGGTCATGTGATGAGGAGGGAGGACGAATATATGGGAAGAAGGGTCATGCAGATGGATGTGCAAGGAAGGCGGAAGCATGGGCGGCCAAAGAAGAGATGGAGGGAGCTGGTAGAAGGGGACTTGAGGATGAAGAACTTGGATGTGGTGACAGCCCAAGACAGGAAGGGGTGGAGGAGACTCATTATCAACAGTGACCCCACTTAAGTGGGAGAAGCTGCAGAAGAAGAAGATTTAGCATAAAACATAAAGAGACAAACAAGGTTATTTTTGTAACATTCTCATGGGACTTGACTTCTGTAAACATCAATGTAAAGCATCTTGGTATTTTCAAGCAACATTGAGTTTTACATAAGGGTGTTGAGCAACAGTCGGACATGTTACAACGAGCTTAGTGTTAAGTGGGGAAATTATTGATGTTATTTCAGATGAACATTTTCCATGGAAATATTGGTAAACACATAGAGTGGAGACCAACCATCTGTGTGGAAGTGGGGGTGGGTGAGTTAGTAAGAGATGGGTCATTAATAAGTCTGACTACTCTCTTCTGTATTGAGTCAAGCATTTGGAGGGCTCCTACCCTATATGTGACAGTGGTATTTGATGGTTGGATGGATTTGTGATTTGTATAAGGTTAACAGCTGTTCAGGGGTGAAGTAACATCTTGAGCGAAAGAGAAATCCTAGTTTTTTTGGAAGCTAAGCATGCAATGGTTGTTAAGCGTTTATGCCAGGAGAGGCTTGATGTCAGGGTAATTCCACGAAGGAAATCTCAGACAGTGTGGAAATTTGGGTGTTCTCAAAAATAATACTGGGAGAAAATGGTGTTCTTTTTTTATGAGAAATGAGACAGTACTGGGTTTTATTAGCATTGAAATCGACTAGGTTATTTGAACCCTATTGGAAGATGGTTTAGAGGTCTGAATTGAAGGCAGTGCAGCTGATGTTCTGTAGGTTGAAGTGAGTTGTGTGGAGTAAGGTTTATCAAAAGAAAGGGAAGAGTAGAATGTGCTGTCGTCTGCAAAATCGTGTACTGGGTTGGAGGTAAGATGAAGTAGGTCATTGATATATATAGTAGGAAGAGAGTTGGTGAGAGGACAGAACCTTGTGGAACTCCTGCATTAGTTGAATGGTGAGAGGATAAGGAAAAATCCACCACCACAGATAGTGTGCATCCAGACAGAAAGCTGGCAATCCAACTACAGAGGTCTTGAGACAGACCAAACAATGGCAGCTTGCTTAGTAAGCCCTTGTGCTAGACCCGGTCAAATGTTTGGAGATAACAAGTGCAACCACTTGAGATTCACCAAACTTATCCATGGCATTTGTCCAGAGATGGGTGACATGTGAGCAGATCTCCTGTTCATAGGCAGTGACAGAATCCATACTGGCGGTTGTTTATTCCCAACTCCTACACCACTTCAAGGTAGTGTAGGAGTTGGGAATTGATGATTTTTTCCATTACTTTAGATAAAACTGAGGTGAGCGAGATGGGCGACAAGTTGCTGCTGGCCAACTGGTAGTTGGCCAGCAGCGACTTGTCGCCCTTCTTGGGAATGGGTTGAATATAAGCCAATTTTCAGGCTGTGGGATAGATACCAGTGAAATAATACAGTATATATAAGCGGCATAGGACAGGAGACAGTCCTGGTGCGCAAACTTTCAGGATAATTGGAGGAATGCCATCAGGGCTGGGAGACTTTTTTGTGTCTAATTTGGACATTATTTTGCTGATCTCTTTCTGGAAAAAGGATATAGTGGGCATTATATGTTGGGCATCTGGAATGGTTGGGGGATATTTGCCATTGTCAATTATGCATGCATTGGAAGCAAAGTGTGAGGCCAGGAGATTGGCCTCTTCTGTAGGTGATGATGCAATGGAGCCATCTGGGTATGATATAGGTGGGAATAGTGTTGGGCAGAAGTTACGACCAATTGCACTGGCAAAAGACCAAAAGGCTCGGATGCCGTTTGGACATGCTGCTAATTTCCTGCTTTTTGCTCTTGCAAACTCTGTGTTGGAAGCACTGATTGTTTTTTGCATTTATTTTGGGCTTGGGAATAAGCTCTAAAGGAGGATGGAGTTCTTGATTTGAGCCAGTTATGATATGTTTGGTTTTTCATTTGTATAGCCTTGGAGCATCTTTTGGAAAACCAGGTTTAGCTAGAGAATGGCAGGTCAGAGTACTGTGGGGATTAGTTTGTTTATGAGTTCTGTGCACGAAAGGTCGGAAGCATAAGACTACTCATGGGAATGAGGTATAGAAATTGAGGAGGCTGTCCAACTTAGCACTGTTATAATGCCAAATTACTCATATGGGAGTAGCTGTGTAAGTTTTGTTGCATGGGGAAGAGATGAGCACTAGATTGTGGTCAGAATTGCCTAGCAGGCCCTCTACATTCACAGTGTATTTGGAATGGTCACTGGTCAGGAAGAGATCTAGAGTATTTGGAAAGTGGTTCGGGTTATCAAGTATTCTGGTTGCCATCTGAACTAGTTGTGTAAGGTCATTAGTGATGCAAATGTTTCAGCATCGCTGCCTGCAAGATCTGTACAGTTGGAGTAGGAAAGCCAGTTGGTGTTGTGGACATTGAAATCTCCTAGGAGGGTGATTTCGCTGTTGGGAAAGTGGGACTGGAGGAATTCAATTTTTAGGGAGAGGAAATTAAAGAGCTTGCAGTGGTTAGTTGCATTAGGGGAGCAATAGAGACAGCATATAATTTGACTGAGTTGGGCAGGGATATTTTCATTCAAAGAAGGTCAATTCTAGGTGATTCTAGGTTGGGTGCTCTCTGGCAAGGTATGTCGGAGCAGATGTATGCATAGACGCCAGCCTTTGGTCAAAAAAGTTAGAGAGTGTGTAGTTTGGAAGGTTGAGATGAATAGTGCTGGGGTAGGCAAGATTTGAGTTTCTGCCAGAAAGAGTAGGCGGGGTTTGGTAGACTGAAGGTGGTAGTGGACACTATTAAGGTTGAAGTTTAGGCCACGGATGTTGGTAAAGTGGATTTGTAGGGTTTTGTGAGTCATAGGTTTGACAGCAGGGATCATGCACATTTCCTATGCAGTGCCTGCGTACTGGTCACCATGGTGCTAGTGGCATCACTTGGTTTTTGCACCAATTTAACCTGTCTGTAGTCGATGGTCCAACTGTAGTCACCATTTTTACATTTTTCTGCAAGTTGTCTTTGAAGCTGGCGTCCTTGTTTCCTTTATGCAAATGATAAACCTGGTCAAGCAAGTATGTGTGACTGGCGACAAGTGTTTTTGAACTTGTTATTGATCGCTGTTATTAGTTCTGATGTGCTTGTGAGCGTGTCACAAGTCACTTTTACGAGGCTTGGAAAGTTTGTTCCATCCTTTCTTTTGTTTATGGGTCCGAAATGATGGCACCTGATGATATTTTTGGAATCGATGTTGTAATTTATTGAGGTCTCATCAGTGGGAGCCAGAGTGAAAAGTGATGCCAAGGTTGAAGTAATGCAGAAGTCATATTTCCATATACAAATAGCCAAAAGGTGGCACACATTCTCTAATCCAGAGTATTTTAGTAATAAGGTGTGACAACGTTTGGCTACTATATGTAAATATGACTTCAGCATAACTTCAACCTTGGTATCACTTCTGGGTCTGGTTCCCAATGATGAGACTTGGATAATGTCAAGTTTCATCAGGAGTTGAAAGGATGAAACTAAGAATATAATTTCTTGGCATGTTTAATTTATAGAATCAATAAATGCTATCCCACTTTACATACACATTTTGAGACCTGGCATTCTCAGAGATCATGGTATAATCCAGCAAATAGAAACATAGCTGCTGTTTTGATCATAATCAGATATATGAAAAAATATTTTTAGAAGACACGGAAATCTTACAAGATTTTTTCTAAACAGATACATATGTATACTCTACTTTTTCTCACAGTTTATGAAAAAATAGTTATGTCACACAGAGGTTGTGAAAATCTGTTGATTATTATAATCTAATGAGGCACTGGTAGAAAGCAACAGTCCAATTAGACTTCTGCTTTTTTCGTTGGTGTTTGCTTTTAGTTTCTGTCCAAGTCCTAAAACTTAACAGAGATTATAGGAAATCAGGAATGTTATGCAGCAAATGTACTAAGGGTAAGATTATCCAAGGATCTACGTTATATAATTGGTCTTGAGAGAGAGAGAAAGAGAGACCAAACATATCATTTTCAAGTCAGTTTATGCTTTTTTCTTTAAAATAAAAATAACCAGGGTTATGATCTTGCACTTAGCAATGGAAATCATCCTCCATTTAAAGACATAAAGAAGTAAATAAGAATATAGATAGATAACCACATTGGCATACCTTCACCTTCAAAACTTTCATTTAACACATCATGAACAGCCTCTTCTGAAGCTTCTAAAGTATGCTCCTTCCAATTTTCACCATCATCACTTCTCAGAATTGTGATTTCACGTTCTCTTCCTCTAAGTGATGCAAAGTGAGGCACTTCTATGATAACAGGCCTGAAAAAGAAAAACAAACAATAAATTAATAATAAATTTATTATTAATATTTATTATTTATAATAAAGAATATAAATTTTAAACAGCATTTCATAAGAGTTATTAAGTGAATGCTCAATATAGTAAACTATAGCCTAATTTTAGTAAAATTAATTTCCTTAAAAACAGTGACATTGCTATGGGTATATGGCTGGGATTTTTTACTAAAATATAATTTGCTGATGTTGTTTTACAAAATGAATTACTTCCATAAAAGGAAAAATATATAGATTACACCACTGATTTTCTGGCAATGTATGGTCCATCACCTGCTTTAGTCCAGACAAAATTACAACATCACATCTGAAATCTCAGCCACTATCCCAACTAGTTCAATGGATCGTCACAGATGGCACTGCATGTAGTACATGCTAGCTTAATTATTTACATCTGTTGGTGACAATTCCTTGATTGCGTGCTTCTTTGCTTATTTTGCTTATATTATCCCTAAATAGAACTTCTAAGCAAGGTCCAGTTCATTGCAGCTGTTGCATTGTTATGGTAAGTCGTGGCCTTCTTGACATTTGATAATTCTCTTGATGAAAATGTTAGCAACGGGATTTAATATTTCAAAGGAGAAAGACTTGTTCATGAGTTGCTTAGTATGTAAAAACTATTAAAGAATGGAAAGTTTAATCAAATTACAATCTAAACAAAAATAATATACAACCACATTTTCAGGCTGCCTTCAGACGAAATCACTCAACAAATGATGAACTTTTCTACTTCTTCAAGATAACTTCTAGAACAAACCAACCAAATCCACCCTTGCAGCTTTTAAAGATTTTAGCAATGCCTTTGACAAGGTGTGGAGGCAGAAATTCTTTTCAAAATTTTGGCATATTGGAATAGAAGGGAAACATCTAAACTGGATTTATGACTTCCTAAGAAACAATTCTAGTTAGAATAAATAATACCTTTTCCAAGAAAGTGAAAATACGCCAGGGACTCCCTCAAGGCAGCATTTTGAGCCCACTCCATTTTCCCATCTACTTAAATGACTTAGACAAAAATATAAATAAAGAAACAAAGATAGCTATGTTTGCCGATGATTTGGTCCTATTCTCAGCTCACAACCAGGGCCGGTGCTACCATTTAGGCAAACTAGGCAACCGCACCATGAAGGGGCATAAAACTTCAAGCTATACTTTATTCATACTTTACTAAAATATCAAAATTAAATAGTGATATATAATTTAGGTATTGTTCATGACTTATTTTTCCCGGTATTAACAACACCACAAACACTTTTAACAACAAAGATGTTTTATTACCGCTTATATTTTGCTGATTTTCAACTCAGATAACCGTCTTCCAAATTTTTGGCAAATTAATGCAACCATATTTGTTAAGGCTGAGAGAATTCTTCAAAGCCATTGCTGACTCAAAAAATAATCTTTCAGATCTATAACGACTCCTAAATAGCACATTTGTTTTCCTCCATCAAATCCTGTGTGAAGGAGTGTCCAAAGCGTGGTCTGCCAGTCCCGACTTGCCATAGTAATAGTAGCGAATGTATCTTTCATGTTCTTCCAGGCGGATGTTCACTGATCTTCCTGTTTGCCCATAATAGGCCAAATCACAGTCACACGGGACTTCGTACACCCCTGGGTATGCTAAAGGGTGAAGTTTATCCTTAGGCGAGCGGATCGGAGTTGCCAGCTTGACATGAGGTTTGAAAGTGGTGCGAAGGCCATGTTTCAACAATACTTTGGCTATCTTTTCCGATGTACCTGTGATATAGGGAATAGAAATGGTCATGTTGTATTCTTGTGTATTAGGGGAGGGCAGAGTAATGGGCCTATGTAGTATTTTATCTATTTTGTAGGGATTGTAGCCGTTGGCTAAGAACATATGGCGCAGGTATTGGAGTTCAGTGGTCAGAGCTGTATCATTAGAACAAATGGCTCCGGCTCTGTGTGTAAGTGTTTTTAAAATGCCGTACTGTTGGACTGGATGATGATGCGATTGTTTATGTAGGTATTTTCCTGTGTGTGTAGGCTTTCTGTAAATAGAAAAAGATAGTGAACCATCTGAAAGGCAGGTGACTAATGTGCCAAGAAATGGTAAACAGTTATTTGATTCTTTTTCTACTGTGAAGTGAATTTTGGGGTGTTGGCTGTTTAGGTAGGTGACAAAAGAATCCAAAGTGTGTTGTCCATGGGGCCAGATGGCAAACACATCATCTACATAGCGTAACCACACTTGTCGCTTGTATGTAGCTGTGGTAAGTACTTTGTTTTCAAAGTGTTCCATGTAAAAATTTGCCAAAAAAAGTGACATCATGACCCAAAGAAATCATCAGGAAAATAAAACCAATTCATGTTAAACCACCCCGTATTTATGGATTACCAAAAATCCACAAAACTAATATTCCCCTGCGCCCCATAGTTGATAGCATAGATAGTCCCACATATAAACTAGCCCGGCATTTAGCCAAGTCGCTTGCCCCCCCCCCCCCCCCTTACTGGCAACTCCTCTACTTTTGTAAAAAATTCAATCCATTTCAAGACACTGGTTAAAAATCTAATCCTAAAAGATTCAGACATAATAGTTAGTTTCGATGTCACCTCCTTATTTACCAATGTACCACTTATAGACACTCTTGATTTAATCAAGTCTAAATTTCCCCCAGATATTTTTGAATTATTTCAATTTACCATGAATGCAGGTTATTTACATGGGGGGTGATTCTACAAACAGATTCATGGTACTGCTATGGGTTCCCCCCTCTCTCCCCCGTTAGCTATTTTTACATGGAACACTTTGAAAACAAAGTACTTACCACAGCTACATACAAGCCACAAGTGTGGTTACGCTATGTAGATGATGCGTTTGCCATCTGGCCCCATGGACAACACACTTTGGATTCTTTTGTCACCTACCTAAACAGCCAACACCCCAAAATTCTCTTCATAGTAGAAAAAGAATCAAACAACTGTTTACCATTTCTTGACACATTAGTCACCTGCCTTTCAGATGGTTCACTATCTTCTTCTATTTACAGAAAGCCTATGCACACAGGAAGATACCTACATAAACAATCACATCATCATCCAGCCCAACAGTACGGCATTTTAAAAACACTTACACACAGAGCCAGAGCCATTTGTTCTAACGACACAGCTCTGACCACTGAACTCCAATACCTGCGCCATACATTCTTAGCCAACGGCTACAATCCCTACAAAATAGATAAAATACTACATAGGCCCATTACTCTGCCCTCCCCTAACACACAAGAATACAACATGACCATTTCTATTCCCTATATCAGAGGTGCATCGGAAAAGATAGCCAAAGTATTGTTGAAACATGGCCTTCGCACCACTTTCAAACCTCATGTCAAGCTGGCAACTCCGATCCGCTCGCCTAAGGATAAACTTCACCCTTTAGCATACCCAGGGGTGTACGAAGTTCCGTGTGACTGTGATTTGGCCTGTTATGGACAAACAGGAAGATCAGTGAACATCCGCCTGGAAGAACATGAAAGATACATTGACTACTATTACTATGGCAAGTAGGGACTAGCAGACCACACTTTGGACACTCCTTCACACAGGATTAGATGGAGGAAAACAAATGTGCTATTTAGGAGTCGTTATAGATCTGAAAGATTATTTTTTGAGTCAGCAATGGCTTTGAAGAATTCTCCCAACCTTAACAAATATGGTTGCATTAATTTGCCAAAAATTTGGGAGACGGTTATCCTAAAAAAAACTCCTGGATAACTGCTGTTTTTTTTTTTTTTTTTTTTTTTTTTGTTACAGGGCGCCAAAAAATAGGACTTTAGATGTTTTGTCTTTTGCAATTATATTGTTTCACTCACTCACTGTCGTGTTTACATGTGTGTTGTGCTCTGATGATGCTGAGTTGAAAATCAGCAAAATATAATCGTTAATAAAACATCTTTGTTGTTAAAAGTGTTTGTGGTGTTGTTAATACCGTGAAAAATAAGTCATGAATAACCATCAACAACTAAGCGCTTATCTGTTAGATTTAGGTATCGATTCTTTTTCCTTATCCCTCACACATCACACTATTTTACTATTTAACTGTTGGTTCTTTTTTGTTCCTTACCTAAATGATTTGAACTTACAGTTATTTAAAATTCAGTTAAGATAAATATTTTAAAACATTAACATTTTAAAATATTAAATTTCAATATTTTATAACTTCTTTTTGTAAATGAATTATAACAGAGAATTTTCAAATTAATTAAAAAAGAAAATAAAAAATGCCCTATTAATTTAACCTGAAAGACAATTTTATTTTGTTTAATGTCAATTAGAAACATTTTAGTTTATGAAATAAGGGGCGCACTTGTAAACTTTGCCTAGGACGCAAAATAACCTGGCACCGACGGTGCTCACAACAACTTAGAAACAGCAGAAGGTCACTTAAACAAAGCCATTGAAAGTTTATCTACATACTGTGGAAACCAAAAAAACCAAAATTAACCCTACTAAATCATAAATTTTTGTATTTACCATTAATAACTACCTCAGAAAGTGGAGACCAAAGATTAAGCTAAACAATCAACTAATTACATTTAATGAAATCCCCAAATACCTTGGAGTTACTCTGGATCCATCACTAAGCTTCAATAAACATATCAAAACTGTTGCAGTCAGAGCAAAAAGATGACTAAATATCATGAAGAGTATCTCTGGTAGAGAGTGGGGAGCTGATGATAAAACCTTAAAAGCCACATACACCTCTATTATCCGACCCATAATAGAATATGCTTCACCCATCTGGATGCAAACATCACAAACCAGTTCAGACAAGCTTATAAAAATTCAGAAAAATGCAGCTAGAATCATATGCAGACTAAGGAATACAACTCCTGGAAAAATAGCAGAATTCGAATCCAACCTTGTCCCTTTAAAAATTAAGTGGAACGAAAATCTTACTAAATTTGTAGAAAAAAGAGCCAACCTTGCACATCATAGAACAAGTGAACTTTTTAAAAAGTGGCAAACAACAAACAGAATAAAGAAAAATATCAACAATGCATACAATCATGGAAAATAAAATTCCCTTGGATTGTCCAAATAAAATAGCCAACTACCCAGTATTTCCTCCAATTCAAAACAGGAAAAATATAGTTATTAATTTGGAAATAGGGAAACATGAGGAAAAAAAAGCCTAGAAAACCCTGAAATCTTCAGATTAGAATAAATTTAGTTTAATCCTTTATCCAAGTGTAAGCAAACAAAGTTTGCACCTGAAGTATCTTCAGGACTGAGGCAACTCATAGTAAAGGTGGACCAAGCTCTCATCACTCCTTGTCTCAGTAACTCCCATAATGCAAAGCAAATCTCCTTGCAGATATGTATAATGCTATGCATTAAGGGAAGATCCACTACCCAGACTGGTTTCAACCTTTATTGAGGTTTTGTTAGTGGGAGACAGACCCAGAAGTGATGATACTAAGGCAGAAGCTATGGAGAGGTCATATTTACTTTATGAGTTGCCAAAAGGTGTACCACCTTATTATTAATTTACTCTGGATTTAGAGAAAGATGTTGAAAGTTTATTTTCCACTTGGTTAGACTATAATAAATTTAGTTTAATCCTTTATCCAAGTGTAAGCAAACAAAGTTTGCACCTGAAGTATCTTCAGGACTGAGGCAACTCATAGTAAAGGTGGACCAAACTCTCATCACTCCTTGTCTCAGTATCTCCCATAATGCAAAGCACATCTCCTTGCAGATAATTATAATAATGCTATGCATCAAGTCATAAGTAAATATGACCTCTCCATTGCTTCTGCCGTAGTATCACCACTTCTGGCTCTGGCTCCCACTGACGAAACCTCAATAAACGTCGAAACCAGTCTGAATAGTGGCCCTTCTCTTAATGCATAGCATTATACATATCTGCAAGGAGATGTGCTTTGCATTATGGGAGATATTGAGACAAGGAGTGATGAGAGCTTGGTCCACCTTTACCATGAGTTGCTTCAGTCCTGAAGATACTTCAGGTGCAAACTTTGTTTGTTTACACTTGAATAAAGGATTAAACTAAATTTATTATAGTGCAACCAAGTGGAAAATAAACTTCCAACATCTTTCTCTAAATCCAGAGTAAATTAATAATAAGGTGGTACGGTACACCTTTTGCAACTCGTATAAGTAAATATGACCTCTCCATTGCGAGACTAAAAAGACAAAGCAAAAAACATAAACTACATACGGATTCCAAAATAATTTTCCAATGGATTCCATCCCATGTGGGTTTAAAAGGGAATGAAACTGCAGATGAAGTAGCAAAAATGTTAATAGCCATTAACACAGCACTGCAACATTTGGATAAACAAAACCCAAAGGAATTTATCTTTTTCACAGATTCCTTAGCAGCCCTTGAAGCTATTAAGAACTGCTACAGTAGCCATCAAGAAATACTTGAGAGACTAAAAAGTCAAAGCAAAAAACATATACTACATACGGATTCCAAAATAATTTTCCAGTGGAATCCATCCCATGTGGGTTTAAAAGGGAATGAAACTGCAAATGAAGTAGCAAAAATGGCTGCAACATCAAGTGATACCACAGATTTTGATATTTTTTAAAACTACCCAAAAAGAAAACATAAAAAGAATGATTCTCCAGGACATGACTCACCACTGGTATTCAACAGAAAAACCAGGAGCTACCATCAACTCCAAGTTTAATTGCTGTGCCTACCATGATCTCTCGCCTCAAGAACGGCCACACAAGACCAAGTTTAGCAATGGCAAAAAAGTCTTCCCCCACTGCATTTACTAACTTGTATGAATATCACTACCATGATCTCTTGCCTCAAGAACGGCCACACAAGACCAAGTTTAGCAATGGCAAAAAAGTCTTCCCCCACTGCATTTACTAACTTGTATGAATATTTACTTGTATGAATCTCGCCTCAAGAACGGCCACACAAGACTAAGTTTAGCAATGGCAAAAAAGTCTTCCCCCACTGCATTTACTAACTTGTATGAATATTTGTAAATGTGAATTTTATAACAACCCAGAAAAGGTGCTGTATAAAATAAATGAATTTAATTTGACCTCTATGATCTGGTGTAATATACTGAATGTAAGAATTACAAGGGAATTTCTCTACACCAAGGGATAATAAAAAAAAAGAAAAAAAAATGAAGATATGTGGTAAAGTTGTCTGCAAGGATAGAAAAATAAAAACACCATGGTGGACACAAGAAGTTAAAGAAGCAGTACTAGAAAAGAAGAAAGCATACCAAAAGTTCCTAGCAAATAAGTCGGCAGATGTCCTAAAAGAATACAGGGAAACTTTTAAGAAAGCTAAGCTATGTGCAAAGCCATATAAACAAAAGTCATGGAAAGACTTTAGTAAGAATATAGAAAATAAATATCAGGAAAATGGCCAAATGTTCTGGAGGCTATTTAAGAAGGTTAGAAATGAAGGAAAGTGCTGTAAAACGAATTAAAGAATGACAAAGGTGACATGAAAACTGAATATAACTATATCCTAGATGTCTTGAGTTATTACTTGAAAGATTGTTAAACGGACCAAGCAGTGAGAGAGAGAACCATACAAGAACATTTTTAAGAAGAATGCAAAGAGGAGTATATATCAATACTTGAGGAAAAAACAGTCAAAAACTTGAAATGTGGAAAGTATCTAAGAGTAGTGATATTCAACCAGAAATGCTTAAATATGGAGGTATAAAAGTTTTGCAAGGGGGCTACACTGCATAATTCAGAGGGCCTAGACAGAAGGTGGAATTCCCAATGATTGGAACAGAGTTCTCACACCACCCGTCTATTACAAAGGGAATAAAACTGAATGTGAGAATTACAAGGGATTTCTCTACTAAGTGTTCCATGTAAGATTTATGGAAAAGAGGTTGTCAAGTTCAGACTTTCAGTTTAAGACAAGTATTTGAGAAATCATGGGAATATGACAAGGTGCCCAGAAAACCTTTCAAAATACTACAATTACATGGGGGGTGAATGGACCATATACAGAGCAATATATAGTGTATATTTAAATTGTCAGTCAGCAGTTAGAATCTAAGGATATACAGGAAGATAGTTTGATGTAAAATCAGGGGTAAGACAAGGATGCACACAATTTCCACTCTTATTCATCATCCATATTATTATTATTATTATTAAGAGAGACCTCCAGGGAGTCAGAGACTCATCGAGGGAGGCCACATGCTACACACACCAGCTATCACACTTATTCTTGAATTCATTCACACTGCTTGCATTCACATCATCCAAAGGCAATCCATTCCAATCATTCACTACCCTCTGAAAGAAAAATCTAGCCTTCACACCATTCTTGGTGGCCTTCATTCACAGCTTACAATGATGCCCTCTCGCCCTTTCCCCACCCTCCATAAAATGAAAAGTTCCATCAACTGAAATCCTGTATGACCCTTTCAGAAGTTTGTAAGTCTCAATCATATGTCCCCTCTTTCTCCTGTTTGCTAGTGTCTGCAATCTACAAATTCTCAATCTGTCTTCATAATCAGTATTCCACAATCCTGATATCTTTTTTAACTCTCTCCAATATATCAGAATCACAACAGAAACCAGAAGACCAGACCTTAGTTGGACTATTGCATACAATAGTCCAAGTGAGGTCTTATCAAGGCCTTGTAAAGAAGCAAAATAACATCTTTATCTTAACATGTGAAAGTTTGTTTAACATTGCAATTATCTTTTGAGTTGTATTTGCAATCTTTGCCACATGGCCCTTAAACTTCACCTTCCTATCTATTAACACTCTAAGATCTCTAGCCTCATCAGTTTCTTCTAGCCTAATCCCACCAATATAATATGACATTGGATATCTAATCATGCTGAAGCGAATGACTTTCCATTTAATCACACTGAACTGACACCCATTTCCCCATGCCCACAATTCCAGCCTATTCAAATCATTCTGCAAGTACTGCATATCAGCAGCATTCCTAACTACTCTACCTATCTTTGCATCATCAGCAAATAGCTATTATGCCACTTGTCAAATCCTTCCCAATATCATTAATGTACAGATTGAATAACAGTGAACCAAGCACTGATCCTTGTGGTACACCACTGGTTACCTTAAACCTTGCAGGCTCAGAAACCCCCGTATATACCACTTTTTGATATCTGTCAGTGAGCCATCCTCTTATCCATGCTAATATTGTATAACCCAAACCCATTTTCTCCAATTCACACACAAGTCTACCATGCTGTATTCTGTTAAAAGCTTTAGCAAAATCCAAAAGTATCATGGTGTATCCATTCCCCTTGTCTAGTTCAATGGTAACATTATTATAGAATGTGAGCAAGTTGCTAAAACATGATCTTCCCTTAGTAAACCCATGTTGTTCATTGCAAAGTAAAGATTCACTTCTTCTTCTGCAGCTTTTCCCACTAAAGTAGGGTCGCTGTTTGTAGCGAGTCTCCTCCACAACCTCCTGTCTTAGGTTGTAGCCACATCCAAGTTCTTCATCCTCAAGTATTCTTCCACCATCTCGCTCCATCTCGTCTTTGGCCGCCATCGCTTCCTCCTGCCTTGCACATCTATCTGCATGACCTTTCTTCCTGCACATCACATTCCCTCCTCATCACATCACCAAACCATCTCAACCTTTCCTCCTGTATCTTTGCTTCTAAGTTCGTAACTTTCACCGTTTCCCTTACATAGTCTTTTCTCAAATGATCCTTTCTGATCACACCGCACATCCACCTAAGCATTTTCATCTCTGTTGATGTTATTTTTCCTCAGGGCCACAGTTTCCATAGCATACGTCATAGCTGGTCTCACTACTGTCCTGTAGATTTTGCCTTTTAAATTGAACGGAAGAACCCTCTCGTTACATAGCACTCCAGTCATCGCTCTCCAGTTCCTCCATCCTGCTACCTTCTCAGCCTCACCATCCTCTTTCATTGTTCATCCTCATTCACTGTCAATCTATTTCTGAATGCAAGCCCCTAACTAATTTTTCCAAAATCTTCACTACCACTACGGAGATACTAACTGGGCGAAAGTTGGATACATCGGTCTTTGCATCATCCCTTATGCAATGAAATTACCATACATGCCTTCCATTCCTGCAGAATCTTCCCTGTTCTGAGACTCATATTAAACAGCCTGGTCAAAGGAATGGCCAGTTCAGCTGAACACTCTTTTAGCACACGTGCTGATATTCCATCAGTCCCAATTGCTGAATTCTTATTCAATTTGTGCAACAGCTCTAATACCTTGGCCTCACACACCTGCGTTTCTTCATCTAGTGCAGAGGTAACAGTGAGCTCAATGTTGCGCTCACCAGGTCGATAACGTTTAACAAAATGGACACTCATTAACTGAACAACCTCTTCTGCATCTGTAACCCTCATGCAGTCCAGATTTAGAAAAGTTATTCTTTCATAATCATTCTTTCTTTTTCTTGCAGCATATCGATAGAATTCTTGTGGGTTGTCTTTAGCTCACAGAGCCAGTTTCCTTTCATCCTCAGCCTATGCTTTCCGTACAACAGTTGTGACTATTCTAGCCTGCTGCTCATAACGTCATCCTTATGCAAACGGTATTCCTTCTACATCGTCCTTTTCTTATGAATTTCTTGCATAATAAGATTACACATCCATTTGACTCCTACTCTATTTATTCTTCAAACTCTTGGGAGATATTCTGATATTGCATCTATATGGTTGACATTATGAAAGAAAGCGGCATCAAGACTGATATTACACCTCTGAATCAAAAAATTAGAATAATTAAAGGAACTAGGGCAAGTGATGTGAAGTCGTTAGCTTCTATATACGAGTTGCCCAAGTCCTGAAAATACTTCAGGTGCATACTTTGCTTGCTTACAGTTGGATAAAGAATTCGACCAAGTACAGGTAACCCTTGCATAACGCGTTACTTATACAATGCGGTTTCGATATAATGCTCTCTACAAATTGTGGTATCTCTTGTTCAACGCGGTTTCGATATAACGCGGTCTACAATTTCTAGTAAACTTTTATTTTTTAAATAAATTTTTTTTTTCATATTTTTCACCGCGGGACTTAAAAATCAAATTTTATCTTCGTGAAATTTCTGTCAGCCCGTATCGTGCAAGTAGTTATAAGTATCGAATCTAGTTTTATTGCATCACTAAATAAGGAATTGTACAGAGGGCTTTTGCAGTCTGTGTCATTCTCAACAAATAGTGCAATTAGAGACTGATGGAATAAAAACGGCGCTAACTAATAAATCACATATCCCCTCTCACAGAAACTACGCTGTATAGACTTAAGCAAAACCATATGTATACCGAAGCACAGTATCTAACTAAAAACTATTGTCCAATTTTTCAATTATGGAATAAGTGTTTTTTTATTGCATTTGAAATTCTCGATGTCATTATGACAGATCACAAAGGCTAACTTAAAATAAAAGACTACCAAGAATTGAAACATGCCATATAATGAATGTGTGAGTTTGCCTGCCACCTCAAATAAGAAGCCATAAAATTCAACCAAGGGTTGAAACGTTTGTGAGAGTTGAGCCAGTCAGTAATGAGAAGTTCTATCGGAACAATAAATGACACCATGTTGTAAATGGTAACAACTAATAGTGAATGTTGTTATAACAGTTTCAGATGTTATGGAATTCGATTGAAGAGAATTAGCATTTCAACTCAACACTTGTCGGTTGCTTTTGTCTTTGGGTCGCGCGATCTTATGTTAATACCGCACCAATCATATGCATGTCTTTATAGCTGCTGTCTTTTGTAAAACAAAATTCAGCTTGCACGTATTGTAACAATTAAAAAAAAAACTCGAATAATTTATAAGCGTATAAAAGGATATCACCTGTAAACCGTTGGCGTGCCACCTCTGGCATGAGTACCATAGGTTCGCCATCTAGGGTTTACTGTATAAAGTGTTTATTGTTGAAAATTGTCTTCGTTTTCTGCCAGGAAAGCACATTTAAAATCATAAGTGTGTTATTCTCAAGCAGAGCAGTTTATTTTCTGGCAAGTTACATACATATGCAATGCTTTCTTTTTAATGTAAAAGTTTATTTTTATTGTAATGGCCACTAAAATTGCAACGAAAGGAAAAAAACAAACATTGAAGAGGAAATTCATTTCTCTCGAAGAAAAAATTAAAATCTTGGATCAGTTGAAAATTGGAGAAAAACCAGGAGTTGTTGCAAGGACTCTGAATTTAAATGAATCAACAATTAAAACAATCAAACAAAACGAACATAAATTCCGAGAAAGTGTTATTGCTGGGTCAACGGTAAGTGCAAAGTGCATTGCTCGTGTTCGCGATATTCTAATAGAAAAAAATGGAGAAATCTCTAATGATTTGGATAGAAATTGCGCTCAAAAGAAAATTCCTTTGGATGGACACCTTATTAAGCAAAAAGCTCTCAAAGTTTATAAACATTAAAAATAACTTGATCAAGATTCTTCAGAAGAAATCTCTCAAGCATGGATTTTCTGCCAGTAACAGTTGGTTCGAAAACTTTAAAAAGCAGTTTTCTTTGTATAATCTTAAAATCCAGGGAGAATCAGCATCAGCAGATAGTGAAGCTGCCTGGAAATACCCCACAGAACTTTTAAAAATTATTAATGAAGGTGGTTACAGTGCAGACCAGGTGTTCAATGTGGATGAATCTGGGTTACATTGGGAAAAAATGCCAAAACGCACCTATATTTCAAAAAATGAAAGATCAGCTCCTAGATTCAAAGTTTCTAAAGATAGAATTACTCTACTGTTTTGTAGTAATGCATCAGGTGATTACATGACAAAACCAATGTTTATTAACCAATCTGCAAATCCTCGTGCGATGAAAGGGCTCGACAAGTCCATCCTACCTGTTTATTGGCGGGCCAACAAAAAGGCATGGGTTACAGGTAGCATGTTTGAAAATTGGTTTTTCAAGTGTTTTGTACCCGATGTAGAAAGCTACACAAAGAAAAAGAATATGGACTTCAAAACTCTACTAATTTTAGATAACGCACCAGGCCACCCAACAAATTTAAGCCATTCGAATACTAAAATAACTTTTTTGCCACCGAATGCTACTTCACTTATTCAACCACCCGACCAAGGAATAATAATAACATTTAAGTCATATTATATTCAGCAAACATTTCAATTAATTTTGGAAAAAATGGAATCTAATCCAAACATGACACTGCCTCAAGCGTGGAAAGAATTTTTAATATTGAATCGCGTAAAAATTATTTCTCTGTCCATTAAGGAATTACAACCCTCTATGCTGAATGCTTGCTGGAAAAAAATATGGCATGAAGCTGTAATGGAACAAATTTTTGTACCTCCAGTGGATGCCGAGCTATGTCGTATAATAAATGTCGCACACATTTTTGGTGGAGAGGGCTTTTGCGATATGGTTGAAAACGAAATTAGTGAATTAATTGATGGAGAAACAGATTTAAATGAGGAGGAACAGGTACAATTAATAGATGACGTCAAACCAAATGGCAGGGAAAGTTCTGCCAAAGATTCTGATTGTGATGAATCCATTAAAGAATTCAGTTTAAAGAAATTAGCAGAAGGATTGGACTTGGCAAGAAAGTTAGGAAGTTATTTTACGGATAATGATCCCTCAATGGAGCGCTCGGGAAAATTCACGAGACAATTCGATATTTGTTTAATGCCATATTATGAACTTAATAAAAAATTACAACATAGTGGAAAGCAAAGTATTACTGACTTCTTGATGACTAAACCAGCCGAAGTATGCAATGAGAATTATACAAATGATGTCCAAGAGATTGGAAGTGGTGAAGCCACTTAAAGAACATCTACGAAATGTTATTTCTGAAGACAGTGATGACGATTAAAATATGCGCTTTATTTTATTGTGTCTAAAAGATTTATGCATTATGTGCAGTGAAATTTATGTACAATTTGTAATTTTTATAAATTTATAGTACGTATTTGTCATAGTTTATGTTTTCTTAACTTACATGAATTACCTGAATTAAATAAAAATATTGTTTTTATTAGATATGTCATTGTTGTTTATATGATTTAAAAAAAAAACGGAACCTAACCCTACTTTTTCTATGTGATCTGTCTCATATGACGCGATTTATATAATGCGGCATTTTTATGGAACCTAACATTCGCGTTATACGAGGGTTACCTGTATATAATTTCTTGGTATCTTTAATTTAATCAAAGAAAATGTGTTGAATGATTTGCAATTCAAATTTATTGCATAGAAAATAATTAGTACCAAATATAAATTAGCATAATCTAAATCTACGTACTTTGTAGATTATACAATCATATAAACACATAGAAATGTAACATAAATTATAAGAAAACTGTTATTTGAAAACATTCACAAAATTAGAATAATTTTTAACATGGTTCAAAATATTAGAATATTCCAAATTTTTCCGATCAGTTTTAAGGAGAGCATAGAAACAGCATATATTTCAGCAGCTGCAGGACTGATTCATGTGAGGAATCGTTTGCACATGGATTTCAGTTAATCATTTGCAAAACATGGGTCGAACGAGTGACATATTGGAAGCTAAGAAGTTTCGTATGGTGTCTCTACACAAAGAAGTCCAAACTCAATAGTTTATAGCTACTCAATAGCAGTCAAAAGGTAATAACTATATAAAGAGATGAGAGGAGATTGAAGAATATCGTGAAGAATAACCAATTCTGAAGTGTAGTGTAAGGTTGTTTCACAGGAGATGGAAAGAAATAGGTGTGAATGTGTCTAAATCTACAACATTAAGACGACTTCACAAATCAGGTTTTAAATCATGTGTGCCTAAGACGAAGCCGCTTATGACTTCCAAGCATAAGCAGCCAGAGTGCGATGGTGTAAGCAAAGACTGTTGTGGGCTCAAGAGAAGGAAAATGGAACATATTTTAGCAATGAAAATATGTTCCCAAGTGTGTCCCAAGCTCATCAAGGAAGATATGAATTTGGCATCTTAAGCAAGAGGAATTTGATAAAGAATACATAAAATATTTTGTGAAATTTGCAAACTCTGTCATGGTATGGACTTGTATGGCTGCAGAGGGTCCAGGTACACTGGGTATTGTGTACGAAAGAGTCAATTCTAAAGTGTACCAAGAAATCGTTGAGCACTTTATGTTACCACCATCGGAAGATTTATGTGATGGTGATTTATTTTTTCATCAAGATTTAGTTTCTTGTCACACTTCCAAGACCACTACCAGATGGCTCAAAGAAAGGCAAATGAGTGTAATTCCTGGACCAGTAAACTCGCTAGATTTAAATCCCATTGAGAATTTGTGGGGAATTATGAAGAAACGTCTTCAAGAATTTGCCCCAAGAGACAAAAATGAACTTGTTTCTAGTCTGCAGACAATATGGGCATGTTTTGATAAAAAAGACTGAACTGCTGTAAATAACATGCCCAACTGTTTATGAATTATCATAAAAGCTAAGAGGAATGCAACAAAGTATTAATTATCATGTTGTTTGACTGTGATTTTTGTGCATTTATTTTCACATTATTCTAATATTTTGAACCTGTTAAAAATTATTCTAATTTTGTGAAAGTTTTCAAATAACAGTTTTCTTATAATTTAAATTTCATTTTTTGTGTGTTTACATGGTTATGTAATCTACAAAGTACATAGATTTAGATTATGCTAATTCATATTTGGTAATAATTATTTTCTATGCAACAGATTAGAACTACATCTCATTCAACAATTCTTCTTTGATTATGGGGTGGCGCTAGATTCGCTGAAGCACGTGATGGATTTCAGCTGTGATTAAAAAAAAAGTGTTTTTTTAAACGAAGTATAGTGTGAATTCTTTTGTGAATTGTGCTTCATTTTTTTTTCTCAGCAACATAAGTGTTCTATAGTGGTGCTGCTTTTGGAGTTTTGTTGTTATATATTGCGTTATTTTTGGGTTACCGAGAAGGCGAGGTCAGAGTTGGACGCATCTGCAGTGGAAGAGAGATGAGTTTTTGCTATTTAGTACAGCTGAATGCATTTATATTTATGCATGTATATTTTGCTTTTATCTATCTATCTATCTATCTATCTATATATATATATATATATATATATATATATATATATATATATATATATAACATATAGTCATATATAGCGTTTATATATATTTAGCATTTAATTCAGCAGTTCCTTGTCGGTAAGGAATGATAGCAGCCGCAGGTCCAATTACAAATGGCGTGTCACCAAGTCCTCCACCATTTAACATAATAAAGGACTTTGTGGCATGCAGCACTTGCGGCATGTATGCGTCCTGGGAGTTGGTATGTTGCAGGTGAGAGAAAGGGGAGTGCGTATATGCAAAAAATGTAGGCAACGGGAAAAATTAAATGAATTGGATATTTCATTGAATATTTCGCAAATGGCGAGTCAGAGTGACTACCTTGCAGAGAGAGAGAGAGATGAGCTGAAAGAGGAGGTGGAATGTCCCGGGAACGAAATGAGAAGTATTAAAGAAGAGATTAGGAGAATGGAAGAGATGAATGCAAGGCGAATGATAGAAGAGGAGAGAATATAAACAGTAGGAGAGAGGGAATGAGAAGAATGCAAGGAAGTGCTGGAACCAGGGATAAAGTGATGCCAGGACAGCAGGTAAGTAGGGGAACACAGAGAGAAAGGGTTAGAGGAGAGAGAGTAAGGAATGCAGGTGAGCAATCAAGGAATAGAATGGTAAGAAATGTGATGTGTGGAGACTCGATGAACTGTGGTGTGCAAGATAGTATGCCACAGGAGCGTTTGCCTGGAGGGACAATAGAAAGTGTGGCTAAGGCAATGAAGAGGGGTAAAAGGATGGATGAAATGATTGTGATGGTGGGCAACAATGACTTGAGAGGCAATGTAAATCGGGCAGTGAGAGATCTGAGATTCTTGCTTGAGATTGTACAAAAGAAAATGCGGAGAGGAGAGATTGTGTGTGTGTGTGTGTGTTGCCCAGGTATGATAGTGACAAGCTGAGCAGAAGAGCAGTAACACTGAACAGCATAATAGCCAGAATGGCATATTAAGGAGAGAAAGGAACTGTATGCGAGAGACTGCTTGCATTTGAATGAGGAAGAACGAAGGTATCCAGAGAGATCGCTGTTTTCTGAAAGAGTCAGTGTGTCAATGCAGAGAAACTAGAATTTCCAGGGTGGATGGTAGCAGGGGGTGGCCTCTTGTGGGAATGGGTGCTTGGGGGAAGGGGAAAGACATCAGCTAACACTGAGACCAGTGGTGTTTAAAGGGGATAATGATAGGTATAGAAGCAGTGACATTTTAATGCCAGGAGTATCCGAAATAAAGAAAATGAATTGGTGGCTTTGATACCATCAGCCTGGCCAAAGATTATTGGGATCTCTGAGACGTAGTTGACTGAAGATGATATAATAACAGGAATTGAAGTAGCAGGGTACAAAATTTTTCGGAAGGATAGGAAAGGAAAAAGTGGTGGTGGTGTACAGCTTACGATAAGTGATGACTTATGTCATCTAAGAGTGGAGGCCTTGGAAGGCAGTGACACTAATGGTTTCGAAAGCATATGGTGTAAGGTAGAAGTGGCCAAGGTAGGATATTTAATGGGGTGTTGCTACAAACCAAGGAGCACATAGGGTAGGGAGCAGGAAATGTTTAGGCAGTTGAGCATGGCAAGTGCAAGAAGAATGATTGTTATGGGAGATTTTAACTACAGCAGTATAAGTTCGGAACAGGAAAATGCATGTAGTAATAAGGAATGGAATTTCTAGAATTCTTGAAGGACAAATGTCTTAGGCTAAGAAATATAAACACTTTAAAACATGAATATTTTAATATTTGCAAATATTTCAGTCTGAAATTAACAGACTATCCTCAGTGGCTTGATAGGAACACTTTTTTACAAGGCGGAATACAAACAATTGATAATTGAAAAGTAGAACGAGCCGTGTGATGTTACATCGCTAAGCACTAAAGAGAGGTAAATTTCATCAGAGTGATGAACAAATTATAGGTATTAATTCACAATTTTATATAATAATCTTAATTTATAAACTCAATTAAAGATAACATTAGACTAATGTAGGAATTAGGTCTTAAAAAAATAAATAAAAAAAAGAAAGAAAACCTACTGTGTTATCTGAATTAAACTTTCCCATATTTTTGACAGGGATAGGCAATCATTTTAATTCAAGTTAGGGCATTGAAGTAATGCCTCAGCACTTTCTTTGAATAGGTGTTCGAATTTACAGCGACATCTGTGTAGAGAATTATTATTATTATTATTCAGGCCTCCAAGGAGTCAAAAGACTCATCGAGGGAGGTCCTTCCTAAGACATAAAGTCTGTCAAGACTCATTGAGGGGAGGTCCCCCCCCCTCTGAGAAACACAAAGTCTATCATACCACTCTTTAAACTCACTGACCGTTCTCGCTCCCACCACTCCATCAGGCAATGCATTCCACGGCTCAACCACCCTCCACACAAAGAAACCACTCCTTACCCTCTTGCTCACAGTTTCCTTTCGTAACTTCCAGGGATGGCCTCTTGTCATCACTCCTTCGCGCTGTTCAACCAAGCGAAAGAACTCCCCAGTGTCAACCCTGTAACCACCTCTCAACAGTTTAAAAGTCTCAATCATATCGCCTCTCCTTCTTCTATCCACCAAACTCTGCAGTCCACATTCTCTCAGCTGATCCTCATAACTATCCTTGTACAGTCCTGAAACCATCTTTGTCATCCGTCTTTGTATCCTTTCCACAGTTAATTTATCCCCTTCAAATCCTGGGGACCAAATCTGAGAACAATAGTCCAAGTGTCGTCTGATCAGAGACTTATTCAACGGAATGATAACCCTCTTATCTCTGCAGGTCAGTGTCCTTCTCATAATAGCAGCAATCCTCTGTGTTACCTTCACTACCTTTGCAATATGTCCCCTAAACTTCAGGTTTCTATCAATCATCAACCCCAGATCTCTTGTCTCCCCAACTTCCTCCAGTACAACTCCTCCCATAGAGTATGCAGCATCCCATCGATGTTTCCCAAACCTCAAGACCTTACATTTTGCTGCATTAAACTGACACCCATTCATTTGCCCATCTATCTAGCTTATTCAAATCCTCTTGCAGGGCTACCACATCTGCACTATGACTAATAATCCTTCCCAGCTTCGCATCATCTGCAAACAACTGAATATCCCCTTGCAATCCACTGGCAATGTCATTGATATAAAGGTTAAACAATATAGGTCCTAGTACTGAGCCCTGTGGGACCCCACTTGTAACCTTCTGTCTCCTTGAAACTGCTCCACCATACACAACTCTCTGATACCTATCAGACAGCCAATCCTGAATCCAGTTGACCAATCTGACATCCAGACCCATGTGTTGCAACTTAAATATCAGCTTATCATGTGGCACCCTGTCAAATGCCTTTGCTAAGTCTAAGAAAACTGCAGTATATGCCTTTCCCTCATCTAATGTTCTTGTAACTTTATTATAAAAGGCTAGCATATTGCTAAAACAAGAGCGACCTTTCACAAATCCATGTTGACTCTCACAGATAACATTACCCTCATCTGCCTAGTACTGTATACGGTCCCTCACTACTTTCTCCAATATCTTAACAACTCCAAGATCTTAACAAATGTTGTGGCTTGTCTCTATCCCGTGCTGCGCCAATCCTGACTTATCGGATTTGTTGTGAAGAATATATGATTGATGTTCTAGTATTATTTTTTCTATAGTGCATCCGGTTTGTCCAAAGTACGACAGATTGCAGTTACAAGGAACTTGATATACACCAGTCAGCGACATAGTCGAGTGTTTATCTTTAGAAGATGTGAAATATGTGGATATTTTGTTAATAGGAATATAACGGGCTGTTAAATAATATTTCTTCAGAATTCTTGTAATTGGTTCTGAGATTCCGGAAATATATGGAATTGGAACTCGACATATTGATTCTTTGTTGTTCTGGATAGGATTGTAGGAATCGAACAGATGTTGTGTAGTCTTTTCGGAGAAGCCATTTAATTTCATGTGATGTTTGATAGTTGAAAGTTCTTTCTGTAATTCTTGGGGAGTTGAGCAATTAGTTGTAGCTTGTCGAATTAAACATTTTATAATTCCTGTTTTTTGTTAAGGATGATGGGCAGATTGTTTGAGAACGTAATGTCCAGTAAAAATGGGTTTTCTGTAAACTGTTGATGTCAGAATGCCTGAAGGTGAGCAGATGAGAAGGATGTCTGAAAAGGATAACTTGTTGTCTTTTTCAATCTCCATGGTAAACTTAATACAAGGATGCAAGGAATTGATTTTGGCTAAAAAGGAAGGTAAGGAATCTCTGCTGTGAGGCCACACTGCAAAACTGGAACATGAGAAGAGATTGGCACTAAGATCCCAAGAAAATCCTAGGGATTTTTTTAGCTATGTGGCCAGTAGGAGGAGAAATGATTGTGGAAGAATGACACTGTGGGATAAAAATGGGAATAGGGTGACTGATGCAGAGGACATAGTGGAATTGTTCAATTAACACTTTATTGGAGTATTAGATCCTGGAGTAGTAAATTTTAATAATAGAGGGATAGGGAAGGTTCAGGGTTTAGAGGTGCAGAGGAGTGTGTGTTCCAAATACTGAGTACCCTGGATGTCAGTAAAGCTGTGGGACTGGATGGTATTTCACCACGGGTTTTGAGAGAATGTGCTAAAGAACTGACAGCACCACTGACCTGCCTTTTCAATGAAGATCTGGTTGTGGGAAAGGTACCCAAGGAATGGAAGAAAGGTAAGATACAGCCGTTGCACAAGGGCGGTAGAGGATTGGAAGTGTCTAATTATGGACCAGTTTGTGTGTCATCAGTAGTTGTTAAGGTCTTGGAGAAATTAGTAACGGACTATATACAGCATTGAGCAGATGATGGTAATGTTATCTGTGAGAATCAACATGGATTTGTTAAGAGGCACTCTTGTTTAAGTAATGTGATCTTTTATAATAAAGTGACAAGAGCAGTTAATGAGGGAAAGGCATACACTGCCATTTTTTTGGATTTTGCAGAGGCATTATAAAATAAAGGGTGCCACATGATAAGCTGATATTTAAGTTGCAGCACATGGGTTTAGATGTCAGGTTAGTCAACTGGATTCAAAATTGGCTGTCTGATAGGTATCAGAGAGTTGTGTATGATGGGGTTACAAGTTACAAGAGAAGGTTACAAGTGGGGTTCCACAGGACTCAGTACTGGGACCTGTATTGTTCAACCTTTATATGAATGACATTGTCAATGGATTGCAAGGAGTTATTCAGTTTTTTGCAGGTGATGTGAAACTGTGGGAAGGGGTATCAGTAATAGAGCAGATGTGGCAGCCCTGCAAGAGGATTTGAATAAACTAGACAGATGGGCAAATGAATGGAGGTTGGTTTAATGCTGCAAAATGTAAGGTCTTGAGGTTTCGTACACATCGATCTGACGCTGCATACTCTATTGGAGGAGCTGTACTGGAGGATGTATGGGAGACAAGAAATTTGGGGATGACGATTAACAGAAAACTGAAATTCAGGGAGTATATTGCAAAAGTGGTGAAGGTAATCCAGAGGATTGCTACAATACTGAGAAGGACGCTGACCTACAGAGATAAAAGAGTTATCATTCCATTGTATAAGACCCTGATCAGACCACACTATAGTTCTCAAATTTGGTCCCCAGGATTTGAAAGGAATAAATTAACTGTGGAATGGCTACAGAGGCAGATAACAAAGATGGTTTCAGGACTGTACAATGTCAATTATGAGGATCTGCTGAGAGAATGTGGACTACAGAGTATGGTGGACAGAAGAAGGAGAAGTGATATGATCGAGACTTAAACTGTTGAAAAACGGTTACAGGGTGGGCACTAGGGAGTTCGTTCACTTGGTGGAGCATCGTGAAGGAGCGATGACATGCGGGTCATCCCTGGAAGTTATGAAAGGAAGCTGTGAGCAAGAGGGTGAGGAGTGGTTTCTTTGCATGGAGGGTGGTTGAACCATGGAATGCATTGCCTGAGAGAGTGGTGAGAGCAAGAACGGTCAATGAGTTCAAGGAGTGGTATAATAGACTTTGTGTTTCCTAAGAAGGACCTCCCACGATGAGTTTCTTGACTTCATGGAGGACTGAATAATAATAACAATAATTATTATTATTCTAATTTTTTGATTTGGAGGTGTAAATAAGAGGACTGCTGATGCACAGATGACTAAGTGGTATAACAGAAGAGCAGAATCAAGAAAAAGAAGGTGGCTAATGTGTCCCCAGTACTCTCATTTGAGGCAGTTGCTTATTTGCTTCACATAATTTAATTATATTGTATTACATAATAAATTATTAGGAGAGAGATATCCAATTTGCTGCTAACGATGATGATGATGCAAAACTACAGAGCAACAATTACTAAAGTGATGTGGCAATTCTGCAAGGTAATTTAAAGAGATAGAGTATGGTCATAAGGATCAGTATATTGTTCGTACTGATTAACAGTGATAATCGACATTATTATTCCACTTTACAAGACTTTAATACAACATCTGAACTACTATGCATAGATTTTTAAAACGTTTTCCCTCTTGGTCACAAAGTATATTATTCTTCATGAGAAATGACACTCTTGTTTTAACCAGAACTACTCTTAAAACAAGAAAATAGCTTCTTATCCAGCATAATATACTTAGTAACCAAGTGAAAAAATGTCTCTTACCTAGAGTATTTCTATATTATGGTGATAAACCATTGTACCATTTTACATGGGAAAAAAAAAAATGACTTCTCAATAGTCTAACCTTATCATCCTGAGTCTAGCTTCCACTAATGAAGACTTCCACTAATAAGGGTAAAACTGGTCGTAGTAGTGACATTTCCATAATGTTTTGCATTATAGGAAACTAAGCCAACTGATATGAAGTCAGCAGCCTCTATATACAAGAAGACTAGACATGGACTAACTTGGTTTGCTAATTGAAAGATATAAACTCTGTCCAAAAGTCTCTATATTTATCTTTTATTTGTGCTTAGTAGGCACATACATAAAATACTACAATAAAGTATTTTATGCACTCTTTATTTTATAATAAAGGCCTCATGCCGGCATATCCTTTCAAGCTCTTGATTATATGTATGCACCTACTGTGACTTCACTTATGAAAATATAACTTTCTGATATGGAATTGCTACAGTTGAGTAGAGCATTTTTGCACCTCTTATCATTTTTCCCTGGTCTCTGATAGCTACCAACACTTTGAAACAGCTGTCATACCAGTGAAACCTAATTTAAGTACTAATAAATGGTAAATATACGGGCTCCTAGCAGAATTCATATCTTTTAAGCAGTTCAAACCAAGGCAACTCCTATGCCAAATTCTGATTAGTTCTCAGGAAAATGCTTCTGGCTATAATACAAGAATGTTCATATAAAGTCCTTTATGACAAACTTGCTAGAGTATGACAGACTGAAGCCTTTTAAACTCTTTATTATAGAAATATTATGCACAGATTTAGTCCAAGTTTCTTGGGGATGAAAGAGTGATGAAGATGATACAGAGGTGAGTGAGAAAGAGACTGGTCTATGGAATTATTACTATGGACTTATGTGGAGTAGTGAGACTTATTGTAGGATGTCCATTTCAGACAATGTTTATCATACCACTCCATAAGCCATTCACACTGTCTGCACATTTATCACTATATCAGGCAATGAATTCCATGGTCCAACAACCCTCCGTGCAAAAAAGCCACTTCTCACCCTCCTACTCACCACCTCCTTTCACAATTTTAGATGGTCTCTTGTCCTTGTTCCTGTATGAACCCATGAAGAATTGCAAATGAAAAAGCTTTGCGGAAGATGGGTGCCGTGCTTGCTCACAGCAGATCAAAAATGCACTCGCATGAAAATCTCTGAACAGTGCTTGTAGCATTTTAACAAGAATAAAAATGATTTTGTGCATCAATTTATTACTATAGATGAGACTTGGATTCACCATTACTCACCAGAATCCAAACAGCAGTCAAAACAGTGGACAGAAGCCGGTTGTTCAGTGTCAAAGAAGACAAAGTCGGTTCCATCAGCAGGAAAGGTCATGGTTGGTGTTTTGGGATGGCAAAGGCATTTTGTTTATTAATTATCTTGAAAAGAGTAAAACAATAACCGGGGAATATTATTCTGATCTTTTAACCAGACCAGACGAAAAAATTTGTGAGAAAAGACCCGGTTTGCAGAAGAAAAAAATCATCTTTCATCAGGAGAATGCATCTGCCCACAAAGGTGTTTTGGCAATGAGAAAATTAAGGGATCTGCACTATGAACTGTTGGAACATCCATCCTATTCCCCAGATTTGGCTCCCTCTGACTTCTACTTCCCAAAACTAAAACTCATCCTCGCCGGGCAGCGTTTTTCTTCGAATCAATGATTGCAGTTGTAGAAGGGTATTTTGCAGATATTATTGAGAACCACTACATGGACAGGATAATGGCACTGAAGAATCACTGGAATAAATATATTAGTCTTAAGAGAGATTATGTTGAAAAATAAAAATTATTTTGAAATTATAAATTCGTTTTTTTCATTGTCAGGCCGAGAACTTTTCAGACCACTCTCGTAATGTACAGTTATAACTGGCTCCCATTTTCCAATTCCACTGAGTATGCTGGAAGAAAAGCTGATGCATTTGCTGATAAGTAACAATTTAAAGCATATCACTCATTTCCTAATCAGAATTCCTGATAATAATCTCCATCCAACACTCTGGATCTTTTCTGTAATCAATCTAACAGATAAGCTTAGGTGTTAACGGTTATTCATGACATATTGTTTAACAGTATTAACAACACCAAACAATTTTATCAAAGAGATGTTTTATTAACTGCTTACATTTCGCTGAATTTCAACTCAGCATCATCAGAGCACAACACACTTGTACACGTGACAGTGAATGAGTGAAACAATACAATTGCAATGGACAAAAGATCTTCAGTCTTATTTTTTAGTGCTCTCTAACGAGGAAAAAAAAAACAGCTATGCAGGAGTTTCGCTTAGGAAAACAGTCTCCCAAATTTTTGGCAAATTAATGCAACCATATTTATTAAGGTTGAGAGAATTCTTCAAAGCTATTGCTGACTCAAAAAATAATCTTTCAGATCTGTAACGACTCCTAAATAGCACATTTGTTTTTTTCCATCTAATCCTGTGTGAAGGAGTGTCCAAAGCGTGGTCTGCCAGTCCTGACTTGCCATAGTAATAGTAGCGAATGTATTTTTCATGTTCTTCAGGCAGATGTTAACTGATCTACCTGTTTGCCCATAACATGTAAAAAATTCAGTCCATTTCAAAACACGTGTTAAAAATCTTATCCCAGAAAATTCAGACATAATGGTTAGTTTTGATGTCACCTCTTTATTTACCAATGTACCACTTTATAGACACTCTTTTTAATCTAGTCTAACCCCCCCCCCCCCCGCGCTAGCAAATTTTTACATGGAACACTTTGAAAACAAAGTACTTACCACAGTTACAAGCCACTAATGTGGTTATGCTATGTAGATGATGTGTTTGCCATCTGGCCACATGGACAAGACACTTTGGATGAGTTTGTCATCTAACTAAACAGCCAACACCCCAAAATCCACTTCACAGTAGAAAAAGAATCGAATAACTGTTTACCATTTCTTGACACATTAGTCACCTGCCTTTCAGATGGATCACTATCTTTTTACATTTACAGAAAGCTTACATACACAGGAAGATAGATGGAAGAAAATGAATGTGCTATTTAGGAGTCGTTACAGATCTGAAAGATTATTTTTTGAGTCTGCAATGGCTTTGAAGAATTCTCACACCTTTAACAAATATAGTTGCATTAATTTGCCAAAAATTTGGGATACTGTTATCCTAAGAGAAACTCCCGCATAGCTGTTTTTTTTTTTTCTCATTAGAGAACACCAAAAAATAAGACTGAAGATCTTTTGTCCATTGCAATTGTATTGTTTCACTCATTCACTGTGGCGTGTACAAGTGTGTTGTGCTCCGATGGTGCTGAGTTGAAATTAAGTGAAATATAAGCAGTTAATAAAACATCTCTTTGATAAAATTGTTTACTGTTAAAAATAAGTCATGGACTTTTCTTAATCAGTTATCCTTACAGGTAATTCGGATCACAATCTCATATAAGTTTTATTTCTTATTAAATGTCTGCCCCTCAGCCAATCACAAAAATTGTGTTTATGTAGTTTTGCACTATAACAATAACAAATGGCAAGATTTCCATGCCTTTTACTACTCCTCTTTTTCATGGTAAGACTATTGTTTCCATTCTTCATATCTGGATACCTCCTGTGATCTTGTTACAGAAATTTTCCATGCTGGAATGGAGATTTTCATTCCTCAATCTCTTGTCTCAACCTCAATCTATCTAGTCACAGTAAGCTGTTTCATTTCTTGGACTGCCATGGTAGTCCAAGAAATGAAACAGCTTACTGTGACTAGATATAAACCTCCAAGTTCATTCAGAGCACACACTGAAGATAGCAATATTTCTACAACCATTATTAAAAGGGACAAGTCTGACTCTGATAGTTTTTATTATAAAAAAACTCACCACATGTGTCAATGGGCAGTTGTGTTTTCTAATCCCTCACAAAAACTGTTGGGCATGACTTTTGTTCATCTATGTTACCACCTCTTTCTCACCCAAATGGTAGAACTGCAAAATCACAGAAAGACAAGACTTACCTTCTGGAATCATTTTCATCCAATTCCTACAACAATGGCAAAGTCAAATCACCTTCTTTACCTGGAACACTACCTCACATAGCTCTTGTAGTTCCACCAGAAAGACATCAGAAGTTTCTTTCTTGAACAACCTGGATACCAAAAACACTTCTGGTACAGATGGAATCACACAAGTTATGCTTGAACACCTATTCCCTATTATCTATGCACTATAATAAGCTCAGCTGTGACCACTCCACAGCATGAAAGCAAGCCACGTACAGCCAAGTCAAAAAACAAAAAAACAACAAAAAAAAAAAGTGATAAGTATCTATCATCCAGTTATCGACCTTCTCCAACATCTGAAAAACTGTCAACTAATCAAGATCTACAGGATATCTCCTGGCCTACAACACCCATCTCTGGACTCATGCACTGGAAAAGTTTGGAGAAACCTTTGCCATTGCACTTGATATTTCCAAGACATTTGATAGAGTATGGCATTGACAGCTTCTCATAAAATTTTCATCTTATGGTTCTTCCTCCCTAAATAACTGGATGGCTAATTTTCTCTCAGGTCATTCACTGTGTGTAATGGTGGAAGGTGTTCTCTCTCCATATTTTCCTGTTAAAGCAGGTGCCAGGGCTTATTATTTTATCTACCCTCTTCCTTTCAAATACAAATAACTTCCTCACATTGATCTCAATCCCTACTGACAGTTTTCCCGATGACTGCTCTCTCCATGCACCCTATTCATGTGACAAACTTTGCGGTAATCAAATTTCTGAAAATAAGTGCCCTACACTATGATATTCACACCATTCTTCATAACTGCATTTTTTTCTAAGGATATTACAATGTACACTAATATTTTAACTAAAATAAATTTAATTAAAACTAAACTTCCACATTTCATCTCCACATCTCAAAAAGTTGAAAGATGGGCTGGCTATCTTTCAACTTTTTGTTTTAAATGTTTATTTATTTTATTTTATAAAATAGACACAGCTTATACACAGTTTACTAATGCACACATACAAATAAAATACACAATTATAATAGTACAGTCATTCACACTTCAAATTCATTGTGTAATTGATTATTTTGATGGCATGTGCATTGTGAGTGTCTCATAGTGACCTGAGTCAATGCGAGACAAATTAGTAACAGTGGAAAAATTCCCTAAATGAATCATTCAGGACAGGACTGTCCAAAACATTGCCCGTGGGCAGCATTTGGCCCACAGTGCGATTTTGTGCAGCCTGCCTGTGGATTTTGATTTTCATGAGTGAAAAAATAAAATAACAATTTGAATCTAATGTGTATAAGATATTTTAATTCTATCACGAATTGATAATCGTGATGTTGGTAATTTTATTTGTTGTTTTTATATCACTATATACCAGTGGTTCTTAACCTTTTCGAAGCCACAGAACACTTTTGATTATAAAAAAAATGTGGAGAACACTAAAAGCATTAGGGTCATAAAACTAACAATAAAAATATGCATGGACTTGCCTTTTATAAAAATGGAACTTATTTGAATGCGATACTTAAGCTTGTCAGTTTTTGCAGATTTCAGCAATATCAGGTCTAATATGTGATATAGTTACCCATATCCCTTTGACTATATTGTAAGTCTTTCACACTTTTTAGTTTTTATATTTAATATTGAGAAACTGAGCTCACATAGATATGATGTTGAAAACTGTAACAAAATTTTCAATGTCCTTGTGGAGAGAGTTGAGTGTTCGGCTTGGACAAAAATCCAAACTTCCTCAAGAGTTGTTTCAGAAAATTTAATTTTTAGAGTACGATCCGTTGACCAGGTAACTAACTGTTCTTCTTTAACGAAAATTCACAACTCAATGTATTAACTGTGCCAAATGGATTTCATATCCAGTCATAATTGTGTGTATTTAAACAAGGAAAGAAACTCAAAATATTTTCTTCCAATATTGTTAAATTTTTCCTTCATTTCTTTCATTTTCTTCCAATATTGTTCCTTCATTTTGAAAAAAGGCCAATAATTCATTCTTAAGTTCTAAAATTTGGAATAGCACTTTACCCCTGGATAACCATCTTATTTCAGTGTGCAAAAGCAAATATTCATACTTGGCTTCCATAGAAGAATTCCCTGTGCAAAAAACAATGCATAGATATAATATTTGGGTTTATTTTCTTTGTAAGGGTAACGAATCCTTTAATAGAGCCTACCAGTCTATTGGTTCAGATGTCAACCTGCATAGCAGTCTTAAGTTGTTAGGATCAGAGTAGCCAATTACACTCAGACCTTTGTCATATGACATCTTTCACCAGTAGAACACTTGTAACCAGTTAGCGGAACACCGGTTAAGAACCACTGGTATATACCCATGTGTTTTTCAAATATTAGATTTGTTAAAGAAGCTTTCTTACACAGTTTTGTTCCAACACACATGCTTCGGATGCTCACGTGAGCGCGCGACTAGTGTTGCTCGTTTATTCAGCTATTGAGGATGTGTCGCTGCTGCTCACCAAATTACTATATACACATTGTGATTGGTCCTTGGTAATTTTTTTTTAATGCGGCCCTTGGATTACCTAAGATTGGACAGCTCTGAATTAGGGAATTATTCATTTTTAATTCCTAATGGAAAATTTTTCCATTTTTTTTTTTTTTTTTACTTTTAGATTTTTATTACTGTTTTAATCTCCCCCTACACAATTTAACTGAATCAGATTTATTATGAAGCAGCATAAATAGATGCATTGTAAAACATTACCTTCCAAATGTTTTTGGTATTCAGGAAATAACATGATGGAAATATATTCATTCAGTGCATTCTAATATAACAAAAATAACATAATTCTAGAAAATAAAGATAACCATAAAATTATGTGGATTTTTAAAAAAAATATACCCTAAAAACTTTGCACCAGCAGGACCAACTTCCAATATTCGAGATGCGCATGCTTCGCCTTCCATAAGGGGTGGAGGATGAGCTAATTTTTCTTTTCTCAGGTAACGGCAAGTTATGCGCATTGGCATTGGAGCTTTACGAGGTGGAATAATTACTCTCACACCTGAATGACGACACCCTCTCATAGCTCCACCACGTGCATCAACCATAAAACTTACAAGAAACCTACAGAAAGATATTTAAAAAAAATATTATCCAACAAATTTCATACACAGAAACTATTTTGTAAAGATATAGATGCTGATGATAATAATAATATCTATTTCTATAATAGATACTATATTATAGATCTAATAAAATAACATTGATGATAAGGGTCAAAGCTAAGACTATGTGGAGAACCGATCAGGACTTCTGACCTAATGTCCAATCCTCACCTTCTCATGATGCACCCTGCTAAGTATCTGCCTAGATACTGAATGAATGAGGATGGGCTGGCAATTTGTGATTTAGCCGGCCAAATTGTATTCTTATTGGCTTAAACCACAAATAAAGTGATGGTACAACATAACAGAATTTCATGCTGGCTAAGGTGCTGCCCGTTAAACAAGGACCCCATTGTTTTCGTCAGGGAACCAGGATGAACAGCAAAAAGTCTGCTAGTGGAACAAATCCTGAAACACACCCCAAATTAACATCACCAGAATTTAAGATTGGTACTATCAACATAAGAAGCCTGAATGGCAAAGAAACAGAGCTGGCTGAGGAACTGGATAAGTACTAGATCGATATAATAGGGGTGACTGACACAAAAAAAAGACAAAAACTGGTGAGATCTAAGGCAATAAATACAAAATGCTATATTCAGGCAATAGAAATCAGGGAAAAGAAGGAGTAGCTATAGCATTCAACATTAAATATGAGGCTAATTTTCTTGAATGGCAGTCAATATCAACTAAAGTCATGGGGGCAAGAAAAGTTTCATTGACTATGTTATTGTTGATAGGAATGTTTTCTCATTGGTGCAGGACACCAGAGTGTACAGAGGATTTGAAATTGGAAGTGATCATCATCTTGAGAAGGATAAAATTGAATTTCATATTGAAAAGAAGAACGTGTAAGAAAGTTTTAAGCGAATAAAAATTTAACACCTATGAACTGTAGACTGAAATACACAAATATTATTCAAGAAAAAATGAAAGAGTTTGAGAAAAGGAACCAAACCTTGGAGATTCAGTGGCAAGCCTTGAAGAAAACATTGATTCAGCCAGAGAGGCATGTGGTGAGGTTGTCTGCAAGGATGGAAATATCAGATAAAAAAAGTTAAAGAAGCAGTGAAGGAAAAGAAGGAAGGATATTGAAAGTTCCTGGCAAATAAGTCAGCATGAGCATGTGCTCTTAGAGAATACAAAGCCAAATGTAAGAAAGCTAAACTGTGTGCTAAACTAAAAATATCAAGAAGGTGGCAAAAATTCTGCAGGCTGCTGAAAAGCTCAGATATGGAGGAAAGAGTGCTTTCAAAGGAATTAAAGGTGACATGAAAATTGGAGAAAAAGATAAGTATGAAGAAATTATTTTGAAAAATTGCTAAATGAAACAACACTGAGAGCACAGTAGTAAAAAACACTCAACAAGCATGCAATCAGGAATACTTCTTTAAACCAGTGCTTCTTTAAACATTGCTTCAGAATACATGTTAAACAAAATTGGTGACATTGTCTTACTCCCCATCCAATGATACCTGGTTCTGTTGTACCATATATGTCTCTCACCATGGTAGTTTGCCCATATATAGTGAAATAATTAGCCTTCTGTCTTTCCAATCTATACTAATCTTTTCCATTACTCCCACCATCTTATCCCATTTTAGAAAGTCAAGAGCTTTTTCAACATCTATATAACAGATATTAACTTCTTTATTCAGACTTCTTTCACTTACTATTCTTAACAGTCCAATCGCATCTCTTGTTCTCCTACCCTTCCTGAAACCAAACTGATCTTCTCCAAGAAATTCTTCGCGTTAAGATTCTCATAAGTATTTTTGATGTATGGGAAATGAGGCTTATAGTTCTAAAATCCTTGCGGTTCACTGCATTACTTTTCTTTGGTACAGGTATAAATATTAAGGTCATAATATCTTTTGGTAGTTCTCCTTTGTTATAAATTAAATTTATTATTTTCGTTATTTCTTCAGTTCCTTTCTTCTGAAGTTGTTTCAGGAATTCTGCAGGTATTTCATCTATTCCTTCTGCCTTTCCACATTTTAGTTCTTTAATGGCCATTTCTACTACTGTCTTCAAAATCTCTGGGCCTGGATCATCTTCATTTACCTTCTTTATATCTTCTGATGGCTACTCATTTGGTCTATTTTCCTTGTCATATAGATCTTCAATGTATTCCTTCCATCTCATTAGGATTTTATCTTCTTCAGTTATGATTTCTCCATTCATATTTTCTATGCCTCTAACTCGAATTCCATTTCTCTTGTGATTCATGCTTCTTGCGTTTTCATATGAAAGATCATACCTTCCCACTCTCTCATAATTTTCCATTTCTTCACATTGTTTTTTAACCCAATCTTCTCTACTTCTTTCTGCTTCCCTTCTCAATTTGTCATTCAGGGTTCTATATTGCATTTTCCCTTCTGGGGTACTATGGGTACCCCAGAAGGGAAAATACAATGGTGGAAGTAATGGAAAAGATTGGAAAGACAGAAGGCTAATTATTTCACTACATATGGGACAAACAGCCATGGTGTTTGTCCCATATATAGTGAAATATATACAAAAAAGGGAAATAAAACTGAATGTGAGAATTACAGAGGTATTTCTCTACTGAGTGTTCCTGGTAAGATTTATGCAAGTATACTTGAGAAATGGTTGAGAAGGATTGTGGAAGGGAAGCTTGGTGAAGAACAAGCTGGATTTAAGCCAAATAGAGGCTGTGAGGATCAGATTTTCACTAAATTTACGATAAATAGTTGAGAAGTCATGGGAATATAACAAAGATCTATATTTTTAAGTTTGTGTTTTAAAATCTGTAAGTTTGTGAATGGGGCATTATATCAAGCAATACTTAGTCTTTATTTGAATTTTCAGCAGTTAGAATTGAAGGAAATAGAAAAAAAGATGGTTTGATGTTAAATCTGGTGTCACAAAAGGATGTGCATTATCCCCTCTGTTATTTATTATCTATATGGATCACATTATGAAGGAAAGTGGTACTAAACCTGATATCAAAATTGGAGATGATAATCTGAGATCTTTACTTTATGCAGATGATGTTATACTTTTAAATAAATCCAGTACAAGTCTGCAAGATTCCCTGATAAATTGAATAAATGTTGTAATAAATTTGGTATGAAAATCAGTAATAACAAGACAAAGACAATAAAAATAGGCAGAAGCATTCAAAATATTAACTGCATCATGAATGGAGAACCTATAGAACAAGTAAAACATTTCAGCTACTTAGGCACAATTTTTAGTGAGGAGGGCAAATTAAATATTGAAATAGACAACAGAATCAACAAAGCCAGTATGGTAGGAACTCAACTGAATAAATTTATATGGGATAAGAGAGAAATTAGTCAAATTTCTCTCTTATCCCATATACAAGACAGACAGTGTTCAAACCAATTTTAACTTATAGATCAGAGAGCTGGGTTAGAAATAAAACACTTGACCAAAGACTAGAGACCACAGATATGAGAGTCCTGAGCAAGATTATAGGCATGAACAGATGGTATCAATGGCAATATCATATTAAAAATAAGGATATTAGAAAAGAACTTGCCATTGTTAGCATTGAGAAATGTGTTACAGCTAATCCCAGGTGGTATGACCACTTAAACAGAATGGGAGAGAAAAGATTAGCAAAACAATTGTTCTCTGCCAGATTGGCAGGAAAAAGACCCAGAGGAAAACCAAGATATAGGTGGATTGATACAGTAAAAATTGCCTTAGAAGACAGAAACATAAGATATGATAATGTTGGAGTCTTGACAGATAACCGATTGATATAAAGGAAAATTGTTGATAGGAAGTTAGTAAAGATGTTATTTCTTCATGTAGTAATATCATAATATCCTGTACACTCTTTGAGGTTCGATGTCAGGAATTTGATATCTCATTCATTTTATATGTTGATTCAACAGCCATGAGTCCCTTTTATGGGAGATACAGCACCACTTCAATCCCTCCCTATTTTTATCTGGGCTCAGGACCGGCATAGCTTACAATTTAGACATATGGCTGGAGGGATTGTCTTAAGTATTCCTGACTGTATCCGTGTGTGTTCACGGGGCGGTTTGCCTGCTTGCGGGATGAAAAACCACAGATAAACTGGGGGGGACCCTGATGTTCATGTCCAAGACTGACTAACTGGCTATGGCTGAGGAAGATCCTTAAGCTCCTCACATCGTCGACAGGAATAGAACCTAGGACACTCCTTTCCCAAGCATATGGTTGCGCAGCGCATAGCCATTAGGCTAACAAAGCAGATAATTTATGATGATGATGATAAAATAACAATGAAATTCTGCAATTTTTTACAGGGTTATCAATAACATGTCTCAGTATTAATAAATAGACAGAAATGCTTACATAAAGAAAGAAATCTGCTACACTACATCATAATATTAAATCAATATTTAAGAAACAATTTAAAGACTCTAGAGGATAGCTATTGACATACTTTTATTGTAAACTGTAGTCTCCACCTTTTCACCATTCCGCTCTATCGACATGTTTCGATGACCTTCCATGCGCTTCTCTTATAAACTGTGTGGTGTCAATCTCTTATAATTGTACTTGTAACCCAGTATTCATACTTATATTTGTGATTATAATAGCACCAAGTTTAGTTATAAAGCTAAAAGAAGCTGTAAGCTTCTTTTATCTTTTGCTTTGATACATCTTAGATACAAGAAAGATTCAAAAATATGTACTCTTTCTCAGCATGCATCCATGACTTAAAGACAAATTGCCAATGAGTGGTGCAAGAAAGCATTTCAAAATATGTACTCTTTCTCAGCATACATCCATGACTTAAAGACAAATTGCCAATGAGTGGTGTTGGTTTGAGTACTGTTAATGCGATTTTAAAGAGGTTGAGGAATTGTTTACGAGTTAAGATTGTTTACTAGTTAAGAAAAGCAAAATGAATCCAAGATTGTCTGTTGTAGACTTAAATAGAGATTTGGCAGCTAGTGGGATTAATATTTCCGACATGACAGTCTGTCGAAAAATGTTGGAAGCAGGGAGGACTGTCCACAGACCGAAAAAAAAAAAAAAAAAAGAAACAACTGTCGGTGAAGACTCTGCAGAAAAGAGGTTCCGGTGGGCAAAAGTGTACAAAGATTGAACTGTTGAGAAGTGGAAGAAGGTCATATTCTCAGATGAGAGCCATTTCTTTGTCCAGGGAGAGCGAGTACTCTATGTTTGCAAATCAGCAACTGAGAAGACTTGTCCTGCCCACCTTCAACAAGCTGTTAAACATCCAGCTAAAAAGATGTTGTTAGGTTGTTTAACACATAATGGTCCAGGATCACTTGTGCCTGCTAACAGTATAATGAAAAGTGACCAATACATAAAAACATTGGAGAAAAGAATGGTCTCACAGATCCAGAAAGACAAAGATCTCCTCCAACAGGATCTTGCTCCATGTCACACTTCAAAAAAAGTGAATGAGTTCCTCAAAAATGACAACATCCAATTGCTTCAGTAGCCAAGTAGCTCTCCTGACATTAACCCAAGAAAATTTGTGGGCCATAGTGAAAAGAGACTTTGAATATTAAATTATAATACAAAGGATAACTAACTTTATAATGGATTGTATTAAGTTAGTTATCCTTTGTATTATAATAAGAAAACATTATGCATGGACTGATACAGTCCATGCATAAGCAAATTAATGAACATATCAGAAGCATATATAAATTATTAGGTAAAGTTGAAGTTTAATTTTTGTATTTATTTTCTTGCAAAATTAAAATTTTTCTTTAAAATGTGAGTGTTTGGATTAATTTGTTCGCTACTGTATATTTGTGACAGATTTTATTTTTATGAGTAACTGACTTCGATATTACAAGTTACTTCAAGTATTCAGTGCTGTTATAAAGCATGTTCTTCAAGGAATATGCTTTTTTATTTTGATCCTTGTTATGAATTCTGCCAATATGAGCTAACTTGATAGCAAGAATTTAGCATAACGCACACACAGAGAGAGAGAGCAAACGAGAAAGACATTTTAAACCCACACACTGGATATGATGCTTGTATTTTTACTTTTTGCTTTCATTAATGACATCAACTGCACTTGGAAATATAAACAAAGTGCAAAACAGTTTTATGTACAAACTTTTGTTTACTTCATTTTAAATAAAATATGAATGTAGACAAGATGATAAGACTACTGTCTTAGATTTTTATGTATAAATATCATACATTATAATATCCTCCACTATATGTTACAAGAAAGCCACTTTATACTAGTGTAAGACAAACAGAATTTTGCAGATGAAGAATATTCATGACTAATGTACAACTCATTGGTCAATAATATAGTTTTTTTTTTAATACTTAGGATATGAATTTGATAAAGCCAGATTTAAGAATAATAATCCTAAGTTATAAATTATCTTATATCACACACCTGTAAATTCATACAGCTATCAAATTTTTAAAAACTGAATATGACAGTCTTAGAAAAGAATCATTATTGTAACCTCAAATTCAAATAACAATGATACACAAGCAACGTGCGTGTTTTTCACATGTTCCCTACTAGGTTCTTGTAAAAGAAAGCACATTTTTATTGTCATTTGGCTGCTGACACTATATTGACTTGTGCATTTAACCATATGTATGGTTGTGGGAAAATGTACGCTGTTGCACATATATATAAGAAGGAACTTACGTCTTCCACTTAAGCTTGCTACATGGTTCCAGAATGCATGAAAAAGGAAAACAATTAACTTTTAAATAGTAATATGTAAAACCATATGTTAAAACAATAGACATGTAACTATAACATGCAATCCAAATTATTAAAAAAATCAATACAAAGAGAAAAATTTTAAGTATTATTAACATATGTTAATAATACTTTAGAAGAGATAACAATGAACAGATGATTAACTTAATAATGTTGATTATACTTTTCACCTTATCATAAATATATGTTTTAAAAAAATATATAGCAAGTTACCTATTTGTATTTCTCAAAATACAGTATAATGAATAAATAACTGAACTACCTGGATAAAATAAAGACATTATGCTGATTAACTGCTCGTCATTATTGATTAAAATATAATCACTGTTAATTTATTACAAAACCAAGGAGGACAATGTTTTCAGGTAAGTTAAAACAAAGTACAGAGTTAATAAATGAGCACCCATTGTTTGTTACTAGAAAAGTACAGGGGGGGGGGCGGTTTGGAGGATTCTGATAAACACCTAGAACAATAATGTTTTTTATATAGAAATTTTTCAGTAAAAATGTTTTTTTCATATTTTTTTTTTTTCAGAAAATATCTTTTCTTTTAGGATATATAAAAAGATATAAAATTAATTTTTGTTTTAGGTGTTTATCAGAACCCCCCCCCACACACACACACACTTATATTTGTGAAAATGATGTCTGGCCTGGGATATATAAAAAGAAAATCAATTATTTATGTAAACTTATCAGATTATAACCTAACTCAATTAAAATTGAAGTAATTATAAGCTCATTATAATAATTTTTATTTACTAAATCACCATTTCTAAAACTATCCATGTCATAATTCAAGAATATAATAATATTTACCATAAACAGAATCAATTACAATCAAAATAAATTCATTCAAGTGCAATCCAACAAATTTGTAAAGAAATGGCCACAAAGTATTGTCAGTTATCAATGAAGTTCAGATGGAAAGGTTGAGCTGCTGCCATCCGTACTGTTGATATAAGAGTATGGTAATCTGTATTCCTAATTAAATTCACCATTTCAGAAAAAAATTCAAAAAATGTTTTCTATAATAATTATGTGTTATTATTTCTGTTTGGCATGCTTTGTCTACCATTAAAAAAACTTTTGATAAATGAAAAAGTAATATATTAAAGGATATTGAAAAAATTCAAGGATATTGAACCATCATTTATATTTAATGAATTTTAAGTTAGTTTACAGTTTAGACAGAAACAAAAACCATCTAGTTAAACACCTTACTATTTAGTCAGATACTCTGAACCCAAACAAGGATTCTTTATATGAATACTTAATCAAGAACACTACAGTTTAGATAAGTTTTTTTGGTTAACTGTGGATTTTAATGTGTTTGTGTGTGAGATTTGCTTTTGAAGTTGTGAACTGCTTGGTGTTTGTGATATGTCTGCTGGTTTGTTTCAGATTTCTTTCCAAATCATTAAACGTAAAGTGATGTACAGGTATCCCTTGCTTAACGTGGTTTTGCTTTACACCGATTTGATTATCGCGGCAAGAGTTTTGATTAACGCGCCTTTAAATTTACCATGCAAAATCATGCTCATGCCACGAGACTGCTAGCCTCGTGGTCATCCAAATTCTCGTAATGATCTGTGTGAGAATGTGAAAGTTTAATTTTTCCCACCAAATACAACATCATTGTTACAACCTATGAACATGGGAGTCATTGCAACTTTCAAAGCCTATTTTCTTAAAAAGACATTCTCAAAGGCAGTAGAAACAACGGGAGAAAATGCGATTATGCTCTACGAATTTTGAAAAAAATGTAACATTAAACACGCAATTGAGAACCTTCTTGACTCGTGGGAGCAAGTGTCTTCTAGTTGCATGAAAGCTGTTTGGAAAAACCTTCTGCCAGAATGCGCTAATGACTTAGGTTGTTTTCAAAATCCTGTGAACGTAGTCCAAGAAATCATTGCAATTGGTGAAGACCTTTGTTTTAATGGTATTAATGCAGAAGATATTAAAAAAATATTATTGGATTCAAAATCCAAAGATTTCAGTGACAACAACCTTCTTGAAATTGAACAATGCACATATTAAGACAATGAACAAATGGAATGTGATGATGAGGTTCCAAGGGAAATAACAGTCAAAGAACTGGATGGAATATTTCGCAGTTTAAAATTGCTTAAGCAGCAAGTAATGGATATGGATCAGATGTTAATCGAAGAATGCTTGTTTGTCGAGTCCTGGAGAGTCATTTTGCTTGTTATCGTAGAATTTATGCCGATAAGAAAAAAACTAAAACTGTTCAAACGATTCTTTATAACTTCTTTTGATTAAAAAAAATTGTAGTAACTAATGTAGGTACAAGTATTTATTAAACATTTACTTTGTATTCATTTTTTATCTTTCCTAAAAGAGTACCATATAAAACGAACTATTAGTACAGTAATCGATCAGGGACGAATTGTACTTTTTACCATTGATTATTAGATTTGATTAACACGATTTTGATATACGCGGTTACATCGAGGGATTAATTAACCGCGTTAATCGAGGGATAACTGTATATCAATGTGCATCAACAGCATGGCTGTAGATGCTTTGTCTATGTGTGAATTAAATTTTGATTTTAGTTGTATTGAAATGCACAACATATATTCATTGGATGATGTGAATAAATTATCGAGATTATTAAGGCAGATGGAAGATAAATAAAAAGATAACAATATATTTGCATGATGAACATAATATTCATTCATGAACAATATGCAATTATCTATTATATGTGATTATTGTGACAGCCCTTACAAGATCATGATGGCTTAGATTTGCCATGGCAAGGATGCCAGTACTGGTAGGATGAATATTTTCTATATTCATCAGTGATTTGTCCAGTGATTTGTCCACATTCACAGTGATTTGTTTTATGCAATGATATATTAAAAATTTATAGCATAAATAAATATTTTATATATTTTTGTTTATTGAAAAAAAAATGCAAATACTTTACTGTAGCTACAGTATAAGTAAACTGATTTGTAACATGACACTTGCACTCGTGGCATTCAATACTTTGCTTATTTTATTTTGTGACAGATTACTGGCAAGTTTTTGATAACAGTGATATCAGTGCTGTTCTGGGATATCACTTAGTAAAACCAAAATGTTTAAAATAAGTTTTAACTTATGCAATCAGTGTTTCTGATTCAATAAAATGGAATTAACTGTAGGTTACATGCACCGCTTTATAGCAAAATAATAAGTTGCAATACTTAATTGTGTTGCAATACTTGTTACAACATGCACTTTGTAAAGTGGGAACATAGATTCATAACACTGTACCATATTGCAGTGCATATACAGTATTTAGAATGTGTAGGAAACATCTTCAAGAATCAGCAAAATGAAAGATTTCTGAAAAAACTGAAAAAAAAAAAAAATTTTTGAAAGTAACTATTTAATTAATTTAGAAAATTAACCTGAAGTTCAACTCAGCTTTGAGGCTAAAAATGGCTTTACTCAATTTTATTTTAGTTTTTATGCAAGCAAGTGTTATATTTGTTATGCAATTAAATGTTATAGTTTGTGCTACCAATGAATTTTTTGTTGCAAAGACATAACAAATAAGCATTTAGCATTGGTAAATACCAAATGCATATATACTGGTGTTTTAGTAAAACACCAGTATACCATAATACTGGTGTTTTAAAGCAAAATAGAATAATCCTGAATACAAAGATGTTTTCTCAAAAAATAATTCAAAACCAATTGCATACAGAAGAGAAACAGTTATGAACTAGTTAAGCAGCAGTGCCAAACAATAAGAACAGCATTCGATCATCTGAACAGAAGTTAGTTAATATGTTGGGTTGGATAATGGTAGCTAATTTCCTAGCTATACCAAATATTGGCTACTTTTATCTGCTCACTAAATGATTCTCTTGATCATCTAAATCATCCTGGTGCCTACAGTATTCTTGATCCCTCATACTAACATAGTGTGAATAAACTGGAAAAACTAATATCTATCTGCACACTACACTATAGCCATTTTGGTGTTAGCAGATCAGCAGATCCAATGGAAGAAAACCTCACTTTTCTACAGAAATAGATAAAATCAGATAGACTATTTCTAGAATCCAGTAGAATGCACCATTCTCTAAATCTAAAATTTGGCTGCATCATAATACCAAAAATCTGGAAGACCATATCGAGACCTTCAACAAGAATCCACCACTGAAATCATAGAGGGCACCAGTTAGGACTATAGGATCTCAATCGATGTTACAATCAGTCTGTGTAAAACTTCCCCTGGTGTGTCTGCATGCATCTGCTTAGTATTTTAAGAAATATTATCCCTAGATGTCTGTTTTCTCTTTTATACATCAGCATGTATGATATTGCAAAGGTGGTGAAGGTAACACAGAGGATTGCTGCAATTATGAGAAGGACACTGACCTGCAGAGATAAAAGGGTTATCATTTCGTTGTATAAGTCTCTGGTCAGACCACACTTAGACTATTGTTCTCAGATTTGGTCCCTAGGATTTGAAAGGGATAAATTAACTGTGAAAAGGATACAAAGACGGATGACAAAGATGGTTTCAGGACTGTACAAGCATAGTTATGAGGATCGGCTGAGGGAATGTGGACTGCAGAGTTTGGTGGATAGGAAGAGGAGAGGTGATATGATTGAGACTTTTAAACTGTTGAGAGGTGGTTACAGGGTTGACACTGAGGAGTTCTTTCGCTTGGTTGAACAGCAGGAAGGAGTGATGACAAGAGGCCATCCCTGGAAGTTATGAAAGGAAACTGTGAGCAAGAGGGTGAGGAGTGGTTTCTTTGCGTGGAGGGTGGTTGAACCGTGGAATGCATTGCCTGATGGAGTGGTGAGAGCGAGAACGGTCAGCGAGTTTAAGGAGTGGTATGATAGACTTCGTGTTTCTTAAGGGGGACCTCCCCTCGATGAATCTTGACAGACTTTATGTTCTTAGGAAGGACCTTCCACGATGAGTCTTTTGACTCCATGGAGGCCTGAATAATAATAATGTTTAATTATTCATACCAGTATCTGCCAGCCTGGTTGGCCGAGTGGTCAGCATATCTGCTCTCCAACCAAAAGGCTGCGGGTTCGAATCTCATTTAGGCATGGATGTTTGTGACTGTCTTCCACTTCATTCATCCAAGTATAGATACACTCTCTCAATATGGACTGGGTCACCATTGCCTGATGGAGCCCCCCCCCCCCCCCCCAAAAAAAAAAACTGTTCCAATTTCTCATCTATTGTTATTTTACTCTATAGTGCAGAAGATGGGCATTAAAACATTTTTGTCAAGATCTTACAGAGGGAGCTGATCAGAGAAAATAGGACAGTAAGAGTTTGCAAGTTTCATACCTATTCCTCGCACTGAAAGGCAATGGAATTTGTTACATGCCATGCATCCATAAACTGCTACTTAGTAAGTATTGTATCACACAATTGGAAGAGGATATCTACTGATGATGGTAGGAAATGTGTATGATCTCATAATGGATGTTAAGCTTTAGAGCATTGGTATCAGAATGATACAGTGCTTCCTTTCAGTTCCTCCTCAATGATATAGCCCATTTGTAGAGAAGCCACTTTTTTCAATACTAAGAATTTAAGAGGATGTAAAGTTGTTGCTGAGATTCTACCAAAGTTCTCACTACAACATCAGCAATTGCTTCGAGTTCAGTGACTACACATCCATTATGCTCGAGGGGAAACTGTTTTATACCTACCCTTCATTTTCCTCATTTTATCCCATACTGCATGACTGTTTTTAATACGGATATTTAACACAACTTGTTTTGGGGTGATCGTGCTTAAAAACTATGAGATCTGAATGTTGTAGTAGTGTATCATCGAAACAACCCCATGCTCTCTCTCTCTTCATTTATTTATTACAGCTGCTTGGCACTTGGAGTTTACCATAGTTTCAGACAGAATTGAAATCAAGAGGAAGTTTTTGAAAATATGGTTGTTGCAACTGAGAAACTATAATCTGTCATGTGCATCACTGCTCTGTTGACAGGTATTAAAGTCAAAGGATTAAAGTTTGCAAGATGTGAAAAGTGTTCCACTCAATTTTCCAACTAAGTATCAGTGAAGGAGAACATGTATACTGGAAATTACAGTGACTGCTTCTATACACTGAACTCTCTTCAACATCTCACATAAACAATAGAAGAATGGCAGGAAAGCAGATTGTAAGCTCTATTGCAGACAGGGCAGTACTTATGCACAGGTGCATGAGGCACTAGCTGGGGGGGGGGGAACAGAGCCAATTTAAGGGTCCCAAACAATGAGGGAGGCCCCCAGCACACTTTAGCACCTCAAGCCCCACCAGTCTCAGGAAATGTGTAACTATGGTCCTGACTACAGAATACTAGTTGAAGGCACATGAAAGAAGGCCTTATCCATTATTGAGAGAGAGAGAGAGAGCAGGGGAGGGGGATCATTACTGTAAAGCATACACTTAACAATACACTCAATAATCCAGTCATGCCCATGTACATGTAAGAAGTATAGGTGGAGGCAGCAATATAAAATTATTGACCTTGATCTGAGTTAATTCAGAATCCAGTGGTAAAGAAATGGAACATACTGTAATAAGAAATCCCACTGAAGCAGATGGCTACAGATTCTAGAAAAGTGTTAAACTGGATGAGCAGAAATGGTTGCCCATAAGGATAGTAATTCCTCCATGAACTAGACTCTCTCCAGTTCTGTTCTTATAAGATGGAATTCTCATTCGATTTTAAACTTATCTCCTGCAGCCAGGCTTCACAAAATGATATTTTGGACATCTAATTTGCACCTAATTTCTGAGGGGTGTTGAGGGATTAGCTTTTCCAATCTTGTGTCATTTTGGACGACCAATGTTCATCCTTTTCTCTGGAAAAATGTTTAAGATATTTGATATATCTTATTAAGTTTTTTGTTTTTGTGGGTTCCACGCACGAAATATTTATTTTTAAACCTATAGTACATTTGTAGTGTGGGCAGGCTAAGGATTTTATTTTTTAAATTTTTATCAATTTTATATATTTTTTCTATTTTATTTTTTAAACAGTAAACCCTGCTCTAGAGATTAAAAAAAAGTGACTTTTTCAAGCCACTTCAGGCCTCCAATAAGCTGGGTGGTGGTCTCACACTGGGTGATGAAATTCATCGCCTACCTAAAGACCTATGCCCAAGGTACATGGTAGGTTCCAAAGGTTTCCAGCCTGACATACAAAATTCATGCCAATTTTAAAATGCAGGGCATGTCAGATAGCACTATCTATGGGAAGCTTAGTGTACTAGTTTCGACTCTCTATCTGCATCATTCAGTTGGAGGCATTCGTTTGACTAACACATGGTGCTAAGTCGCTGTTAATGTTAAAAACTGAGTACCGCACTGTAATAAAGTTTTTCACCAAAGAAGGACTTTGAAGAAGTGTTATCAAACAGTAATTGGATGGTATTTATGGGGAAGCTTCTCCATCATATTCCACCATGAAGGAATGGGCTAAACAGTTTACTCTAGGAAGAGACAGCATCGAAGATGATCCTCATGAAGGTCGGCCTATGGAAGTGATGACTGAGAAAAATGTCTCTCTTGTTGAGGAGAAACTGCTCAAAGACAGGTGGCTGAAGCTCCAAGAAATCTCAGAATGGTTGGAGCTTTCTATAAAAACCGTCTTTCACATTATTCACGAGAAGCTTCACATGAAACTCAGTACAAGGTGGGTGCCATGACTTCTCTCTTATATTCAGAAGGAGCATCGTGTGACCTGTTTCTGCAAGTTTTTAGAGCTTTGCCAAGGAAATTAGAGAGAGAAATGATAGAATCCATTGTCACCAGAGATGAAAGCATGGTCCTTTATTATGATTCTCTTTCCAAAAGGGGAACCAGGCGAAGCAGTGCCGAGAAAATCCAAGGTCACTCAGTCCATCAAGAAAATCATGGAAACAATCTTTTAGGATTGCCGGGGGATTCTCTTGATTGACTTGAAAAAAGGAATACCAGCAGTGAATGAGAATATTATGCTTAACTCCTGCACAATGCCATAAAGGAGAAGAGATGAGAAATGCTGAGTCATGGTGTTTGCCTGCTTCACGACAATGCACCAGTCCATATGGCTATTGTTGCAAAGGCTGCAGTGAAGGACTATGGCTTCCATGAGATTGAACACCAACCCTACAGCACAGATCTAGCACCCAGTGATGACTACTATCTCTTCTCGAAACTGAAGGAAGACCTACAAGGAAGAACATTAGCCAATGACAATAAGATGAAAGATGTAGTTTTAGTTCATTTTGCAGACAAAAGTAGAGACTAGGATTGCTGCAGTCATTGCAGTAAAAAGGTCCTACATTTTATTAAGGTAAGGTTCATGATTGTTTGTTCCTCACACTATGGTATCTGTTGATGTCTTTCCAAGCAGTGTATATCGCATAAATTTTGTAACATTCATTTTTGTTTGATTGAAGAGACATTATTTCTGCTGTGTGTGTTTTTGAGAAGGGTGGTTTCTTTATTTATTATACTGTGGTGTGAAAATTAAAAATATGGATTTGTATTAAGTGCAAGAAAGGCCTACAAGGATTTCTTTACTGATGCAGATGAGTAAAGACATTTGTGACATATTAAGTGTTCCTATGGGGTGTCAAGGAGAGATAGTACCTCTCCACTTGGACGGTCACACGTAACTGTGGTTCAGATGGCTTGGTTCTCACTGGATACCCAACTCTCACTTATGGCTCCAAGAAACTACCGTAAACTGGTAGCGGCCACACCCCGGTAATCTGCGTCGACCCACAGGATAAATTAAGTGAGGGTAGCCAGATAAGGCAATCTCAAGCAGTTACTGTATTCGGTGAATAGGCTGCAAACAGCATCTGTACTCCATGTTAGGAGCGGCTGAATTCAGGTCAAGGAGTGGTGGTTGACACTTTACGAAACTTAACCATTGAAACTGAATGAACTCTAACCAACCTAAAGATACATGCCTGCTTGACTGTCGCCAGGTCAAACAAGGGTCGCACCCACTATTAGGTAACCAAGATAGTGAAGGCGAAAAATATGCTATTGGAACAAAACATTACCTAGTAGACAGGAAAAATATAACAAGCATAGGAACAGAGAATGTAAGAACTTTTCATCAGGAAGGAGCTTGGACTCTGCAAAACCAGATGGACTGGAAAAGGAAAATTCCACCATGGACAGTACAAAATCTTAACTTCGGGCAGGGAGGACAACAAACACCAAGAAGGAGTAGCACTTATATTAAAACCAAAGGCTCAAACTCTCTATTGTCTTACAATCCTATCTCACCTAAGATAATTAAAGCAAGATTTAAAACATCAATTGGATCACTGACTATTATTCAAGTATACTCACTAATTTTGACATCATCAGAAGAAGACACTAAGGAGTTCTATATAGATTTGCAAAAAAGCAGTACAGCAGACACCAAGTCAAGATCTCCTAATTGTAATGGGGGACTTAATTGCAAAAGTAGGCAAAGACTGGGATACCTGGCCAAGAGTAATCGAAAGTTTGGGTATGGAGAAAGCAATGAACGTGGCGAAAGACTGCTAAACTTCTGCTCAAATAATAGACTAACAATAACCAACACTCTCTTTAAACAACCAAAATCCTAAAGAAAATGGACATGGATATCACCAGACAGACAAACCAAGAATATGATAGACTATATTATTGTAAACCAAAGATGGAAATCAAGTGTCCTAAATTGTAGATCCTTTACTGCAGATTGTGGATCAGACCATAAGCTAGTATTAGCAAACTTAAGAATAAAGTTAAAATCTGAAAGCACTTTTAGAGTGAAAAGGAGAATGAATGTAAAAAAACTATAAGACAACATCAACTAGAACTAGATAAAAACCTGAAGGAACTACCAAAACAGAATATAAACATCGAAGAACATTGGTGCAAATTAAAGGAAATAATATTAAAATCAGCAGAAAATACAACAGGTTACACAGAAAGATAAAGTAAAAAAGGATTGGATCTTGAATGAAGTAAAAAGGTTAAGTGATCAAAGGAAAAGCATAAAACTAAAACAGAAATGAATATAATAGATTAACCAGAGAAATTAGAAAACTAGTTAAAAGAGATAAGAATAACTGGTTAGAAGAAAAATGCAAAATGGTAGAGAAGCTATCAAAAGAAAATAATCTTCATGGATTATACAAACAAATAGACCAAATTAGTAAGACACAGACAACAAAAATGATAATGATAAAAAACAAGGAGGGACATCTAATTGAAAGTAAAACAAAAAGAATGGTCAGATGGGAAGAATACTTTAGAGATTTACATAATAAAAACAACTCCCAGGATATTACTATTCCAGCCACTGGAAGAGGAAACAAATATCATTATCAAAGAAATAATAGCACACAGCATAGAAAAACTTAAAACTAGGAAAGCACCTGGTATTGATCAAATACATGCAGAATTCTTAAAAGCTGGAAAGGAAAAACTTTTGGAACCATTAAAAACATTATTTGAAAGGATCTACAAAAATGAAGCAGGATCAAATCAGTTATAATTCCTATATACAAAAAATGAGATAAAACTGAATGCGATAATTACAGAGGCATTAGCCCTCTCAGTATTCCAAGTAAGGTTTTTACGAAAGTACTCCAAAAACAAATTAAGCCATATATAGAACTAGCACTAGGAGAAGAACAAGCAGGTTTCAGACCAGGATGAAGCACAATTGATCAACTATTCACCTTAAGACAGCTAACAGAAAAGACACTAGAGTATAACCAAAGTTGCTACATAAGTTTCATAGACTTACGTCAGGTATTTGATTCAATCCGTAAAAGAGAACTATGGAAGAATTTGGAATTCCCAACAAAACAATAAGAATAATAAAGAATCTGTATGAGAAATCTGAAAGTGCAGTACGAATAGAGGACACCTTAACCAACTGGTTCCACAGAGAGCGGAGTAAGACAGGGATGCAATCTGTCACCAGACCTGTTCAATCTTACACTGGAAGAAGCAACCAGTAAGACCTTAAATAACGAAGACTCCGGAATCAAAATATATGGGAAAAATGTAACAAATTAAACATTTGCAGACAACATTGCATTACTTGCGAACACAGAAGAAAATCTACAGCGAATTTCTGATAAAATAAAGGAGGAGTGTATAAAATTTGGATTAAACATAAATATAGACAAAACAAAAATTATGCAAATAGGAAAAAGAAGCACCAATCTGAAAACTGAAATTGATAGTAAGAATCTACAGCAGGTAGAAACTTCACCTACCTTGGAGGAGTTATTGAGTACAATGGTGAAATTACAAAAGATATAAACAGACGAATCAGTCAAGTATCCCAAACTTTTGGACGACTTAATAAAATATGGAAGTCAAGAGACATCAAACAAGTAACAAAAGTAAGAATCTATGAAACAATGGTCCTCCCAATACTCCTCTATGGAAGTGAATGCTGGAATCTTAAAAAGGCTGAAGAGAAAAAATTATTAACTACTGAAATGGGTTGGCTAAGAAGATTACTTGGAGTATCTCTGCTGGATAGACTAAGAAACAAAGACATAAGAAAACGATTAAACAAGAAATAACAATAATACACAAAATCCAGGAAAGAAGACTGCGATAGTTTGGCCATGTGACCAGAATGGGAAAAGAAAGACTACCATCTAAAGCCCTGAATACAATGATAGAAGGTAAAAAAAAGATCCAAAGGACGGCCCAGAATTAGATGGATAGACAAAATAAAAGAGGACCTGAAAATCGAATCACAAGAAGCGACACCAAACTTGGCAGAAGTGGAAAGAGTTCTTCGGCCTCATCATCATCCACATAGATGGAGAGAAGAAGAAGTGTTCCTAAAGGGACAGATATGCTTAGGAACACTTCTTCTTCTCTCCATCTATGTGGAGAGAAGAAGAAGTGTTCATTCTGCAGCACTGAAATTTTTGAAGTGAAAACGAAGTGAAACAACACTTCGTTTTCCTCTAACATGTCTCTAAGAGACATGTTAGAGGAAAACGAAGTGTTGTTTTCATCTGCACAGGTACATGATCCATGATGATGCAAATAAAGATGAAGCTCCTGCCACTGCAGTCAGTACTATCATGTGTCAAAAATCTGTTGCCAGTGAAACAGAGCCACATATTTCAGACAATCGTTGAGCGAAATTTTGCTGTGAAACTAATACATCTACTTCAGCATCATCAATTTTAATGACTGAAAACAGCACTAAACAAGACAATTCACAAGCTCTGAATTATTTTGAAGAATATGAAGGAAATGACGAAGACTATTGCAGACCCTGATTAGCATCCTGAATTTGAAAACAGTAGCAGGAAAAGAAACTACTTACAGGAAATCAACAGAAAGATGCATATCAACAAGGAAATGCCACTGAACTGGATGATGCAGCTGGTTCCACAGCTGTCACATGAGCTTGAGAATCTGAATCTCAACAACCTGATTTTGCAAATAGTAGTGCTTCATCAAACCTTATCAAAGCAAAGATAATTAAAAAATGAGAAGAAAAAAAAAGCAATATTGCCCAACATAAGCAAAAAAAAGGTCAGTTGTGCAAAACTTTTAGGCCAATTTTTCAGTGCTGCAGAATGAAATGTTTTGAAAAGTGCTAATCAGATACTCAGGATAAAATTTATTATTATTGCATGGGCACCAACCAAGGAGTACTAAGACTCATCTTGGGAGATCCTAACTATCAACACAATATTTATCATGCCTTTCCTTGAAACCAATAACAGACAAAGAACTCACAACTAACTCACGCATCCCATTTCATTCATTCATTTACCACTCTACAAGCGATTTTCTAGTCCTCACACTCTTGTTAACGACATTCTTACCCAACTTCCTGGGATGACCAATTGTTCTACCCCCTCTATCGAGGTGCTGAAACATTTCCCCTGCATCAGTCCTATAAATCTTTAAGGATTTATAGGACTGATGATTATAGGACCTATATAATATCCCACCTTTTTTTTTTCTATTAATCAACTTTCGCAATCTACAAACCCTCAATCTATCCTCATAGGGAGCTCTCAATGGTCACTTGCTTCTGGAAATCCCCCACTTCCTCATCCCCAAGAAACTCAGGTGACCAGACCTGAGCACAGAATCTAGATGTAGTCTTATCATGGCTTTATAAAGAGGAATGATAACTCCCTTATCTCTACATGTTAGTATATTTTTAAATAACTAAGTAGTCCTGTGAGCTGTAACCCTGCTACTTAAGCAATGTGCCCTCTAACTAGTCTATCTACTACTACTCCCAAATCCCTAGCTTATCAGTTTGGAGTACAGTTCCCTCAATATGATACACTGCTTGTAATCTTAACTATTAGTAATGGAATACCGTGAGTAGACATATAAATACAAAATTAATGAAGAAAATCTCACGTAAAAAGATTTTTTTAATAGTATAATTTTCGCCTTTGTGTCACAGGCATTTTCAGTACATGTTAAGTTCAAATTAAACAATAACTAACAATTCCCAAAAGCGACAACTAAGTAGCTAGTGTAAGATAACTAAAAAGGTCAATAAAATTTCCTAACACACACGCACACGCAAAAAAAAAGTTAGGAAAGATTAGCTGATTTGTAAAGTACTATCTCCCATAAAGGGGATAGACGTAAACCATCAGACTGTTTATTATTATTATTATTCAGGCCTCCATGGAGTCAAAAGACTCATCGTGGGAGGTCCTTCCTAAGAACATAAAGTCTGTCAAAACTCATCGAGGGGAGGTCCCCCCTAAGAAACACGAAGTCTATCATTCCACTCTTTAAACTCATTGACCGTTCTCGCTCCTACCATTCCATCAGGCAATGCATTCCACAGTTCAACCACCCTCCACGCAAAGAAACCACTCCTTACCCTCTTGCTCACAGTTTCCTTTCATAACTTCCAGGGATGGCCTCTTGTCATCACTCCTTCCCGCTGTTCAACCAAACGAAAGAACTCCCCAGTGTCAACCCTGTAACCACCTCTCAACACTTTAAAAGTCTCATTCATATCACCTCTCCTTCTTCTATCCACCAAACTCTGCAGTCCACATTCCCTCAGCCAATCCTCATAACTATCCTTGCACAGTCCTGAAACCATATTTGTCATCTGTCTTTGTATCCTTTCCACAGTTAATTTATCCCCTTCAAATCCTGGGGACCAAATCTGAGAACAATAGTCCAAGTGTGGTCTGATCAGAGACTTATACAACGGAATGATAACCCTCTTATCTCTGCAGGTCAGTGTCCTTCTCATAATTGCAGCAATCCTCTGTGTTACCTTTACCACCTTTGCAATATGTCCCCTAAACTTCAGGTTTCTATCAATCATCAACCTGTGGTTTCTATCAACCCCAAATCTCTTGTCTCCCCTATTTCCTCCAGTATAACTCCTCCCATAGAGTATGCAGCATCCCATCGATGTGTCCCAAACCTCAAGACCTTACATTTTGTTGCATTAAACTAACACCCCCATTCATTTGCCCATCTATCTAGCTTATTTAAATCCTCTTGCAGGACTACCACATCTGCACTATTACTAATAATCCTTCCCAGCTTTGCATCATCCGCAAACAACTGAATATCCCCTTGCAATGTCATTGATATAAAGGTTAAACAATATAGGTCCCAGTACTGAGCCCTGTGGGACCCCACTTGTAACCCTCTGCCTCCTTGAAACTGCTCCACCATACACAACTCTCTAATACCTATCAGACAGCCAATCCTGAATCCAGTTGACCAATCTGACATCCAGACACATGTGCTGCAACTTAAATATCAGCTTATTATGTGGCACCCTGTCAAATGCCTTCGCTAAGTTTAAGAAAATTGCAGTATATGCCTTACCCTCATTTAATGTTCTTGTAACTTTATTATAAAAGGCTAGCATATTGCTAAAACAAGAACGCCCTTTCACAAATCCATGTTGATTCTCACAGATAACATTACCCTCATCTGCCCAATACTATATACGGCCGCTCACTACTTTCTCCAAGATCTTAACAACTACTGATGACACACAGACTGGCCTATAATTAGACACTTCCAGTCTGTTACCACCCTTATGCAATGACACTATCTTACCTTCCTTCCATTCCCTGGGAACCTTTGCCAAAGCCAGACTTTCATTGAAAAGCCAGGATAAAGGCACTGTCAATTCATTAGCACATTCTCTCAAAACTCGGGGTTAAATACCATCCAGTCCCACAGCTTTACTGACATCCAGAGTACTCAGTATCTGAAACACACTCTCCTCCTGTAATTCTAAACCTCGAACCAGCGCTATCCGTCTAGCATTAAAATTGACTCCTCTAGGATGAAATACTCCAATAAAGTGTTCATTGAACAATTCAACTATATCCTCTGCATCAGTCACTCTATTCCCATTTTTATCCCACAATATCATTCTTCCACAGTCATTTCTCCTCCTACTGGCCACATAGCTAAAAAATTCCCTAAGATTTTCTTTGGATCTTAGGGCCAATCTCCTCTCATATTCCAGTTTTGCTTTCCTTACCACACTAGTCACTCTTCTGGCCTGTGTCTTATATTCTTCATGCATCTTCTCTTCACCTGTCTCCTTATATCTCTTCCATAGCCTCTTTTTCGCATGCAATTCCTGTTTAATATTGTTTGTCAACCACTTTACTCCAAATTGTGTCCTCGTCTTCACTCGTGGTATACAACTTACCATTGCTGCTAACAAATATTCCTTCACAATTTCCCACTAATGATATCCCGGCCTTCCAATTCCTGCCTCCATGAAACGTCCCAAAGTTGAAGTCTAAGACTATTATAATCATCTGCATTATAATTCCACATAAGTTCCCGTCTCTTTGATACTCCTGCATGTCTATTCATTTTCCAAGTCAAAACAATATGGTCACTCTCTCCAACTGGTGGGAGAGATGTCAACTCAGTTATTATCAACTCTTCTGATGCTATAACCAAATCCAAAACTCTTGAACCTCTTGTTCCCTCTGTTACGTGTTGCCTAAGACATTTGTTCCTCAAGAATTCTAGAAATTCCATTTCCCTATTGCTACATGCATCTTCTTCTCTCCAATTTATACTACTGTAGTTAAAATCTCTCATAACAATCATTCTTCTTGAACTTGCCAAACTTAGCTGTCTAAACATCTCCTGGTCCCCATTTTCTCTGTGCTCCTGGGTCTGTAGCAACACCCCACTAAATATCCTGTATTAGCTACCTCTACCTCACACCATACGCTCTCAAAATCATTTGTCTCACTTCCTTCCAAAGCATCCACTCTTAGAGGACATAGGTCATCACTTATCATAAGCAATACCCTACCACCACGCTTTCCCCTCCTATCCTGACAAAAAATGCTATACCCAGCAACTTCTATTCCTGTTGTTATATCTCCTTCTGTCAACCATGTCTCACTGATTGCAATAATTTTTGGCCAGGCTGATGCTATCTGTGCCACCAATTCCTCTCCCTTATTCCGGATACTCCTGGCATTAGTATAAAGCATATAAATGCCATTGTTTCTATACCAAGCATTGTCTCCTCTATTCTCCACTGGGCTCAGTGTTACCTGATGTCATCTCCCTTCTCCCAAGTATCTATTCCCACAAGAGGCCACCCCTGCTATCATCCTCCCTGGGACACACTGACTCGTTCAGAACAGCAATCTCTCCAGATGCCTATGTCCTTCCTTATTCAAATGTAAACGGTCTCTCGCATACAATTCCTCTCTTTCCTCAAACGCACACCAAGCATCCACATATACCAGTCCTCTCTTGTCATACATTCTTGCTATTATGCCATTCAATATTACCGCTCTTCTGCTCAGCTCATCATTATCATACCTAGGCAACACGCACACTATTTTTCCTCTCTCTGTCTTCTTCCGTACAGTCTCAAGCAAAAATCTCATATCTCTTGCTGCCCGACTTACATTACCACTCAAGTCATTCGTTCCTACCATCACAATCATCTCATCCACCCTTTCACCTCTCTTAATTGCCATAGCCACCATTTCTATTGTTCCTCCTGGCAAACACTCCTCACACATCGTATCTTGAACACCATGGATCATTGAGTCGCCATACATTATACCTCTTACCATTCCCTCTCTCCTATTGTTTCCATTCTCTCCTCTTCTTTCATTCCCATAGGTCTCTCTCATTCCCTCTCCTCTACTGCTATTCTCTCTTCTAGCATTCCCATACCTCTCTCTCCTACTGTTTCCATTCTCTCCTCTTCTAGCACTCCCATACATCTCTATCATTCCCTCTCTCTCATTGTTTCCATTTTCTCCACTTCTAGCACTTCCATATCCCTCTCTCATTCTGTCTCTCCTATCGTTTCCATTCTCTCCTCTTCTAGCACCCCCATACCTCTCACTCATACTCCCTAAATTCTCTCTCTCCCCCCTACTCTGATTCGCCTTGCATTTATCTCTTCCATTCTCCTAATCTTATCTTTCATACTTCTGTTCTCATTCACAAGATATTCCACCTCCTCTTTCAGCTCATCTATCTCTCTCTGCAGGTCAGTCACTCTTAATCTAAATTCACTTTCCCAAACAAAACCATCTCCTAAACTTTCACAGTCACTCACACCTTCCACACTATCAACTATTATTTTCTCATTCATATATATATTTTTTTCATTCTCCCCTATCACACTATTTGTCTTCCTACATTCATTCCCCATTCCTGGAGCGACAAGGTTGGATATCGATATTTCTAATGCACTTATTTCCTCCAACTGCCTGCATTTTGCGCACATACGCTCTCCTTCACAAGCCATGGGATGGTGATGAGATTCAGCATGGATATAATGGCCAGTATGAGGCTTCTTTCTATAGACTGATGGTTTACGTCTATCCCTTCTATGGGAGATAGTACTTTACAAATCAGCTAATCTTTCCTAACTTTTTATTGTATATATAGTTTTTTTTTTTAGGAAATTTTATTGACTTTTTATCTTACTTAGGTGGCGCTTTTTGGAATTGTCAGTTATTGTTTAATTTGAGCTTAACATGTACTGAAGATGCCTGTGACACACAGGCAAAAATTATACTATTAAAAAAATCTTTTACGCGAGATTTTCCATAATTAATTTTGTATTTAGCTTGTAATCTTGGTATCACAAAATGCATATCTTTATACTTTTCCACATTAAAATGACACCCATTATCTTTTGCTTGTAATTATCTATTGTTAATACTTTGAATCATCAGCCAAAAACTGAATATCTCCCTTTAAATTATTCCCTATAGCATTTATATACAAATTAAACAGCAGTGGTCCAAGCACAGAGCCCTGCAGCACACCACTAATCATATACCTTCTCCTGGATTCAGCTTCTGCATACACTACTTTTTGATATCTGTCATACAGCCACCCTTTTATCCCTATCTCCACTTTCCTATCCATCCCAATTTGTTGCAGTTTGTGTAAAGTTCGATGTGGTATACTGCAAAATACAGCAGTATCATCATTGTGTAGCCATTCCTTTTATCCAACTCAATTTTCACTCTATTATAAAAAATTATCTGATTATTTGAACCTTCACAAAGCCATGCTGTCTCTCATAGAGTATCACATTCTTATCTACCCATTCCTGAATTTTCTTTATTGACTAAGTTTTCTAGTACTTTTACCACCACTGCTGAGATACTAATTGGTTATTTTTCCCTCCTTCCACTCTCTTGGGACTTTGCCAGAGCTAAGACTAAATGAAGCAGGCTAGTCAAAGACTCGCCAGTTCCCTCTGCACATTCTCGTAAAATGCAAGTCAATATTCTATCTAATCCCATAGTTGTAATTGCATTCAGATTCTGCAATATACTAAATTCCTCCAATTCTTCAACCTTTGTTCTCACATCAGTCCTGTCACAGCAATAAATTTACCTGGATGATATATCCCTGCAAAATGATCACTAAGTAGCTTAACAATCTTTTTCTGTCTGCCATCTGAACTCATTTGTAATCCTAAGCTTTCATGATCACCTGCCCTGTAGTTCCCCATATCCCACTTCTTAACTGGAATTTCCACATTTTGCTACCTTCCAAGTGAAGACCACATGATTGCTTTCCTCCAATTGGATGCAATGCAGCACCATAGTTACAGACAGGTCTTCTGAGTCTATAACAAGATCCAAGACTCTCATACCTCGAGTCCCCTCTGTCACATTCTGCTTCAAGTAATTATCTGTGCGTAAGTGTATAAATTCCATTTCCTTCTTGTCATGTGATCATTCTTCCTTACAATCTATGTCTTAGAAGTTGAAGGCATCTGTAATAATTACTCAACTTGCATTCATTGTACTAATATGCTGATGCTGGTCTTCTACATCAATCCCTGGCACCCTCGCCTATAACAGCAACTAATTTTGTATTTTGTCCTATTAATCTCACAGTAGATTGACTAAAAAGAACTGCCATCTGCATGACTGACTCCTATTCTCTTTTGGGTGCAATTCATCTGCTATCATCAGCATTATCCCATCCTCTTTCTGACTATTCTATCCTCCCTGAAAACACTAAATCCATTGAATAAGCAGCAGATTAAAAATAAACCAACCTAATCTTAATAAATATGGTTGTATTAAACTGCCAACGATTTGGGAAACTTTACTTTTTAGGCCTCCTACTCAACAGAATCCATAAAGGGTGCCCATCATAGGACTTCATGCTATCAGTCTATTCTTTTCCATCTATTGTTTTGCGCAATTTTAATATTGTTTCCCTTACAATGTTTCAGTGACTGAGATGAAATATAAAATTGAATTCTTATCCAGGTTATGCAACCAGCTCAACCTCCCTTTAATGAAGTCTAACTCTTCATCCAATGTAGCAGTAGCACTGTGCACCATATTACATACACCTGGTTGATATATCTTAGCAAAGTGAGAATTCATTAACTGAACATTCACATTACCTTCCAACACTCGACTATCATCTGCATTCAATAAAATTATTCTTTCACATTCATTCATTCTTTCTTTTGCTTGTAGCATAACAATAAAATTCGTTCAGATTGCCTTTAGCTTGCATGGTCAATTTCTTTTCATACTCCAATTTAGCTTTCGACACAGTACTTGTTACTTTACTGGCCTGAGCCTTATACATTTCATAACTCCTCTCACTCTTATTCTCACGATATTCTTTCCACATCATTTTCTTCTTGTGGATCTCTTGCTTAATAAGGTTGCACATCCATTTCACTCCCAACCTATTTGTTCTTGTATTGTAATCTAGTATTGTAAATTATGATCAACTTAGTCCTGTACTGTACAAGTACTGTGAATTATGATCAACTTAGTCCATGGGACTAAGTTGATCATAATTTTCAGCTTTGTAGTTCAGCATTTGACTTGTTATAATTGGAGCATCAATACAATAGCATATACAGTCGGGTTTCTTTTTATGCGGTAGATACGTTCAACAGAAAACTGCATATAAAAAAATCGCACAAAAAAGGCCTAACTTATGTTGAAAAATTAGGGATACGTTCCATAATTTTCTAAAACTACATAAAACCGAAGCAATGAATTAAAATAAACCTAAAATCACATTAAAAAAAAGTTTATAAAAATTCAGGAAAAAAAGAATGCCTAAGTTTGTTTTAAAGCTTCATTCATTTAATTTTATTGAAAAGTAAAAATTTTTTTTTTTTACATTTTGTCATCAGAATTATCGTCGCTATTAGACAATATTTGGCAACGTTTGTGAACTGGTGCAAAATCACTTTCATCACCAGAAGAGATAGTCAGTACATCAGATCTGTATGGTAAAGGCAATGGTTCTTCACAAACAGAATTAGCTTCACCCTTGTTCTCTGCTGATTTTTTCCTTCTCACAATGTAATCAGTGATTAAACTTTGCAATGATGATTTCACTAATTTTTTATACAGCTCGCGATATCCAGACATACAGTTCTTCAGCTCATGTTGGAATTTAAAGGCTCGTTCAGAATTTATGTCATTAGCAAGAAAATGATTTTCCATTTTATTGCACAGTTCAAGACCTTCTCGAATTATATTTGCAATGAGGGGGAAAGGTTTTTCTTCTGCTTCACTATCGTTTTCTGGATCTTCAATGATATCTAAAGTTAATCGATATCCAATAATATCATCGTCACTTAAGGCATTATCCACAAGCAATTCTTCTACATCGTTCTAGCTAAATGTATCAAAACCTTCTCCACCAATTTCATGTACCAATGTAATGATTTCAGCTGATAATGTAGATGTTTGCATGGTTGCACTGTTTGCAATACATCCAGGCCAAGCTGATTTCCAGCATGCATTTAAAGTTTGTGGTCTTATTTCAGGGATAGCAGATGCAACATGATTTAAGCAGTCCAAAATAGAAAACTTTTTCAAAACGTCAGTTACCGTTAATGATTCATTTTCTAGTTAATCCAATATAAATTGAAAAGTGTGCTTTATGCAATATTTTTTTTAAAAGTTGCAATTATGCCTTGATCTAATGGCTGAATAATGCTTGTTGCATTTGGTGGAAAAAACACTATCTGCACATTTGGATGTTCTAAATGTGGATGAATTGGTACATTGTCAACAATTAATAAAACTTTAAAATCGAGAGTTTTTTGCTTCATATATGTTTCCACTTCTGGTACAAAGTAATTATTGAACTATTCAGTAAATACAGCAGTTGTTACCCAAGCCTTTGTATTAGCCATCTAATGTACCGGCAGCTATTTTTTAGATCTTTGCCTTTTAGAGCACGTGGTCTTAGAAATCGATTTACTAGGAGGGGGTTTCAACATTCGATCTCCTGATGCATTGCTACAAAGTAACAACATCACTCGATCTTTGCTTGCTTTAAACCCACTTGCTTTTTTCTCAGACTTTTTTCCTCAGACATTTTCTTCCAAACCAATCCTGTTTCATCAGCGTTAAACACTTGACTGGGACAATATCCACCATCTTCAATAATTTTCGCTAACTTCTCTTAAAAAGTTTTGGCTGCTTCTTCATCTGCTGCTGCAACCTTCCCTGTAATCTTCACGTTATGAAGTGCATTCCTTTTTAAAAACCCAGTTTACCATCCTTTGCTAGCCGAAAATTCTTTATCAGCCTGGGAATTGGAAGTAGACAGCTCCAACTGCTTCATCTATTCATAAAACCAAAGAGCTTTTTGTTTAATTAAATAACCACTTATAGGAATTCTTCTTTGAGTTAATTCTTTAATTCAAATTACGACGAGCGCTCGTTCCATGTTTTCTAATAAAGCATCTCTTGAGTATGATGATAATTTGGCACTTAGTTTTGTGCTAGAAATGACAGACTTTCTTATTGCAACTTCATTCTTTTTATTTGCTCTTATAGTAGATTCGCCTAAATTAAAACGTTTACCAATCACTGTAGATCCCTCTCCTTTTGCTGAGTGATCTAAAATTGCTATTTTCATTTCCAAAGAAATTGCTTTTCTTGGGTGCTTTTTTTCCTCCATTGGGCCAAATTTAATTAATTATGAATTTTTATTATTATTATTATTATTATTCAGGCCTCCAAGGAGTCAAAAGACTCATCGAGGGGAGGACCCCCCCCTGAGAAACACAAAGTCTATCATACCACTCTTTAAACTCACTGACCGTTCTCGCTCCCACCACTCCATCAGGCAATGCATTCCACGGCTCAACCACACTCCACACAAAGAAACCACTCCTTACCCTCTTGCTCACAGTTTCCTTTCGTAACTTCCAGGGATGGCCTCTTGTCATCACTCCTTCCTGCTAATCAACCAAGCAAAAGAACTCCCCAGTGTCAACCCTGTAACCAACTCTCAACAGTTTAAAAGTCTCAATCATATCACCTCTCCTTCTTCTATCCACCAAACTCTGCAGTCCGCATTCTCTCAGCCGATCCTCATAACTATCCTTGTACAGTCCTGAAACCATCTTTGTCATCCGTCTTTGTATCCTTTCCACAGTTAATTTATCCCCTTCAAATCCTGGGGACCAAATCTGAGAACAATAGTCCAAGTGTGGTCTGATCAGAGACTTATACAACGGAATGATAACTCTCTTATCTCTGCAGGTCAGTGTCCTTCTCATAATAGCAGCAATCCTCTGTGTTACCTTCACCACCTTTGCAATATGTCCCCTAAACTTCAGGTTTCTATCAATCATCAACCCCAGATCTCTTGTCTCCCCTACTTCTTCCAGTATAACTCCTCCCATAGAGTATGCAGCATCCCATCGATGTTTCCCAAACCTCAAGACCTTACATTTTGCTGCATTAAACTGACATCCCCATTCATTTGCCCATCTATCAAGCTTATTTAAATCCTCTTGCAGGGCTACCACATCTGCACTATTACTAATAATCCTTCCCAGCTTCGCATCATCCGCAAACAACTGAATATCCCCCTGCAATCCACTGGCTATGTCATTGATATAAAGGTTAAACAATATAGGTCCTAGTACTAAGCCCTGTGGGACCCCACTTGTAACCCTCTGCCTCCTGGAAACTGCTCCACCATACACAACTCTCTGATACCTATCAGACAGCCAATCCTGAATCCAGTTGACCAATCTGACATCCAGACCCATGTGCTGCAACTTAAATATCAGCTTATCATGTAGCACCCTGTCAAATGCCTTCGCCAAGTCTAAGAAAATTGCAGTATATGCCTTTCCCTCATCTAATGTTCTTGTAACTTTATTATAAAAGGCTAGCATATTGCTAAAACAAGAGCGTCCTTTCATAAATCCACGTTGATTCTCACAGATAACATTACCCTCATCTGCCCAATGCTGTATACGGTCCCTCACTACTTTCTCCAAGATCTTAACTACTGATGACACACAGACTGGCCTATAATTAGACACTTCCAGTCTGTTACCACCCTTATGCAATGGCACTATCTTACCTTCCTTCCATTCCCTGGGAACCTTTGCCAAAGCCAGACTTTCATTGAAAAGCCACGTTAAAGGTACTGTCAATTCCCTAGCACATTCTCTCAAAACTCGTGGCAAAATACCATCCAGTCCCACAGCTTTACTGACATCTAGAGTACTCAGTATCTGAAACACACTCTCCTCCTGTACCTCCAGACCTCGAACCAGTCCTATCCCTCTAGCATTAAAACTGACTCCTCTAGGATGAAATACTCCAATAAAGTGTTCATTGAACAATTCCACTATGTCCTCTGCATCAGTCACTCTATTCCCATTTTTATCCCACAATATCATTCTTCCACAGTAATTTCTCCTCCTACTGGCCACATAGCTAAAAAATTCCCTAGGATTTTCTTTGGATCTTAGGGCCAATCTCCTCTCATATTCCAGTTTCGTTTTCCTTACCACACTAGTCACTCTTCTGGCCTGTGTCTTATATTCCTCATGCATCTCTTCACCTGTCTCCTTATATCTCTTCCATAGCCTCTTTTTCACATGCAATTCCTGTTTAATATTGTTTGTCATCCACTTTACTCCAAATTGTGTCCTCTTCTTCACTCGTGGTTTACAACTTACCATTGCTGATAACAAATATTCTTTCACAATTTCTCACGCACTGGTGATATCCCGGCCTTCCAATTCCTTCCTCCATGAAACTTCCCGAAGTTGACATCTAAGACTATTATAATCACCTGCCTTATAATTCCACATAAGTTCCTGTCTCTTTGATACTCCTGCATGTCTATTCATTTTCCAAAGCAACACCATATGGTCACTCTCTCCAAATGGTGGGAGAGACGTCAACTCAGTTATTATCAACTCTTCTGATGCTATAACCAAATTCAAAACTTTTGAACCTCTTGTTCCCTCTGTTACATGTTGCCTAAAACATTTGTCCCTCAAGAATTCTAGAAATTCCATTCCCCTATTGCTACATGCATCTTCCTCTCTCCAATTTATACTACTGAAGTTAAAATCTCCCATAACAATCATTCTTCTTGCACTTGCCAAACTTAGCTGTCTAAACATCTCCTGGTCCCCATCCTCTGTGCTCCTTGGTCTGTAGCAACACCCCACTAAATATCCCGTCTTGCCTACCTCTACCTCACACCATACACTCTCAAAATCATTTGTCTCACTTCCTTCCAAATTCTCCACTCTTAGAGGACATAGGTCATCACTTATCATAAGCAGCACCCCACCACCACGCTTTCCCCTCTTATCCTGACGAAAAATGCTATACCCAGCGACTTCTATTCCTGTTGTTATATCCCCTTCTGTCAACCACGTCTCAGTGATCGCAATAATTTTTGGCCAGGCTGATGCTATCTGCGCCACCAATTCCTCTCCCTTATTCCGGATACTCCTGGCATTAGTATAAAGCATATAAATGCCATTGTTTCTTCACGTTATGAAGTGCATTCCTTTTTAAAAACCCGGTTTACCATCCTTTGCTAGCCGAAAATTCTTTATCAGCCTGGGAATCGGAAGTAGACAGAATTAATAATCAATTATTAATTAGTAATAAAAAATCAGCTAAATTAACAATTAATTGTTAATAAATACATTACAAAATAACCAAGGTGTTCCATGAAAATTTCAGGATTTGTGAAGTGTTTCTGTTGTAGGAAAAGTTTGGGAAACGCTGGATTACCCTATTATCGCAATGGATTCTCCTTCTGTTGACATGTGCAGAAGTGTCGAAAGGTCTCGTATCTGTGGGCGTGCACAGCATAACTTCAAATCCGCATAAAAAGAGACACGAGTGTATGTGTGTGTGTGTGTGTGTGTATATATATATTTTTTAACACCACAGAGGATATTATTTTACACACACACAAAGATAATAAACAATGTTTTCTTTAGTTAATTAAAATAAGAACAATAATTACCCAGCATGAACTGGTGCTCTTGATATGTCAACATTGTCTGGAACAAAGTTGCCTGTAAATGTTGATTCGACAGTGTGAGAAACATGTTGGGGTGTAAGATGTTCTTCTTCAACAGTTAAAGGAGCTGAAAAATAATATTCGTATAAATCATTGGTATGTCATGCTCCTTTCAAATTTCTAGCAGCTATCAATACACACATTTAACTCATTTATCACCCACCTTGATTTGCTGAATCAGCAGAATACCTGTTTGCCAATTAACTAGCTGTCGATTCCAGTACACCATGAAGATGAAAATAATTTGCTGTGCTCACAAAGCAGATGAAATTATAGAACCTAACCGTACCCTTATTTTTAATTATAAAGGCTCTTGGCTCTTTAAAAAATCGACTCCAGCCAGAAAAATTTGGAAACCAATAATTTAATTTTCAATAAAATTGTGCATGAAGACCTTAGCCATCATCAGGATTCTTTTAATGCTACAGAGAAATTACCAAGAAAAGAAAACAATAGAGTTCGAACTGTATTTTCAAGAACATAAGAATATAGGAATTTATAGTTTGATTGTAGATGGCTTGTTTAATGACAGTTTTCCAGGAATTCCAGGTTGCAAAAGCAGGGGTTATTATCATTATTATATGGGTATCTCCATGGAGTGAAAAGACCCATTGTCGGAGACCCACACTAACCATTATTCACATAATACCTATCATATCCCTCCTTATGTTCTTCTTATATAGCGAAACTTGTGGAATACTCATAACTATAGAATAACACATATGCTGCAAAAATACCTAACATTATTGGAACGATCAAAGAAAAATACAACCCAATTACCTGCTGACAAATTTGGTGTTAACTTATCTGGCCATCTTCTAACTGAAGATGAACTGAATGTACTAGCATGAGGTCATAAGTTTGCCATTTCATACAAACATATTCCTTATTTAGATTTCATACAAAACATTGAAAGGAACACTAGTCATCCGTCTAGTATTGAAGCCAATAGACTACGTTTTGAAATAGCCAAAGTGATCTATGATGCCAAACCATCAGAATAAAAAGTCCTGAACTCCTTAAAACAAAATAGCAACATAGTTATAAACCAAAGCTAACAAGAGGAATGCCACTGTAGTCTTAGATACTAATTCATATGATCAGAAAATTAATTTATTACTTTGAGATGGCAATACAAAATATTTGCATATTAAAACGTTAATTACTGTGGCATATGTGTTATTTCTATAGTTTCTCCTTACGTTTATTCAGAATGGTGAATAAACGTAAGGAGAAATACATTGTGGAGAAATACATTACCTTACATTGTGGCACTTATAACCTCTAGCAATCTATTCCACTCATTCACCACTTAAAGGAGTGGTGAACGAGTGGAATGGATTGAAAAACAAGCAAAAGAACACACACAACTTTCAGACCCTTTGCTCTCCCTACTCCTCATATATTGAAAACTTTATTTTGTGTCATAAAAAGTCTTTAGTAACTTATAAGTTTCTATCATGTTCCCTCTCCTATGCCTGTCAACTAAATTCTGTAACCCACACAAGTTCAGTATCCTCATAGGGAGCATTCCACAGACCTGTCACCAACCTGGTCACTCATTTTTAAATCCTTTTTACTACCTCCTCATCTCCAAGAAACCCAGTTGGCCATATTTGTGCACAGTAGTCAAGATGTGACTGACTCATAGACTTATAAATAGGGATAATAACCTTCTGATCATTATTTGTAATGTGTTTTTCAATGTCCAAGCAATTCTTTGAGCTGTTTTGCCAACTTCTGCAAAATGTCCTCTGAACTTCAAATCTTTATCAATTATCACCCCCCCCCCAGATCCCTCTAGGGAATATTGAAGGGGAATATTCAGTTGTTTGCTAATGATACAAAAACTAGTATCATCAATAATCTTTTCATCTCGAAGTGTATTACCTTACATTTTACAACACCGAATTGACAACCATCTTTGCCCACACTGCCAATTTATTTAAATCATCCTGTAAGCTATCTACACCTTTATCAACTATTGCCCTCCCTAGTTTTGCATCATCAGCAAACAACTGAATATTTCCCTTCAAATCTCTCTTGGTGAAGAGAGAAATGCAGAGATTTTTCTGATGTTGAGAGGCTTTATAAAATTTTTCCAATACATTCAGATATTTCTTTAATGCAGTGAAATAAGAGTGATTTCTTCTTGAGCAGAAGAGGAAAGAACATAAATATTACATCAACTATCCTGAGCCTGAACAATATGGCCTTGCCAAAATGGAATCTCTAATAAGCACAGAATCTTCTAAAATAAGACTAAAATCTAATACAAGAGCAGATTCCTTATGGGACATTTTCACAAGGAAACTTGTGAAACATCACTTCACATTGACCAAACTTAAATATATCTCATGGCCTACCTTTATCTCTATTATGAGAGAGATGAGAGAGTACTTCTTCAATCTGCTAATTTTTTCGAATTCATTTATTTAATTATATATATATATATATATATATATATATATATATATATACACACACAGTAAAACCCCATTTTTACGTTCCTGCAATTTACGTTTTCCTGCCATTTACGTCATTTTCCGTTGGTCCCGTATTAAGGTCTATTCTTACGATATACATTGTTTTCCCACCATTAACAACTTGATGTGGAGACGTTATTTCCCCATGATTTGCGGTTTTTTCTTGGCTGGCAACATCGATTTTCGAAAAGATTTCCTCTCATTCAAATTGATTTCTGCAGAAATCTGCGTATTTCTGTTCCCAGATGGTGTTGCTTTTGGCTGTAGTTTCGTTTCTGCCATCACAGTGACTTGCAGGCTTGAAGCAGTGATGTAGTGATGAGCGATACCGTGATTTTTCAATCACAGTACGAATTAATACTGTGAAGTTTTCATATCAGTAATTTTAAACTGTCAGTAGCTCGTGGCACCCGTAATGTTGTGATGTGATTTCGCATTCACAGTGCTGTATTGAAATCGTGAACACTGATCATACACAAATTGTGAAATCACATTCACACTTCTACCAAGTAACAGTTGTTACTTGTGAACATTAGATATCAGTGAATAAACCACAGTTCATGAAATATCGCTTCACTAGCTTGCAGTGTTGGTGTTCGTAGTCACAATTCAGAAGCATGTGGTATATTGCAGAATTTCTGCTATGTAATTAGCGTGTGATAGTTGCTTTCAAGTTGCGGTGGTGGATGATCCATGCTAGAACATGGAGAAAAAAGACAGAAAATGTATTTCGGTAGAAGAAAAGATGGCAATTCTGCGACGTGTAGACTGACATGCTGGAACATGTGTGCAATTAGCAAAAGATCTTGGACTCTCCATGCCCATTTTGAACACGATAGTAAAAAAACAGGTCAAGCATTGAACTCAATGCAAAGCAATCTGGCGCTATGTAAAAAAAAAACGAAAGTATATCAGGACATTGACATACGATGAATTGGATAAACTTGTGGCAGAGTGGTTTGTTTCTATGAGAATGTTGAGTATTACAGTTGATGGTACTATACTCCGAGCGAAAGCCCTTGAATTTGCTGCGAGGTTGGGGATTAATGTTTTTACTGTATCAAATGGATGGATTCATCCTTTGAAGACTCGTCACAATATTGTGTATAATCAAGTGTGTGGAGAAAGTAATAATGTTGCAGGGGAAACTGTTAACCAGTAGAAACATGAACCAAAGACTATTATTCAAGACTACAAACTGAAAAATATTTTCAATGTTGATGAACCTGGGCTCTTTTATAACATTCTGCCAAGTAAAACATTGTGTTTTAGAGGAGAGAAGACAGGAGTTACGTTTGTGGAAGAGGAGGAACAAGGAGGAAGAAGATATGTCAGAGCCCAACAATTGGTATGTTATGGATGAGTCTTCCTCATTTCAAGACTATGTTGATGCTGGTGTGATCACATCAATGGTACCAAGTATAGAAGACATCCTTTCCAACCACCACTTTGGTGAAGAAGAAGAAGTGGTTGAAGAAGACTGCGATGAAGAACCTACCGTCCCTACAAGTAAAGAAGCAATGGAAGCTTTCTCTGTTTTGAGGAGTTATATTGCAAATGCATCAGGAGATGATGGGGCATTTAATACATTATACACTGTGGAGAGGCATGTGGAACTTATAACGAGTGCAGAAAAAGCAAAAACAATCAACAATTAAAGATTCTTTTAAATAGATAAATGTAAGTAATTGTAAATTCCTTTATTTTCAGTTATTAAATTTTGTAATCTAGTATGTAGTCACATACTAGCAGCAAGTCATCTTTTAGCCTTTTTTTTAAATGTTTTTTACATTTCCTGCTATTTACACTTTTTTCCGTCAGTCCCCTGGAAAGTGTAAAAAAGGGTTTTTACTGTATACTTTAATCAGGAATTGGTAAACCATTTTGTAAACTTACTGCAGCTATTGTAGTGCTTTCTAGAATCTTTCTGTTAATTATATATTATGATGCTTTGTTTTTATACCATAAATACCTTTGACATAAATTAATGGTAGAATCTTTGCCTAAATTATTTAATGTAAGTCATACACTGAAACAGATGACTTGGTAGTACTGAGGGATACCTTGCAGAAATTTATAATACATTTGAAGACACGTGAATAATAATCAAATGCGTATTTAGGCTTAGGTACTGGTTTAATTAAACATAGGTTTAACAGTTCCAATTTCTCTTAGAACTTCCATAGCTTAATTTTAAACAATATCCTTTAGTTGGAAAAACTTGGATTTCAGTAAAGTCTGTGACCTTTATCAGGCTTTTCAACAAATGGCGAGTTGGCCAGTCCCACACGGAGGTTGGTAGGGATTTTTCTCCTGGAAATGCTGGTTTTCCATTTGACAAAATACACAAATTGGACAGGCTATACACATAATAAAACTGTCTTATCAGAGCACCAATCATGTATTTCAAAGAAGCCCAAGTTAGGCAAAAAAAAACAACAATAAGTAGAAAGATGTTAGATTAGAAGACTAAAGTTTCATGCAACCATATTTATTTATTTGCTTACAATTGCTGAGATGAGAGATAGTAGGTTTTCCTATTTGATTTGTTCAAGGTACATGGCATGGTGAGCCAGACCTGACTGACTGACATAGCTTTTGAGGTGGATATATTTGTTGTGTTCAAGTCAGGTATTAGCAGATTTTTCCTATACATATAAGCAGATAGAGACATAGACTCTCTCTCTCTCTCTCCTGCCATAGTCAATTTCTATATGAAAAATATTCTTTATTTGCTGTTCTCAAACCTTCTTTCTGGCTAAGATATACTGGTGATGAGTTCTCCATTTGGACACATGAGGATCTTTTTTCTCTTCCACCTTAACAGCCAGCTGCCAGTAGCAAGAGCGTTCTGGAGACTGTGCAGGTAGTGAATGCTAGTGTGCGAAATACGAATGCGGGCATGAAGAAGTTGCTGAGAGTAATGAGGATAATGAGGTGACAATAAGGAGTAAAATAGTGTGTTCATGTGATATTCCTCACAGGACAAACTGGGAGGTAGAGTGACTTGAGAAATGATTGTCATGTGGTACAGCAGGCAAGAGAATGAAAGGAAACGTGAACTGGAAAAGTATGAAAATGCGAGAAACTGGAAATTTGAAGAGGGTATTGTATGACGATTCGATGATAAGAGGTATATTTAATGAGAAAATGATGAAGGAATGTTTCTCAGGTGTGAAGATCAAGGACGATAATGAAGCTGTTAGTTGAAGAAAGAAGTGAAAGTTGATTTTTTCGGCAGGAACAAATGCTTTAAAAGTGGAGAAATATGTAACGAGAGATGATATGAAAGAGTTGTTGAAAGAAAAAGAAAAGAAGAGCAAGAAAGTAAAGATTCTGATTCCGATGTCTCAGTATGACAGAAACGATTTGAGAACAAGGGCCATGATTGCGAATGAGTCAATGAGAAAATTGTACAGGAGGAATGGTGAGCAGTTTATAAATGTACGAAGTGAATTTGATAGATAAAAGGACTTGTATATACCTGATGGACTGACCTGAAATGGCCTTGGAGTTATATGTCTGGAGAAAGTGTTATTTCATTGGAATTTGGAAATGAAAAACCAGGTAAACTAGAGGTACTAGGAGGAGGAGGGGGGAGGTGCAGTCAAACATTTGATAAGCTGCCCCAGGATGAATAAGTGTCAGAAGAGAAATAATTATCCAATGATGAATGCATTTTCATGGTTTTCAGATTAGAATGCATTGGTGATGACATTACACAAGGATAATTGTGGGTCAAAGGGGATGTTGAAATGCATGCACACGAATGTCAAAAGTATCAGAAATAAGGGAGAGGAGTTTTTGGTATTGGTCAGCTTGACTTTCCAAAAATTATACATTAGTAACAACTGGATTAACAGAAAATTTAATTACAGGAATAGAATGTAAGGGGTATTTTCAGGGAGAATAGAGAGAATAGGACAGGAGGTGGAATATTGCTGATGATACAAGAACTTCAACCAAAAAAAAAAAAAAAATAGAATTTTAGGTCTGAGGAAGATGATTCATTTGAAGCTATCTAGAGTGACAGATACCAATAGGACAAATTCTATAGCAGCAGCAACAACCGACAATAGATCAGGTCCACCGGTGGACGGCATGCAACAGCAGATTAGCATGAATGCAGACTGTGCAAGTATTATGGGAGATTTCAATTATTGGGACAGATCTGAGGGAGAAAAGGGAGCATGGCAGGATGGAGGCAGAATTGATACAGTTGCTAAGGGATGTTTTTACCTAAACGAGCATTCCATGGAGGGGACCTGGGATTGAAAGTGCTAGATCTGGTAACAGCATCAGAAGATGCACCCATAACCAAGACAGATGCTGTCTCCAATCGAGGAGAGTAACTGTGCAGTCTTGTTTTGGGAGGTTACTAAACATGTGGAAATCCCTGTCAATAAAGGATTTATGTTGAACAATAAAGCTAATAATTATGACAGACTTAGGAGGCATCTTAAAGCAGTGCCATAGCTTGAGAAGCTACAAGGAAAAAATGTTAGTCGTGCATGGGAAGTGGTTAGGGGTTATACTGTTAGAGGGTTTGCCGGTCACCTTTCTCTTTATATAGCTTCCACAGCATTTTCTTCTTCTACAGTAAATCAATGATATTACTCATCCATCTAACTCCTACCTGATTAACCTTCATTACATTACGCATACAATTTAATATTTCTTCTTCTAGATCAGCGCTTCCCAAACTGTGGGCCACGGACCCTTGGAGGGCTTTATTTTTGTTGAGGGGGGGCCGTGAAATAATGAAAACAAATTTTAAATGTTTTAAGACTAAGTGTGTCATGTTTTAGAATCTCCCAAGTCAAGACCACATGGTCACTTTCACCAAATGGAATCAATGTGTCACAGTGGTTATGGACAGCTCTTCTGATCCTATGATCAGGTCCAATACTCTCACACTCCCAGCTCCCCTCCATCACATGTTGTCTCAAGTAACTATCTGTTAGTAGGTGTATAAATTCTATTGCCTTCCTGCCATGTGATCTTTTTTCCTTCCTGTCTGTATTTCCATAGCTGAAGTCCCCATAATAATCACTCAACCTATACTCGTTATACTAATTTGGCGATGAATGTCTTCCAGATCATCTGTATGACTCCCTGGCCTACAGCAACAACTCACTGTATATTTTGTTTTACTGGCCTTAATCTCACACCTGCATAACCAAGGAAAGGAGAATAAATCAAGGTGGGATTAAATGCATGAGTAGAAAAATAAAGCAAGAGCTGCAATAAAAGAAAACAATATGAAGGGAATATAAAGAAAAAGTGATCAGCATGAGCAACACAAAGTGCAAACAAGAAGGATGAATGCTATGGTAAGAAATGCCAAATCAGATTATGAGAGAAAATTAGCTAAACAGGAGAAAGTAAATCCAAAAGAATTTTTTCATTATGTAGCAAGTAAGAGCAAAAATAACTACGGTAGAATGGCTTTAATCATTGCTGATGGTAGGAAGGTGACAAAGGCAAAGGAAATAGTTGAGTTGCTGAGTGATCATTTTGCAAAGGTCTCATCCAAGTATCTCATCTTGTATCATCCAAGTGGAGATTTTACAGTTACTGATGTGAAAGAGGTGCATGTCAAAATTGAGGTAGATGAACAGGAGGTGTTTGGCATACTGAAAAATATCAATCTCAATATAGCAAGTGAGACTGGATGCCATGTCATCTGGTATACTGCATGAATATCCAAGAGAATTGGCATTGCAGGTCTAGCAAGGCTACAGGGGAGTGGAAAGAGGGAAAAATAGTTCCTTTACATAAACATGGTTCCAGGAAGGAAGTAGCACACTAATTAATATATTACTGGTGGTTGTTAAAGTATTCGAAAAGTTGGTTAAAAGTAAAATCCACAGTGAAAGGGAATAAAGGAAATGATACCATGATAATGCTAGACTTTGCAAATGCATTTGACAAATACCACATGGAAAACTAATACGAAAGGTTGAGCTAATAGGGGTAGGTGACAGACACAACACACTGAGTAGTATATGATGGAGCAGAATCTAGGAGAATGAGGGTGACTAATAGAGTACTAGGGTTCTGTACTAGGGCCACTGCTCTTCAATTCGTATATAAATGATTTAGAGAAAGATTTAAGGGGAATATTCAATTGTTTGCTGATGATACAAAACTAGAGGGCAAAAGTTGATAATAGTGATGAAGATAACCTGCAGGATAATTAAAATTAAGGGATCTGCACTATGAATTGTTGAAACATCCACCTATTCCCCAGATTTGGGAATAAGGTGGATGTTCCAACAATTCCTCAATGGGTCCTTGACTCCTGGAGGTCTCAGATAATAATAATAATATTACTTCATTTATTTTCTTTTTAGGTGTAAGAGAACCACATTCTTAATTTGGTGCTGTTACTCCTTAGCCACCCATTTGTAAAATATTAATATCCTAAGGCGAAGGAACTGATTGTCTTGGTTAGCACAAATGATTTGAGAGGCGAGAAGTATTCTGTGAGGGAGGATGTAAAGGAGTTGTCAAAAGAGGCAAAACTGAAGAGTGAAAAGATGAAGACTGTAAGTCCTGACAATAGTAGATCTGAACTGAGGAGTAGAGCGTTGGTAGCTAATGTATCGACATGCAAGTTGTGCAGAAAAGAAAGATGTAGGATTTGTGCATGTGTGTATTGTATATCTTGTATATCAACAAGGCCATAATAATAGATATCATTATTATTATTATTATGTGGCACCTCCAGGGAGTCCAAAGACTCATCGAGGGAGAGTGTGCCAACAGCATCGAACGATTGATCCCTTCCAACTACTAACCGCACTCAAACTTGCTTAACTTTTTGCGAGCCATTAGTAGCAGAGGCTCTACCAATATACAAGAAAATAAAACAATGCTTAGAATATCGGAAATGATAGCCATAAAATGTGACATAAACTCAATAAACGTCGACCAGCCCTAAATAATCTCCGAGAGTTGGAAGCTCCATAACATAAAAGGTAGGTTACTACTCCGACCAATAAGAAATAACACAGATACACCAAAGAAAGAAACACCACGCCGGCATGACATAGCCTCCACTTCCACCACAAGCTCCAAAGATTGTTGAAATGGCTCACACCCTGTTACTCCCACTCCTGATCTTATTCCATCATATTCTTCCCCTTCCCCAAAAATTTCTATTCCTCCCCCTTCCAAAGTATTCTCTGCCCACCTTTAATAATAATAATAAAAAAAAAAGTTCACATACTCCTTGCCTTACCATTAATTCTCCCACATTTCTCTCTCTCTCTACCCCCCCCCCCCCACATTTTCCAACCTCCCTTCCTTTCAATCATACTTCCTTCCTTTAACAGCAGATGAATGTATATCGCCACACACCAGGATGCCACTGAATAAGAAGACAGTCAGCAACATCCTACAAAGGTATGTCTGAATTTTTTCCTCCTATATATTCTTCATATATCAGTCTATATAAAACATCAGTAATGCCCTAAAATTTGAGTAAAAAGCCAATGACATTATAAAAGGGACACTTCTAAACAAGAATAGGCTAAATAGCAATAAAAATAATAAAATTTACCAATGCAAAGTTTTCTCAATACGTATGTTCAAAAAGAAAATAACTAGCTTCCAAATCAAGAATGATAGTAATGAAATTGAAATAATGAAAGTGACTATAAAAAACTGGAAAAGAATTTACAAGAAACAGGCTACACAGTTGCTCCTTCACAGATTGAAGACCTTATCAGGTTCATCTAAAACCTAGAAGTTAAAGACTTATCAGTAAGACTTCAATAATTATATTATCTGCCTTCTGAACTGCCTCATTAAAAGTATCAGAATTCCACAGGCTAGTTAAATAAGAAGCTGTATGGAAACCTATGCTATGCCATAATACAAGAATTTTGTTTCTCCAAGAAACTGTACTTCTTCAGACAGAAAAAAACAGATAGATATCCACTTCTTTCTTAATGGAGCTTTGGAAGATTTAATAGGGCTGGTGTAGGATTTCTTATTCTTGACCATCCCCTTCCTTAGGTCATTCTGTAATAACCAAAAGGATGTAGAAGGAGAATGTTGACAATAGACTGGAACTACTGAAAAACTCGTAATGTTTTGTGCAGTGGCGCACTCAGGATTTAATCTTGGAGGGGGCTGAGCGCTCAGGATTTAACCTTTTTTTGGGGGGGGCGAGTTGAGTAGATGTTTTGCGAATACACACTACACATCGCATACGACCTATAACTGAGCATCTGCAGTGATCACTAATTCATAAGTAGCACACAACATAAATAAAAAAAATTAATTTTAATTAGGAAAAGATTTTTGGAAATTTTTCTAGTGTTTTTTCCTTTTCTTTGGGGATGCCGGGGCCCCTTGCCCCCCCACCTCTGGGTGCACCACTGGTTTTGTGTAATAAGGTATACAAGTGTTTACACTCCATCCAATGGAACAGTTAGACAAAAATTCTTCCAGGAATTGCAGCCATATTATATTGTGTCCACTACATCAGAGCAGCTGGAGATTGGAAGTATATTGAAAACCCAACATAAGACAAAATAGGACCCAAGAAGTGGAAAAGTGGGCTATGCACAGTTAACAATTTTGTCTTGACAATGCTCAACTAGCAGACATAGGGAGGATGCACTCCTGATCTCTAGGCTTACACATACTTGAATCAAGGTTTTGCTATCCGTCTTGATTGAATTTATATCTCTTCTTCCCACATGAATACAGTAATTCAAATAAACCATCTTGACAATCAACATGTCAGATCATAATCCAGTTTTACTTAAATTCCAATGCATGGAACTAGTAGAGATCAGTTTTGGACCATGCATACTTGCACCGAATTTCCAACTGATCTTTTAAATCAAACTCCAGACCCACTGTTTAAACTGGAATAATGTTACCTGGAACTGAGATATGTGGTTAAAATTCAAGTATGTATTAAAAACGGAATATGACTGAATAGGGAAAGGAATAAGCTTTTCTCAAAAGAAGAAAGTTAAAAGACCTGTTTAAAGAGAGAAGCTGGTTCATAGTAAACTAATGTAATGGTATAGAATGCAGCAACATCATTAAAAACATCAACATAGAAAGGCAGAAACAAGTGGAAGAAAGAAATTTTAAAATAAGAATACAGCAGCATTTAACAGATAATTCTTCAGCTGCATTCTACAGAATGCAGCTGAAGAATTATGGAATTTTTCTTTGTGGAATTTTCATCAAATTCCACAAAGAAAGGATTATCACATAAATCTACGTAGAATGTGAAGCCATATCCACCACTCAAGACATCTTTGACTCCTTTCAATAACATTATAAAAATCTCTTCGAAGACAATAGAAGTATGAAAATTTATAACTCTTGGAACATTAATGGGTTTCCTGTTCACATCCAAGAAGGACTTGACAGAATTGTCACAGCAGCTGAAGTTACTGCAGCCTACAAAGAAAGCCAAGACAAGGAAATTCACAGGACCTGATGGTCTAGGAATAGAACTTTACTGTAAGGATAGGGATTTTATTCTTCCCATTCTAGTTATACTGTTTAATTCTTTTCTCTCTACAGACACATATCGAGTGAATTTGCAGCAAGCCATATCATCCTTATTCCAACACCTAATAGAGATTATTCCTGAATCAACAGCTGGAGAGCTATTTCACTATCTAACAGTAACTACAAGACTTTTTCCACATTATTAATAACAGGCTCAAAGTAGAAATGAGACATGATTAAAGACACACAGGTATATGAAGTTCCATGCAGTAGAATATAATATGTTTCTGATACGTGATCTACTCTCCCTTGTTAATATGAAAAAGCAGCCAATGGCAGTACGATAGATAGACGTTACTCAAGTATTCGATAATGTCCAGTAATCCTTTCTGTTCCACATCCTCCAGCAAACTGGTGTGGGCCAAAGGCTGCTATCCGTTATTAAAGGAACCTATACCAATTTACTGCATCTGATGGGGACCAATTAACTAGGAGGCAGGGTAGTTAATTGGTCCCCATCAGATCCAGTGAAAATTCACAAAGGAGTCAAACAAGACTGTCCTCTTAGTCCATTGCTCTTTGGACTAGTTCTTGAATTTTTCTTGCATGACAATATATGTACAGGCCGGGTGAGGGATAACAGTTCATCATCATCACAAACCATGGGCTCACTGCCTGTTGATGTCTGATGCCTGTTTCACTATCTTCTTCCACCTTTCTTTGTCCAGTGCACAGTGTTGCAGTTCTTGTACACCCATTCCACACCAGTGTTTTATATCGTCTATCCATTCTCTGTATGCTCTACCTCTTCTGTTTAAACCATCCAAAATATCAAACATAAATGTCTTTATCTTCCGGTCCTCACTCATTCTACAGATGTGTCCAAATAATTGCAGCTTCTGTTTTATAATCTTCTGCATTAGATTCTGTTTTGGTTGTATCTTCTTATAGAGCTCTTCATTGGTGATTTTCAGTACCCATCCTATTCTTAGAATCTTCCTGTAACAAGTTCTTTCAAATGCCAAAATTCTTTTTCTTGATTCCTTATTTATTACCTACGTTTCAGATCCGTACAGTACACCGCTGAAGATGCACGTTTTAAATACTCTTAGTTTTGTTTGCAGACTGATCACTTTACATTTCCAGATGTTATCCATAGCCTTCAGATTTGTTCTTCCCTTTGCAATCCTGATCTTTATTTCTTTTTTACAGTCCAAGTCATATGTCAGTTTACTTCCCAAATATGTGAATTGTTCTACATTTTCTATATCAGTTCCATCTACTTGTATCTTTTGTTTCATGTTCTTCTCACCAAATACCATTGTTTTTGTTTTTTCAAAGTTCATAACAAGTCCAAATCTCTTCCCTTCCTCATTATTTAACAGTTACAGTGTTTTTGTAGTTCTCTTTCGTTTTTTTCAATAATAACAATGTCATCTGCAAATCTCAGATTGTTAATTCTCATTCCGTGTACAGATATTCATGTGTCATCTTCTTTCATTTTATCCATTGCTCTTTCTAAATGTGCGATGAAAATGCTTGGTGATATTGGGTCTCCCTGTCTAGTACCTCTGCTTATTTTAAACCATTTTCTCAAATCATCACCTATTCTAACTGCTGCAACTGCATTCTGATAAACATCTTTTAATATAGCTATTAGTTTTTTTTATCAATTCCATAGGATTCCAGAGCAGCTACTGTCACTTTCTGATCAATACTGTCAAATGCTTTCTGAAAATCAACGAAGCAAATGTATATGTGTATGTATATACACATATACAAGTATATGTGTTTTTGTTTTTTCTCCTAGCATTCTGTTGAATTGTAGTTCTATCCTTCCTAAATCTTGCTTGCTCATCTGCAAGGTATGCTTCCAATTGTGTTCTCAATCTTTCTGTAAATATGATCATCATCACTTTACCAAGGTGACTTATCAAGGCAATTGTTCTATAATTTTTACATTCTAGCTTATTTCCTTTCTTGTATAATGTTACTAATATTGATTTCACCCACTCCTCTGGCATTTTCCATTCTTTCCATACCATATTACATAGTTAGTGCATTTTTGTAACCATACTTTCACCACCATATTTAATCATTTCTCCAATAATGCTATCATTACCAGGACTCTTGTTGTGCTTTAGCCGTCCTATTGCTTTTTCTACCTCTCCTCTTAAAATGCCCATATCATGCTCATTACTTGGTGGCGATATCTGCTTCAATTCTTCAGTCAGTTTACCAATGCTCTCTGAATCTTTTTTCTTCATATAACTCACTACAGTATCTTGTTCACCGCTGTACAATTTTTTCTTTATTCATCAATACTTTGCATTTTTCATCTTTAATTGTGGTCTGTTTTGGTTGCCACTTTCTATTAATGGTTCTGATCATTTTGTATACATCCCTTGTTTTATGCTCTCCATAGTACTATTCTATGTTGTTGCATTGGGCTTCTAACCATTTAATCTAATCCATTCTGACTGCTTTTTTCACCTCATTACACTTTCTTCTATATCCCTCTACTATTTGTTCTGATGTATCCCTTCTTATCTTCAACATTCTTTTCTCTTGTACTAACTTCAGTGTTTCTTGTGTAATCCATTTCTTCTTGATCTTCTCTTCTTCTGGTACTGTTTCTTCAACAGCATCTTCTATCGCCTTCATTACTGTTTTCACTCTTAAATTCGAGTTTTTTTTCTTTCTCCACACTTTTAAGTTTCTCTTCTAACACTGTTCTGTACCTTCTTCCTATTTCTGCTTCACTTATTCATGCTGTATCTCTTCTATTCTGATGTTGGGGTTTATGTTTCTTTTTTAATTTCATCTTGATGTTTGCAATCACTAAACTATGGTCCGAGTCTATACCAGCTCCTTGAAAAGTTCGACATTGCTGTACTGATGTTATCCATCTTCTTTTAATCATATCAATCAATCATTTTTTTGGTTTTCCCATCATTTGATCGCCACGTCCATTTTCTACACCCCTTTTGTTAGAATCTTGTGTTACAGATCATCATCTCGTGGTCCACAGCAAATTCTAACAATTTTTCACCTCGTTCATTTCTTTCTCCGAAACCATATTTTCCCATGACTCTTTCCCAACCATCATTATCTATTCCAACTTTGGCATTCCAATCTCCTTCAATAATTAGCAAATCTTGCTTTGGTATTGTTTCTATTGTTTCTGTCAGATCTTTGTAGAATAAGTCAATATCCTCATCTGTGCTGTCAGATGTGGGTGCATATATCTAGACTAATGATATGTTGAATGGCTTTGCCTGAAATCTTGCTACTATGATTCATTCATTAACTGGTTTGTAGCCTAACAGTGCCTCTCGAGCTCTTTTGCTAAGAAGGAAGCCAAATCCTGCTTCTTGCATGGTGTCATGTCCTGACCATATTACTTTGCATCCACTGATCTCTCCAGATGATGTCCATCTCATCTCTGCCAATACTAGTATATTCCACCGATATCTCTTCATTTCCTCACGAAGTAGTTCTAATTTTCCAGAGTGTCTACACATTCCACGTTCCTACTGATAACAGTTCTGTTAGTTTTAGTTTCTGTTTCCTTTCTGTATCCCACTTTTCGATCCAACCCTGATCGCTCGATTGGTATCATGGGCCTTGTTTATCCGGTCGACGCCCGAGCCGGCATGTTGTAGCTGTTGATTGTATAGGCATCAGATAATCGTGTTTTATTTTACGGTTAGAGCATCGACACTCATTTGACCGACCCCCCCTCCTTTATCCAGGCTTGGGACTGGCATGAGACCCCTAAGGATCCCATGGCAGAATTCCCTTAATAACCGTTCCCTTACCTATAAAGGAAAATGAGGTATTCGCATATGCCAACAATGTAGTAGACACTTTGAGGGATAACGATTCCATACATATTTTTTGGTATTTTCACAAAATTCAGCAAAATCAGTGGATTAACTGCTAATGCTGATAATTAAAGGTTTTTGGATCTTAGCAAGCATTCTCTTTAGACTAATCCCTAAGGGAGAACCTCTCACTTTGATTGGAATTCTTTTCTCCAATTACTCAATATTACCAGTTCAAGAACTGAAATACAAAAATATTGAAACTTTAGAAGACTGGAAAATTGGGCCACTTTCATTTTCTTCTAAAGCCATAATACTTAAAACCATAATCTTCCCTGCGCAGTTGTAAATAATAAATATTACAGGCATTATAGAAAATGATAAAAATCAATTATATATAGTAAACCATTGCAATTTTTTTGGTTCAGCTGAGCTGATACTAAGAAGTTCAAAGGAATTTCTTCAACTATCAAAGAAACATGCAGGCTTTCTTCAGCTTCCAGCCTTAAAATTTTGCTATTTAAGTAAACCAGCTTCAAAAATTCATAAAATTTTGCAGACTAATCACACATATGCAGACCTTCTCCAGTACTACCTGAGATTTCATCTCTCCTTATTTGGTATAGATTATAAAGATCCAAAAGTTCAGATGGTTCTGAATACTACAAAATTTTGTGCTTAACTCCAAGACTGCTACAACATTCTGGCATTGACATTCTTTCCATTAATAAAAGCAAAACTTGGTATAAAGGATTCTTTAACCTCTTTTGCCATGAACTTCCACAGTTAAGTACTGACAATAACACTTTTTCATTAACTTACCGAAGATCCAAGGAGGGATTTAGAGAATTGCATATAGTCACCTTCTAGTAAATCCAATCAAATGGATATATTTGAACATCAAAAATCCAATCTGTGAGATCAGTTACCGATCGGAAACAGTAGACCATGCTTTCTACAGCTGCCCTCTTGAAATGGGTATATGGAACAGATTGTGTAATGTGTTCGGCATTCCATTATTTACAACAGAACAGATTATTATTATTATTTTTACAGCACATCTTCCACCTGTCAGCCAGGAAAGAATTTTAATTTTTATAATTCTTAAATTAAAATACCATTTATGGAAAGTTAAGAAAAAACATGGATTTGAAAACCAATAATATAACATACAAATGCATATTATATTATATTTTGAAATTTTATTGTTCAGTCAGACGATTTTTGTATTTAGAAAGAGGCATTCCAGGAAATACCAATTTTTGGCTAGGTGGTGTAGACCATCCACATTATGCAATATTCACCAGATAAAACTCTTTCTATTTTTACTTTGAAAGATTTTTTAAATGGGTCCATCCTCTTAGTTCACTGAAGTGTTATGGTCAATTGCAGGGATAAAAGAAGCAATCACAAGAAGAAAAGGCCAAATCAAGGCATTTATTTAGACAAGACTAATCACCTGGGTATCAGTCATCTTTGCACTGCAGTTTCAATCGGTCTTTTGGTTGTTGAGCTGCATGAGACTGATGAAAAAGAAAAAATGATAGCCTTTGCTACATAGCCAAAGGCTACATAAAAACGATGTAGCATTATGTAGCCTTTGGCTACATAGCCATCAATAGCCTTCATCCACACATTCTATTCACCATGGAAAAAGAAAATAATGGAAGTTTACCTTTCTTGGACATCCATCTTTACTCACACAGCCTCCGGTACTCTGTTAACCAGTGTTTATCAGAAGCCTACCTTTACTGGCTAATACATTCATCAAAAGTAAGCTAATCACACCTCTCAAAAAATTGATGTTATCAAGTCTTTAATTAATAGAGCACATAATATATGCTTCTCTCCCTCAAGCATACAACAAGAACTTCTCACTGTCAAAACTTTAATGGAATTAAATGGTTACACACTCATCAGATCCAGCAGATAACTGACTCCTATGTCCAAACAGCTAAGGATTCTTCAATAGATTACAGGATTCTAATCACTCATATTTCTGGTATCTCTGAACCTATTTGGAGAATTGGTAGAATGGACAAAATTTCTCATCTGTTACCAAATTCCTTGTGAATGCAATTTGACATATGTTGGGCAGGCAGGTCATTCAGTGTAAAATAGAATTAATGAACATCAATATTACAGTGAACTCATGAAACCTCACAAGTCTGGTCTGGCACAGCATAGTATCGACACTAAACACAGGATTCAGTGGGATCAAGCTCATCTTCTCCATAGAAGTAGTTTTAAATATGAATGACTATTCAAAAAAAGTAGTTGCGAAGCCCTTTTACATCGGCCCAACTTGAATCAGAAAACGACTGTCTCTCTCTCCCAATTATTAAAATTAATATTTTTTGAAAAATTATGGAGACAACTACCATGTTATAGAGTAAAATCAAGTGTTGATTTTGGTTTATATTAAACTAAAGTTTTACTCTATAACACGGTAGCTGTCTCCATAATTTTTCAAAATGTAAAATTAATATAATTTATTAATATTAATTTTAATTTCCGGTTTGCAGCAACTGTTTTTAACTGATAAACCAATTGTTGTATGTACCTTGTATTCCTGTTCTTTGATTTACTTGTTTCTACATACTGATAATGTACAGTTATTTTCAGTACGAAATATGTTGTTTTTATGTCAGCCTAACCTGAATCAGAAAAACTCTCTCTCTCCAAAAAGTCTGGTAGATTCTCATTTTATAAACATCAAAAATAGTTTTAATATTATTTGTTGGAAGTTTTAAGGATCAAATATTTTAAGGGTCAAAGCTGTATAACTGAGAGGAGACCTCCACATAGTCTTTAAAGGAATGCGGAGAACCGACCAGGGCTTCTGACCTAATGTCCAATCCTCACCTTCTCGTGGTGCACCCTGTTGGGTATCTACTTTGATACTGAACGAACGAGGATGGGCTGGCAATTTGGGATTTAGCCGACCAAATTGTATTCTTATTGGTTAAACCAAAATATAGAATGATGGTACAGAATGATGGTACAACATGACAAAATTTCATGCCGGCTGGGGCGTCGCCCGGTTAAACAAGGCCCCCGTTGTTTTCGCCAGGGAACCAGGGCGAACAGCGAAAAGTCAGCTACTGGAACAAATCTGAAAACATACCCCAACTCAACATCACCAGAGTTAAAGATCGGTACTATCAACGTAAGAAGCCTGAATGGCAAAGAAATGGAGCTAGCTGAGGAATTAGATAAGTACCAGATCGACATAATAGGAGTGATTGAAACAAAAAAGACCAAAACTGGTGAGATCTTTCTGAGCAATAAATACAAAATGTTATATTCAGGCAATAACAATCAAGGAAAAGAAGGAGTAGCCATAGTATTCAACACAAAATACGAGGCTAATCTTCTTGAATGGCAGTCAGTCTCAAGTAGAGTAATGTGGGCAAATATGAGAATGGGGAACTGGACAATGAGACTTATTTGTGCCTATGGTCCCACAGAAGGGTCTACTAAGGTAGAAGTGGAGGAATTTTTTGAGGCTTTAGAAAAAGCAACTGACACAATGAAAAAGGAAAAGTTGGTCCTTGTTGGGGATCTAAATAGTAGAGTAGGAAATGATTGTGAGACATACAAAAATATTTTGGGAAAATTTGGAGAAAAGAGCAAAGCTAATAATAATGGCAAATATCTGTTGGATTTCTGCTCAGGACATGGACTGGTTATTACTAACACCATGTTCCAACATAAAAATGTGCACAAATTCACATGGAGAGAAGAGGCTAGGAATAAGAAAAGTCTCATTGACTATGTTATTGTTGATAGTGATGTTTTCTCCCTGGTGCAGGACACCAGAGTGTACAGAGGATTTGAAATTGGAAGTGATCACTATTTAGTCTTGAGCAGGATAAAATTGAATTTCATATTGAAAAGAATAACATGTAAGAAAGTTTTAAAGCGAATAAAAGTTGAGCAGCTCTCAGATGTGAACTGTAGACTAAAATACAGAAATATTATTGAAAAGAAAATGAAAGAGTTTGAGAACAGGAATCAAACCTTGGAGATTCAGTGGCAAACTCTGAAGGAAACATTGATTGATTCTGCCAGAGAGGCATGTGGTGAGGTTGTGTGCAAAGATAAAAAAATCAGAACTCCCTGGTGGACAAAGGAAGTTAAAGAGGCAGTGAAGGAAAAGAAGAAAGCATATCAAAAGTTCCTGGCAAATAAGTCAGCTTTTACGCTTACAGAATACAGAGACAAATGTAAGAAAGCTAAACAGTGTGTAAAACTAGCTAAACAAAAGTCATGGGAGGACTTTGGCAAGAATATAGAAAATAAATATCAAGAAGGTGGCAAAATATTCTGGAGGTTGTTGAAGAAGCTTAGGAATGGAGGAAAGAGTGCTGTAAAAGGAATTAGAGATGATAAAGGTGAAATGAAAACAGGAGAAAAAGATATCCTTGAAGTATGGAGTAATTACTTTGAAAAACTGCTAAATGAAACAAGCAGTGATGACAGCACAGTGATAAAAAAACACTGACCAGGCATGCAGTCAGGAATACATATCCATACTTGAAGTAGAAAAAGCCATCAAAGGCTTGAAATGTGGAAAGGCAGCAGGAGTAGATGATATTCGACTAGAAATGCTGAAGTATGGTGGTATAAAAATCTTACAGTGGCTGCACTGCATAGTTCAGAAAGCCTGGACTGAGGGACGAATTCCAGATGATCGGAGTAGAGCTCTCATAGTACCCATATATAAAAAGGGAAATAAAACTGAATGTGAGAATTACAGAGGTATTTCCCTACTGAGTGTTCCTGGCAAGATCTATGCAAGTATACTTGAGAAACGGTTGAGAAGAATTGTGGAAGAAAAGCTTGGTGAAGAACAAGCTGGATTCAGGCCAAATAGAGGCTGTCAGGATCAGATCTTCACTTTACGACAAATAGTCGAGAAAGCATGGGAATATAACAAAGATCTGTATTTAAGTTTTGTCGATTTGGAAAAGGCATATGACAAGGTGCCAAGAGAGAAGCTATTCAATACGCTGCAGTTATATGGTGTCAATGGGGCATTATATCAAGCAATACTTAGTCTTTATTTGAGATGTGAGTCAGCAGTTAGAATTGAAGGAAGTACAGGAAGATGGTTTAATGTTAAATCTGGTGTGAGACAAGGATGTACATTATCCCCTCTGTTATTCATTATCTATATGGATCACATTATGAAGGAATGTGGTATTAAACCTGATATCAAAATTGGAGATGTTAATGTCAGCTCTTTGCTTTATGCGGATGATGTTATACTTCTAAATAAATCCGCTACAAGTCTGCAAGATTCTCTGACTAAATTGAATAGCTGTTGTAATAGATATGGTATGAAGGTCAGCAATAAAAAGACAAAGACAATGAAAATAGGCAGAATCAATGAAAATGTCAACTGTGTTGTGAATGGAGAACCTGTGGAACAAGTAAAACATTTCAGCTACTTAGGCACAATTTTTACTGAAGATGGTAAACTAAATATAGAAATAGACAACAGAATCAGCAAAGCTGGTATCGTGGGAAGTCAACTGAATAAATTCATATGGAATAAGAAAGAAATTAGTCGGAACACTAAATTAGCTGTATACAAGACTGTGTTCAAACCAATTTTAACTTATGGATCTGAGAGCTGGGTCAGAAGTAAAACACTTGACCAAAGACTAGAGACCACAGATATGAGAGTCCTGAGAAAGATTAGAGGCATGAACAGATGGCATCAATGGCAATATCATATTAAAAATGAGGATATTAGGAAAGAACTTGACATTGTCAGCATCCAGGAATGCGTTAGCAGAGCTAATCTCAGATGGTATGGTCACTTAAATAGAATGGGAGAGGAACGATTAGCAAAACAAGTGTTCTTTGCCAGGTTGGCAGGAAAACGACCCAGAGAAAGACCAAGATATAGGTGGATTGATACGGTACAAAGTGCCTTAGACGATAGAAATATAAGATCTGATAATGTTGGAGTCTTGACAAGTAACAGACTGATTTGGAGGAAAATTGTAGATAGGAAGTTAGTAATGATGTAATTTTTTCATGTAGTACTGTCATATCCTGTACACCCCTTGAGGGTACATGGCAGGAATTTGATGATGATGATGATGATGATGTTGGAAGTTTTTTCACTTGGTTATACTATAAATTAAAGATACCAAGAAATTATATTTTTGGTTTCATTGTTGATCCAAGTGTAAGCAAAGTTTGTGTGTGAAGTATATGCAAATATGACTTCTGCATTACTTCAACCTTGGTATCACTTCTGGGTTTGGCTCCCACTGAAGAGACCTCAATAAAAGTCAAAACCGGTCTGGGTAGTGGTCCTTCCAATAATGTGCAGCATTACACATGTCCATAAGGATGTGCATTGCATTATGGGATACCAAGGCAAATGATGTGACTTCACATGCACACTTTGTTTGCTTACACTTGGATAAAGACTGAAACTAAGAATGTAATTTCTTGGCATCTTTAATTTTTAATATCAATATTAATTTAATTTCTAGTTTGCAGCAACAGTTTTTAATTAACAAACTGATTGATGTATGTACCTTGTGGTCCTATTCTTTGATTTGCTTGTTTCTACACACTGATGATGTACTGTTATTTTCAGTATGAAATATCCATACTTTTATTAAAGTTAATTACTGTGGTTATCATGTAATTTGTTGTTTATAGTTATCATTAAAGATGATATAAAAGAGCTGAGATCTTTTTTTCTATCTCTCACTGTCCATCTGCCCCTTTTCTTTCTCCTATTACTATCAGGATCTCTTGCACCCCTATAATAACTACTCTAGTCCTATAATGATGACCACTTTACTTTTTTACCTCAATAAAGGTTAAAACTGGTTTTGGCAGCAGCCCAGCCCACAATGCTATGCATTGTGGGCTGGGCTGCTGCCATTATACACAGCTGAAAAAGTTGTGTATTTTGCATTATGAGAAACTAATGTAACTGATGTGAAGTCTATATACAAGTAGCCTAATGGTGAAGATACTTCATGTACAAACTTTGTTTGCTTATTTTAAGGATTAAACCAAGAATACAATTTTGCATTGGCATCTTTGATTTATTTCTTTGGTTGTCTACAAAAGAGTTAGAGGAGAAAACTGATGCCAAGAAGTCAACCTTACATCAAGATAGTACCATGCTACCATCTTGATCTATGGCATATGGAAGAGCCAAATTTGTGGCCTAACAGTAGTTAGGCACAAATTTGGTAGTGAGGGATCAGTAGCCTTGATTGCTGTTTGAGAAGTCAAACAGCAATTTTTTTAAAATTAATTAATTCAATCTATTTTTTTTTTTGTGGCCATTTTAAAATCTAATTTGGATGTGTTGATTTCTTTATGGATGTTGCAAGCTGTAGTGTAAGCTGGTGTGAAGCTAGGATTTCCAACTTGAACCTTGATCTGAAAAGTATTTCAAGAAAGTTTTATAGATGGCACTATAAAAGATTATAAGAGAGAGAGAGAGAGAGAGAGACTATCTTCCATTAGTTTTTGATGTCATTATTAAAAACAAATGATAAGCATGTAGCATGTGTATCTGGGGGGGGGGGAGGCAACTTCAATGCCATCATTGAAGTTGCCTCCCCCCAGTCACCCATATGCCAAATATTTCAAATAACACAGTTTACAAACTTTTGAACTTTTGGTAAACTGTCAACTGAAACTAACACCACTAAAGATGAAACACACTGGATATTATACCTGCTCTCCCATTAATGGCGTGTGCATCTGAATCCCACTGTGAACACTGATTTCATTACCTACTTTGAGACCAATGCCCTGCTTATTGGAGAAATGAAGCTACTTGAAAAGTTTAGTATGTAGTATACTAAACTTTTCAAGTAGCTTACACATACACAAAAAACACTGACAGTAAATTAGAAACTCAACGTTCCCTCTAATCTTTATCAGTCCATGCGAAAAACATTTTGCATTAAAATTTCTAGTTTGAGACTCAACGGTTGCAATAAAGTAATATTTTTCACATTAATGTTGCCTGTTTTTTTTTTTTTTTTTTTTGTCTAGCTATAACCTGTAAAACTGCAAGTACTATTAATTTGCTAAATCTGCATAGCTACAAAAATCCATCACTATTCATACAAGTTCAAGTGACTCTCTTGTCTAGACAGTAGATATTCCAAAAAATATGCTTCTATAACTTCTGATGTCAGTGTTAGTTAGTCCACACATCGTGCACTAAAGGTAATTAATTAGTGTATTAAGTTAGAATGGGTTACACTAATATTGGAGTGAAGACATTTGAAAAATTACTAAATAAAATATGTGACAAGTATAATTTATCACATAATTCACTTTTATAGTATACATTCAAAAATTATTGACAGTAAATTAGAAATTAAGAAAAGAAAAATTTTGTGAATGCATGCACTCTCTTTTCAAATGGTGCATGCATGCACACACACACAGAACTTAAATTGTTTACATTTCACAAGTAGGACTCACATACTAAAAAAAAAAAAAAAAGTGCCAGACTTCAACCATTATCATTAATGTAGTCATACACGGATAGTGCAATGAGCATGAATCATAACACACACACACACACACACACACACACACACACACACACACACACACACACACACACACACACACACACACCTCTGTTTCTGCCAAACCACAGTTATTAAAGTGTGGTTCAGCATTTTGTTTACTGAAATTTTATTTTATTGCTTTTAAGTTATGTAATAAAATACTTACCCTCAGTGTCTTTTCCTAGATACATGGAATCAATTCCTTTTTCATCCTTAGTAACATCTATTGGAAGAGAGTCATCACCCAAGGATTTCATCTCATCTGCAGTCAAGTAACGGAATGACTGATCACCTAACATGGCATCCTCAGCTAAACAGTAAACACAAACATGAATGCATACATACATACATATATATATATATATATTTTTTTTTTTTTTTTAATTATTTTTTTTTAATGAAAACAAAATATCAAATACTATTGTTTTTCAAGACTTGATATTTAAATGGGAAAAAAAAGCAAAAGTAGCTTTTGCAAATTTTTTCTAAATTTTACTCACAAGATTTTAATGATTATTATTATTAATAATAATCATTAAAATATTCAGACATCATGGAGTCAAAATATTTGTTGCAGGAGGTAAACACTCTTACATACAAAGCCCATCAAACAGTGCTTTAAACTCATTCAATGTATCTGAATTCACCACAATGTCAGGCAATGCATTCTGCTCACCAACCACTCTTCATGCAAAGAACCTACTCTTTATAACCCTGGTCCCACCCTCCTTATACAGCTACAGGTATGTCCCCTTGTTTTACCATTGCCATAATCTGTTTTACCCCTTTTCCCCTAGAATGATTTGGCAACCAGTCTAACACTTAGTTTTCCTGGCTAAGGCATGCAATCAAATAATACTGATTTTTCTGATTTTAATCATGATGCTGACAAAAAATTGGGATTTAGCCTTAAGACGTGTCAACTGAATATTGAGGGAATTAGCAGAGCAAAATGTGATTATCTCTGCAAAATACTACAAGAAAATAACAATGATGAGATGAAATGTCATCAATTGTCTCTTAACTTTCTCCAAAATTTCCCCACCACGTGTATAAGTTGTATCCCAATTGTTGTCTATCAAATTTCAGAACCTTACACTTTGCAACATTAATTTGACAATCGAAGTACTGTTACCACCCACACAATCTATTCACGGTCTTCTGTAAGGAAACAACATCTGCTTGATTCCTCATCACTCTCCCCAGTTTTTGCATCATCTGCAAACAGTTGTATATCACCAGCTAAACTTATCCCTATATCATTAATATACAAATTAAATAACAGTGGTCCCAAAACTGACTCCTGTGGCAAACCACCAGTGAATTTCTTCTTTTGATACCCCCCCCCCCCAATACACAACTTGCTAATATGTACCTGATAGCCATTTTCCTATCCAGCTCACTAGTCTATCACATTCTCCAGTTTAGTTACCAACTTGTGGTGTAGCAATCAAAAGCCTTTGCAAAATCTAAGTAAACTACTGTATACACATGTCCCTTGTCCAATACATTCGTCACCTTGCTATAGTACATAAGCAAGTTTAGAAACACAAATTATCTTTAACAAACTCATGCTGAAAAGCACAAAGAATGTCACTGTTATCAACCAACTATTGTATCTAATCTTTCACCAACCATTCTAATACCCCAACTACAACTTCAGTGATACAGATCAGCCTATAATTTGTTGCTTTAGCCTTATCACCATATAAACTTTGTGAAGAGGAAAAATTTTGCCTTCCGTCCACTCCTTTGGCACGCGTGCTGTTGCAAGACTCCTGTTAAACAGGTAGGCAAGATGCTAACTGCTTAGAACGTTCCCTTAAAGCATGTGGTGATATGTCATCAATTTCTTCTACTTAACTTAATTTCACACTGGGGATCAGTACAGTAATGAGGGTATGAAGCGCCTGTGGCAAGTTTCTAACATGCGTCCCCCTAACCCAAAAATGTCAAAAATTTTGAAAAATTTAAATGTAACAAGTTAAATTTTACTAAATGCAATACGCTAAATACTTACTATTAACCCCATCAAAATGAGTTGTAGAATTTGTGTGTATAAAGTGCTGTATAGCCAAAATTTAAAAATACAATATAAAATAGCTGACTTTCATATCTATTTATTTATTTTTATTTTTTACGATTTGTGCCCCCAAACCTAGTTGCACCTGTGGCAGGTGCCTCTTTTGCCACGCACTCGTTACGGCACTGCTGAGGATGAAACATCATAATGAAATGTTCACTGAATATTTTGCCAATATCTTCTGCAGAAGTTACTGATCTCCCACTTTTGTCCATTTACATCACCTTACCATACTCATTTTTCTTTCTACTTGCCACATATCAAAAAACTCAGGAATGTTTTTCTTCAATAAAAAAAGGAATTTATAATTTCAAAATTGTTTTTATTTTTCAACATAATCTCCCTTAAGACTAATACATTTATTCCAGCGATGTCCACGGGGTTAGCCTAGTGGCTATGCACTTCACAACCACATGCCTGTGGAAGGAGTGTCCTAGGTTCGATTCCCGTCGATGATGTGAAGAGCTTAAGGATCTTCCTCAGCCATAGTTACCCAGTCTTGGGCGTGGACAGCAGGGTTTTTCTCCATAGTTTATTTGGGGTTTTTCATCCCGCAAGTAGGCAAACCAGCCCCATGAACACACAGGCTACAGTCATTAGGAGGGCTCAACCAGTCCTAAGGGGGTTGAGGAACGGGGGGAACGTGACACGAATAAATAAATTAATTCCAGTGATGCTTCAGCGCCATTATCCTGTCCCTGCAGTGGTTCTAAGTAAGATCTGCAAAATACCCATCTACAGCTGCAGTCACCTCTTGATTCAAACAAAAATGCTGACCAGCAAGGAAAAATTTTATTTTTGGGAAGAGATGAAGTAAGAGAGAGCCAAATCTGGGGAATAGGGTGGCTGTTCCAACAATTCATAGTGTAGATCCATTAATTTTCCCATTGCCAAAACACCTGATGAAAGACGATTTTTTTTTCTTCTGCAAACCAGATCTTTTCTCACGAATTTTTTCATCTAGTCTGGTTAAAAGATGGGAATAATATTCCCCGGTTATTGTTTTACCCTTTTCAAGATAATTAATAAACAAAATGAATTTTGTATCTCAAAACACTGATGCTATGACCTTTCCTGCTGATGGAACCAACTTTGTCTTCTTTGGCACTGAACAACTGGCTTCTGTCCACTGTTTTGACTGCTGTTTGGATTCTCGTGTGTAATGGTGTATCCAAGTCTCATCCATAATAATAAATCGATGCACAAAATTAGTTTTATTCATATTAAAATGCTCCAAGCACTGTTCAGAGATTTTCATGCAAGTGCGTTTTTAATCTGCTGTGAGCAAGAGCAGCACCCATCTTGCACAAAGTTTTTTCATTTGCAATTCTTCATGCAAAATATATATCCTGCACGTTCTTTTGAAATGCCTGTAGTCTCAGCAATTTCATGCACTTTGACTCACCAGTCATCCAATACCATACCAGCTTATTATCTAATGGCTTCACTTAGTCCTCTGTTAATACGTTTGCTGCCACGCTACTTCGGCATAGTCTGTTCCCATATGCTGAGCAATTTCACTTCTTCAAGGTCGATACGGTACTCTAGTTGCCGGCAGTCAGCGCCATACGAGTATACTCGTAGTTGGCTTGTGCAGAGCATATACCATCTATGAGAATACACAGTTTTGATGCTAGCTCCACAAGCCAAGCATTTTCACTTCTTCAACGTCAGTATGGTAATCTCGTTGCCGGCGGTAAGCATCATACGAGTATACTCGTAGCTGGTTTACCAACTACGAGTATACTCGTAGTTGGCAGCGAACATGTTAAAAAGGTCATGGTAGTTCCCACAATTTTTAATAATGAAAGATATTGTGTTTATTTCATGACAATGCTGATTTTTTTAAGTTGACTTAAGTTTGTGCTATTTGAATTGACAATTTTCTTTTGTATAATTGTGTGGTATTTAGTTAAGATTTTACAATTTCATTATTGTCTCCATGTTGAGTAGTGATTATACTCAACATGGAGGTCACTAGTTTTAGTACTAGCCCTAGCCCCCACCCATTTATAAACTACTTTATTCATAAACCAGTTGATTTTGTAGCTTGCTATGTGTGCAGTATGTACGCATCCCATTGTATAAGAAGGCTGAGCGTACATACATAGATATGCATTGACTTTCTCATCATCCCCATTCTCAACAATAAAGCATCATCAAAACCTTGTCAATAGAGCCTGTGTTCCACCCAAGCTTTCCTAATACTCAACTCTCCTTTATTCACCAAACATTCCTGGTTACAATACCAAAATGATACAAATTAGCTGTTCTTCCCACCTCCTTACATCCATCTCAACATAGATACTACAGTTATGCCGTTACTATTCCCTATATACAGAGCACTGCAGAAAAAATAGCCAGAGCTTTAAAGAAATATAATCTCTGAACTGCTTTCAAACCCTTTTGAAGCTAGCTTCCCTTCTTTTCTCTCCTAAGGATCCACTTCCAGCTCCATATGTTACAGGTGTTTACAAAGTTTCTTGTTCTTGTAACCAATATTATGGTCAAACTGGGAGATCTTGCATCCACCTAGATCAGGGGTCTTCAACGAATGGCCCACAGGCCATTTTGAAAAAATAACTACTTAACATTAAAATGCGATTAAATAAAAAATAATTTCAATGAAGCCCCTGGGACACTAAGCTATACTGTGGTATTTACAATTGTATGATGCTTTCCAGATTCACAAGGAACGCTGTAAATTTGATACTTTATTTGATTTGATACTATGAAGGGAACGATGAAAGGTACTGATATTCTTGAAGCCGTCAAGAAAATGCTGCAGTGTTTCGACCTCAGCTTAACCAACCTCGAGGGCGTGGTAACTGATAGTGCCCCTGCTATGGTGGGAAAGAATGAAGGGTTTGTTGCGCTGTTACGAAAAGAACAGGAACTAGAAGGAAAAGATTTCATCCATTACCACTGTTTCATCCACCAAGAGAATTTGTGCACGAAAACTATTGGATTTGAGAATGTTATGAAGGTTATTGTGACTGTTGTCAACATTATTAGGGCAAGAGGATTGAATTATTGTTTTTGACCCAAGAGTGCGAAGTGGATCACGGCAGTGTGGTTTATTATAGTGATGTGCATTGGTTAAGCAGAGGGAAGGTTCTTAAAAGTCTTTGACTTAAGGAGCAAAATACAGCAGTTCATGCAAACCAAGGGGAATCCGATTGTGGAATTTAACGATCCGAAGTGGATGACAGACTCTGCCTTTGTGACCGACATCTCGTTGCATATAAATGACCTAAATACGTGGCTACAATCCAAAGATGAACTGGAGCACACTCTGTTTGATCACATCAAAGCTTTTGTGGCCAAGCTCAAACTTTGGGAGGCACAACTTGCAAAAAAAGACTTAACTCATTTTCAGTTTCTCACAGATTCCAACTGTTCGTCTCTTGATGAATACACTACAAAATTAGCCGTGTTGCAAAGCGAGTTTGAAGAGAGATTTAGTGATCTTTAAATTTATTTTCAATGCGATTTAGTGTCAATGCTGCCGAAATGCCAAGCTCTGCACAAATGGAGCTGCTTTAACTCCAAAACAACTCTTCTTTGAGAGAAAAATTATTCAATGTGCCCTTGCTTACATTTTACAAAGACTACATTTCTGAGGATGCATTCCCTAATCTTCGCTGGCATACTTTGAAGATGTGCGCTTTGTTAGGAAGCGCATACTTATGTCAGCAGTTCTTGTCCAGAATGAAGCATGTGATGTCCAAGACAAGACCTCAGATTATGGACCAACATCTCGAGAATACTCTGCGCATAGCAACTGCCAACATCGACAAGCTGGTCAAGGAAAAACACTGCCAAGTTGCCCATTGACATTGTAAAAAATGAATGTTTTCTTCATTAAATTATCTTTTTTCATGTATTGATTGTATTTACTTATCATGAACCCGACTCCTACCCTATCCCCATAAAGCTTAGTTTGTTTATTTTTATAGGATTTTATGTAAAGTATTAAATGCACAGCATTCCTTGTGAATCTGGAAAGCATCTTACAATTCTAAATACCACAGTATAGCTTAGTGGCCCACAGGCTTCACTGAAATTTTTAATGTGGCCCGTGCTGTCTGAAAGGTTGAAGACCCCTGACCTAGATGAACATAAAAAAAAAACACTTCAGTCAGGTCTAGCTGACCAGTGGAAAATTCTCCATGCTTGCTGCGCAAGCTCATTAATTGAGAAAGAAAGTAATATTTATTTGTTAATAAATGCATGCATTTATAAGCATTCCATTTAGGCTTTTATTTTTGTAGACAGAAGCCGTCTTAAGCTTGCATGGCAATAATTGAGCTTTGCGTTGTGTATCGAAGGCCGATGCTTGCTCGTCTAGTCAACGCTACCTTGGCTTGCTCGCTGCAGCACTGTGATTTCATGCACACGTATAACCATATCTGCTCCCTTTACGTCGTCTTAAACATAAGGCCATACGCAGTCAAAGTAGTTCTAGCCAGTGAGCTTCAGCCAGCATTTACAAGTGTGCGTGTTGCTTGGGAAAATTAAGTTACAATCAACTTTTTATGAATGTTATTGACAAGTTCATAAAGAACTATAGGGTAGGATTTGTATTCAAGTAGCTAAACTGAAAAAGATAGAATATCATTTGTAAAATAAATGTTGTATTTGTATGATTAAATGTATATATATTTCTAAATATATAGTTTTAAATGGTCAGTAATTCATTATTCTGCTAATCAGACTACAATCACACCTCTCACTTCCTGAATGATAACAAGAGGAAGCGTGAATTTCAAGACCAGCATTCGCCCCTGTAGCTGACCATGCTTTGGATACCTTGTATAGAATAAGAGGGAAGGAAACTATTATGCTCCATTACAGTAAATACAAACATGAAACACTCATATTAGAATCAGTAGCAGATTAAAAACCAGCCTAATCTTAATAAATATGGTTATGTTACACTTCCCAAAATTTCGGAAACTTTAATTCTTAGGCTTCCTGCACAACAACCAGTGCTAGTCTTCATATAGTCTAATATTTATTCCACTTAATATTTCTTGTGTGTGTTATTATAATTTTAACATTGTATTCCTGAAGTTGTCCCTGTGACAGAGACAATATATTGAAACAATTAAACCTGCTGTTTAATTTCTCTTTCTGCTGTAGTTATTTCAGTAAAATGAATTATGAGTAAGAGAGTGAGTATTTCTACAATTGGACAGAGGTGACTGAGAAGGGGGGGGGGGTCATGATTGCAAATGAGTTAATGCATATGTCATGAGCAGGAATGATGTAGAGTGACTTTGATGGACAAAAGAACTTATACAAGGGGATGGTGGGGCACTTCAGTGGATTTAGTGTTCAGAGTCTGGAAAAAGTGTTTTGAATGAAGTGAGAATGGAGGAGCAAAATCAAGGTAATTCAGGCTATTGAGGGTAAGCTGTTAAGTGAGTCTAAAGATATTAATGAAGTGATAAAGTATTAATGAATCCCATCCTGGTTTGTTACCAACAGTACTAACTTGGAATGTATAAAAAAATGTCCAAGTTAGTACTTTTGGTAACAAACCAGGATGGGATAGTTAATATAGAGTGTAAGGATAGTTTTGGAACTATGAACTATTGTACTTTATGTATGCTAATATCAGAATTATTTGGAACCAGGGGAAGTGAAGAGATTTTGGCATTTTTGGCCAAGTTCCTCTTGTTTGGCCAAGAGGAACTTGGCCAAATACATTGGTATTAGTGACACATGGCTAACAGATAATGAAGGCTGGCCGAGTGATTAGCGTATCCGCTCTCCAGCCAAAAGGCTACGGGTTCGAATCCAGCTGTGGGCATGGATGTTTGTGATTGTCTGTGGAAATACTAATGGTAGTGGTCGGTGGTAGATGGTGTTGGTGTAGTTGCAGTCAGTTGGTGGATTGTGAGTGGTAGAGACCGAGTTGTAGAGTAGGTGCTCTCCCTCAATGACTCTTTGGACTCCTTGGAGGTGGCAAATAATAATATTAATAATAATAATAGTGGATAGAATGTGAAGGGTATATTCACGGAGAACAGAGAGAAAAGGTAATGATAGCAGATGAACCATGAACTGCAGCCAAAAAGAGTAGATCAGCTGGAGGTCAGTGTCTTCAAGGCCATCTGGTGTGAGATAGAGGCCAACAGGACAAAAATTTGGTTGCTGCTACAGACCAGGGAGTACAAATGATAATATGGATGGTATGCACTGACAAATAATGCCAACGCAGATAACAGTGAGTGGAAGATACAAAGGTCACATGGAAGGAAGAAAATGGAATTTATGAAGTTACTAGGGAATAATTACCTGAATCAGCATGCAATGTAAAGTACCAGGGGTTTGAGAGTGCTGGATCAAGTAACTGCATCAGAGGATTTGTCTGTAATCAGGATGACCACATTGCTGTCAACTGGTGAGAATGATCACAATATATTGATCTAAAAGTCTTTTAAGTGTGCAGAATTTTCAGTTAATCAGGTGTGTGTGTGTGGTGTGTGTGTGTGTGTGGGGGGGGGTATATGGAATTACAGAGCTGAGAAATGATGACAAAATCAGGAGACTACACTGCAATGTCATGGCATGAGAAATTGTAAGGTTTGTATGTTGATAGTGCATGGGAGGTGGTAAAGGGTGTTTGCAGGAACTAATAGTAGATTACATGCCTATAGTCAGGAGGATAAATAGAGTAGAAGTTAAGTGAACGAATACCAACATTAAGCTGGAGCTAAAAAAATTGTAAAAGGAATTAAAAGAGAAAGGTGATAAGCAGTCACATGAGTAGAACAAACCACGGGCCATAAGGGTGATCAGTATGGTAAGGAAGACAAATTCAGAGTATAAGAGGAAATTAGCTATGCAAGCCAAAGGTAATTCTTTTAGCATGTAGCAAGTAAGAGGAAGAACAATTATGAAAGACTAATTTTCACAAATGATGGAGGTAAACAATGAAGATGAAACAGTTGAAGTATTAAGCAATTCACTTTGCAAATGTATATCATCCAGGTGGAGATACTGCAACCACAAGAGAAGCAAGTGCTGATGTGGAAATAGAGATTCATGAAATGGAGGTGCACAGGATATTACAGAACCATGATGCAATACAGCTGTGAGATTAGATGGTATATCAGCTTGAGAAGGTGCTAGGGAATTAGGAGTGGCTTTGACCATATTGTTTAAGTTTCAATTCCAGCTTTCTCCTAAGGGGATCAGAAAGAGGGGGAAAATAGTTCCATTGCTGGCTCCAAGACTAAGGTAGCAAATCACACAAGCAGCAAGAGTTAGCAGGGCTGAAAAGAGAATAAGCATGGTGTCCAACAGAATAATAAAGACCGACTGAACAAACAAGAAAAACAAGTGAAGGAGAAAATTATGTATGGAGACTCAATGACCAGACGAGTACTTAATGAGAGTGTGACAAAATCATAATTCCCAATATTAGCCATGCCAAAACTAGATGGGAGAAAAAAAAAAAAAGCAAGTCAAAGGAAACGATTGTCTTGGTTGGTACAAATGATTTGAGAGGTTATTTATTTATTTATTCATATGGAGTTTCCTCCCTTTTCTCCCCCATCCCTATTGGGGTGAGTTGAGCCCCCTCATGGGGGGTTAAGTATCTATGGCTGTAGATCCGTGTGTGTGTTCACGGGAACGGTTTGCCTGCTTGCGGGATGAAAAACCCCAGATAAACTGGGGAGGGGGAGGAAACCCTGCTGTCCACGCCCAAGACCGGTTAACTTGGCTATGGCCGAGGAAGATCCTTAAGCTCCTCATGTCAGCCACGGGAATCGAACCCAGGACACTCCTTCCCCAGGCATATGGTTGTGAAGCGCAAAGCCACTAGGCTAACCGTGGGGACATTTGAGAGGTGAGAAGTATTCTATGAGGGAGGATGTAAATGAGTTGCTAGAAGAGGCAAAACTGAAGAGTGAGAAGGTGAAGATTGTAAATCTGCTATCAGCTATGATAGAGGAGGGTATTGTACCCAATGAGTCTATACGTACATTGTTCAGAAGGAATGATGTAGGATTTGTGGATCTGTGGTCTGTTTTTTTTGATGGAAAGAAGGATTTTTACAATGCTGATGAACTACATCTAAATGCTTTTGGTGTCCAGAGCTTTGTTCACCAAGCATGCTGAAGCTCAAATGCAAGAAACTTTAAGCAACTAGTTTGGAAGCAAGTCAGTTTGTGTGAAGGAACCCATAAATCAAGTGCATGTGAGAATGACCAACAAGTAAGGAATCTAGTCTCTCAAGCAAAAATATTGAATACAGTAGTCAATTCAGGAAGTAAAGGTGGGTGGAGGGTCTAAAGGGAAGCTGCAGTTCCTATATACTAATGCCAGAAGTATCACGAACAAGAGAGAGGAGTTTTTTGGCATTGGTTAGTGCAAACCAATGCTATCAGAGAACATGAGAGCTAGGGGTGAATCTTTCCTATTTTGCTGTTTCATTCCATCTTATGCAGTCCCCTAATGTCAGGCTCTGCAAAAAGCCGGTCGCATTATCATGCATCAAAAAGACATTCATAATGCAGCTAGGGCATACCACAAGCGATGAGCCCTAACCTCACCCGACAGGGGTGACAAGTGGACAAGAGCTAGGTGGTGTAGTCCAAAGAAGCTAGGGCATATCACTCGATTTGAAACAATTAACATTGACTGGACAAACACGTAAATTGGCTGATATATTAAGGACAGATATGTTGACATCACTTGCATGCAAGAAACAAAATGGAAAGGGACAAAGCCCCATGACATTAGCAAAGGATATAAGATCTTCTCCTATGGAACAAGAACTGGTTGAAATAGAGTAGCCATAGTAGTTTGTGAGCGCCAACTGGACTATATTACTGAAGCTGACTGTATGAGCATCCAGATTACCACAGAGACCACACCCATGCACATTATCTCTGCTACATACCTCAGCCAGGTATGTAGCAGACTACTGGCCTGTGTGTGTAGGTTTGCAGTAGACTGAGGAGAGACAGCCTGAGGGAAGATGTATGTGTCTAGGAACAGAAGAGAGTTGTTTTTTTCTATTTCAATGGTGAATTGGATACGGCTGTGTTGTTTGTTCAGGTGGCTAAGGAATATATTTAGTGCTTCGCGGCAGTGGGGCCAAATGGTGAAAATATCGTAAAATCTCAGCCAAATTTTGGGCTTTAGGCAAGTCGACTGTAGAGCTTGTCGCTCAAAGTCTTCCATATAAAAGTTAGCAATTGGGGGGGGGAGCGCATGGCTGTACCCTCTTTTTGAAGAAAATTGTTTTGCCACACGAAATATCCAGAGCGGATATTTCGTGTGGCAAAAACCTATATGAATACAGTAAAAAAACTATTCACAAGATCCTCCACAGAGATACTACTAAAAACAAAAAAGATTTCAAGAATGCTATTGCCATACCTTATGTTAGAGGTATTTCTGAAAAAATAGACAGAACACTACACAAATACAACATTAAAACCACCTTTAAATCCCCGACAAAATTAAGACACCTACTCAGTTCTTCCAAAGATCCTCTTCGACACATAGCACACCCAGGGGTTTACAAAATACAATGCACATGTAACCTACCATACATAGGAGAAACAGGACGAACCATCCCAATTAGGAAGTACGAACACAAATGACATATTAAATACCTCCATTTTGGAAAAACCGGCCTTTCTGACCATGCACTCCAAACATACCACAGAATTGATTAGAAAGGTACCAAGTCCCTACATCGCACCAAAACCTGCTTCGAGAGGAAATTTAAAGAAGCATGTGAGCTCAAACATAATCCAAATCTGAACAATAATAATGGTCTAACCATTTCAAGAATGTGGATGCCCCATTTGCAACCTTTATAGCAACCAGAACAAGACAAAGAAAAATCTCAATACAAGAAGACTTGAAGTGTTTTTTTTTTTCTCTTCTTGACATTCAATAGCAACTTGAACTGTACAAGTCCAGAAGAAAATCGTAGTATAACAATCTGAACTGTACAAATCCAGAAGAATCTTAGTACAGGAGGCCTTTGGCAAAGTTTATTGTAGTGTTTTTTATTTATTAATTTATTTTATTATTTATTTATTTATTTATTTTTTATCATTACAGGTCAGGCTAAGAAAAAGATCAATTAACAGCATAGATTTAATTTACCTTTATAGAGTGCACGAGCATGTAGCTTGGTTTCTTATACACATGTATCTTTCTGATGATGACCTCAATACAGGGGTCGAAACGCCAAGTGTTATTTCACTAATAATAAGTAAAATAATCATTTCAACATGTGTGTTTTGTGTCCCTAAATTCGTAAATATGGAAGGAAGATATAATTATTATATGGGCATCTCCAAGTAGTCAGAAGAATCATCGCAGGAGATCCACACTATCTTTTATACACACAATACCTATCATACCTGTCCTTAAATTCATTCACTGTCAAGGCACTCAGAACTATTTCTGCCAGTCCATTTTACACATTCACCACTCTCCAAGCAAAAGATCTAGTCTACACACCCTTACTAACTACACTCTTAAAGAACTTCCAGATGTGAAATCATAGTTCTCTCGCTGTTCTTCATGTATTGAAAAAATTCTTTTTTGTCACATTATAAAACCATTTTAATATCTTCTAACTTTCTATGATGTCCCTTCCTTTTTGCCTATCAACTAAACTTTGTAACTACACACACACACACCTTTCTACCTAGGGAGCATTCGACAGGCTAATCTCATAAGGTGCATTCCACAAACTGTCACCATCTTGGTCACTCATCTTTGAATCCTCTCCACTACCTCCTGATCCTCTAGTGACCAAATTCTATGAATTGGATTATAAACTATTAGTCTGAATAAGAGGATAGGTGACTGACATATCAAAAAGTGGTGCAAGTCTGCAAGATTTAAGGTGACTAGTGGTGTACCCCAGAGATTATTCCTTAGTACATTGTTATTTAGGAGTCATGTGGTAGCATTCGACAGGATAAAAGGCAAATGGCTGCACACTAAGGGAAATGTGTTCGAAGGAAGTTCTTTATGTGAAGGAATAAAGTTGCAAACTTGGATGTCTTGTAATCTCATCTATTCAGGTGGGGATTTTTCCTGATGATTTCCACTAATTCTGCAGCTTTCAAGAAGGCTACAGAATTACTGATATTGCCAAAGAGTTTGGAATCTCACATAACACTGTATCCAGACTGCGGGTAGCATTTAAAATGAATGGAATGTGTTCCAGACGTTACTTTGAGGTCACTCTACCACAGAGCTTGAAGAACATATTTTTGGTTATAACAGCAAAACATAATGGATGCACTGTAGCAGGTCAGCTCGCAAGTTCGATCCATTCAAGCAGAGGTATGTGGATATCTCGACAAAAATGTGGTAAGACTTCTGTGACAAGTAGGCCTATATGCCCAAAGGCCTGCAGTCTGCATCCATTTATCCACAGCTCATCACAGTGCATGTTTTCAGTAGTGTTGTATTCATAAAAATTAAACAAGACACCAATGAGCTAATGTACTCTTTACAGATGAGTTGTTTTCATCTTTCCTTTGATTCTAGATGACACTTGATCTTGCATGAAAGCGATACTACTTACCATCACAAGAATGTTTTTGAAAGGGGTAGATAAGGCAGTGTGTGGGATCATGGTGTGAGGAGACATTATGCTTAATGGGTATGCTAAGCTACAAGTGCTGGAAAAAAGGACTATGACTGGTAAACAATATTGCAACAAAGTTCTTCAATGTCATATTCGATTATTCCATGGTACTGTGGGCAAAGAATTCAATTTTATGGATGACAATGCCACACCACATCATACACAAGCAGCAGAGATAATTCTGGACACCAAGGATATTAATCGAATTGAGTGCCCAACACACTATCCAGATCTCAACCCCCTAGAACATGTTGGAGTGCAGTAGGGGAGATGCATTGCTGCATCTCCCCTACTGCACTCCAACTGTAGGGAAATTTTCTGGAGGGAAATTTCAAGCAGCAACTGCTTATCTTTGCTCTAAACGAGGAGTGCATCAGTTTGCCTGAAAAACTCCTGAATTACTTGGTGCTAAGCATGATCCAACATTGTGAGAGCTACATCGCAGTTCAGGGTGGACATACTCTATACTGAAATGTCTCTCCAGTGCAGACACTTAAATTTATGGAGAGGCATGCGACTGCCCATACTGATCCTCTTCAATTCCCTGTGCATATTCTGGTGAGATATGGGTTGTGAACAGCTTTCAGTAAATGCTTCGGTCAATTGCTGCAGACAGGAAGTTCTGTTTATCTGTACAAACCTTCTCAGACAATGCCAATCTAATCATCTGGAGGTTTCTGTGGTTAAAAGTTCAATCGAATCATTCCAGTTTTGTGACCATATTTTTACTAAAAAAGACTGTTTTTTAAATATCCTGGTTTTTTAAAAAACCAGGATATTATAATATTCACTGTTCCTGTGGCATCTGCTACGTAGGCCAGACGGGGAGATCGGGAAAAATCCGCATGAGCGAACATCAAAAGAATATACAAAAAAAGAGAGAAAATTAGTCTGGCTTGGCATTTCACACAGCTTCAACTGGTTATGATGTATTCTGGGACAGAACAAACATATCATACATTGATAAAAACTGTTTCACAAGAAAATTTAAAGAGGCAGCAAATATGATTAAAATTCCTACACAATGCAATAAAAATCAAGGCTTGATTTTAAATCAAGTTTGGTCAGCATTTATTAAAAATTTACCAAGTTGAGACCTCGGACAGAGAGAAAGTGAACCACAGAATGCGACATCAAATAGCATTGTTTCCAGCTAACACGTATTAACGGTTGTATAGATCTGTTATTTGGTTTTTTAACGAACTTTTTTTGATGTTCATAATACCAATAAATGAACTTGTTTTTTCATAATTTCTTATAATTTGTGCTTTAAACTGTTAGTTATCTTTACCCCTGAAGATGTTAGTCTGACAACTAAAGAAAGTCGGATTTGCTTTTCAGTACTTGTTTAGTTTTAAAAAACAGTCTTTTTTAATAAAAATGTGGTCACAAAACCGGAATGATTCAATTGAATGCCAATCTAGTTTCTGAGAGACTGTCTTAGGACCACAGTTACATCTCTTAGACAAGCAATGCAGGTTATTTTTCCAGTAATTAAACACCAGGGATACCACACCTTTTGAGAAACCAGGCCACTCTGTTGTTTTCAAAATCATGGCTCCAGCCAGAGAGGCACCCACAATAATCCCTTTATCAAACTCCAGAAGATCCTTTGTTCTTCCTATTGTGATCAACACTATTGACAATTACTGACCAGCAGCATTCTTAAAGAGTTGTCTAGAACATGTGATGACACACGAGCAAGTATTTTGCATATATGCTGCATAAGTGACATTTACATACATCTGGATAAAGATTTCTAATTCAGTGGCAGTATGTGTACATGTCAGTGTTCTCTCCATCATTGTCATAACCCACTGTGCTGCTCTCACAGTTTTAGCAAAATGTCTGAAATTTCAGGTCCCTATCCACTGTCATTCCCAGATCTTTCATCTCATCCAGCTCCTCTTACATATCTCCACCAATTTTTACTCTGTATTCCATCTTTGCTTCCCAAATTTTAAAACCTTACACTTTGTTACATTTAACTGATATTTCCACTCACTTTACTCATTTGTCCAGTCTATTCAAGCCCTTAGAAGAGGACTCAAATAGACTTAGACTGGGCAACATCTGTTCTACTCCTCATAGCTCTCCCCCAGCTTTACATCAACTGCAAATAACTATATATCACCATTCATTCTCTTCCTAATGTCAATGACATACACATTAAACAACAGCTCCAATTATACCCTGGAACACACCATCAGTGACTCCTTTTCTGGGATATCACATCCTCATACACAGAAGGCCACTCTCCAGTCTTACAAGTCCAGTTTACATTTTCTCTTAATGAAATGTCCACTCACACTTGCATCCACCTGAATGGTGATATTTATATCACCATTACCATTTCCAGAAAGTTAAAAATTTCGAACAGTGAGCCAAAGCTGGATACTCCATGGAGAATTTCATACAATGTGATTTTTAGTCTGTTAAATCTCTTTAAGAATAGTGCTTATATGACTAGATCATTCAACCAAAAATATGGGAAGGAGCCTTAACCATTCCACACTATACAGAAAAGGGGGCTTTATGCAATGGGACCACCAGCCTTTTATCTCTGCTGATCATTATCCTTCTCTGTATTGCAGCAGTCCTCTGGGTTGTCTTCACCACATTTGTAGTATGTCTTCCAAATTTCTATTAATCTATCCAAAAATCATTTGGTATTTTTGGGTAGATTAATGAATTGTCTGCTTCTTCCTCTAGTATAGTTTTCTACAATAGAGTAGGCAGCTTCCCATAATCAAATCCCAGATTTTAAGATATTACATTTAGTTATATCCTCATTCATTTGCCCATCTATCTGGTGGATTCATATCCTCCTGAAGGGTCATCAACACTATAACTGATGACTTTTTCAAGCTTCACATCATCTGCAAACAAGTGAAAATCACTTAACCATATAATTCAGTCATAAATATCACTGACATAAAGGGTAAATATTAAAGATCCCAGTGCTCGGCATTGGGGAACCCCAGTCATAACTTACCTTTTCTCCGAGACTGCACTGCCACACACAATTTTCAGATATCTGTCAGATAGCTAGTTTCTCATTCCGTTCACTAATCTCTGTCTAAGTTCATATGCTGCAACTTAAATATTGACTTATTTAGCACTGTGCAAAATGCTCCGGAAACATAAAAAAATAAATAAATAAAATTAAAAAAAAAATACAGCATGTGCATTTTCTACATCAACTGCTCTTTTTATTTTATTATAAAAAGCATCCAAAAATAGTCCAGGTGTGGTCTGATCAGGACTTTATACAATGGAATGACAACTCTTATCTCTGCTGGTCAGCATCCTTCTCAGTATTGCAGCAGTCTACTGGGTTACCTTCACCATCTGTGCAATATGTTCTCAGATTTTTAGGTTTCTATCAATCATTGTCCCCAGATCCCTTGCTTCCCCCACTTGCTCCAGTACAGTCCATCCAACAGAGTATGCAGCCTCACATCAATGTATCCCAAACTTACTTGACATTTAGCTGAATTAAACTAACCCCTATTCATGCCCATCTGTCCAGTTTATTCAAATCCTCTTGCAGAACTATCATACCTGCACTATTACGAATAACAGTTTCCAGCTTCACACCTTCAACAAACAACTGAATATTCCCCTGAAATTCATTAACAATGTCATTGATATAAAAGTTAAATAATAAAGGTCCTAATACTGAGCCCTGTGTGATTCCCACCTCAAACGTCTGCTTCCTTGATACTGCTTCTATTAGTCACCCAATCCCAAATCCAGCTCACTAACATGACATTGAAACCTATGTGCTGCAACTTAAATAAACTGGTGTCCAAAAGTGTATTCAAGTGCATTCACAATGCACTCAGGCAATGCATTCTACTCACTAACAACTCTCCATGTAAAAAATCTACTCCTCACACCCTCCTTCACTACATCTTTATGCACCTTCCAGGGATGGCCTCTCGTTCTTCCCATCTTAACATCCACTCTTAATAATTTCTTCTGAAATAATATGATAAAATCCCTTAACTAACTTGAAGGTCTCTACCATATCTCCTCTTTTCCTCCTATCCATCAACCACTGTAATCCGCCTTCTCTCAAATGCCCTTCATAACCAATGCTCCAGAACTTGGACCCTCTTCAGTGTTTCCACATGACAATGAAAACTAGGTGACCAAATCTGAGCACAATAGTCCACATGTGGTCTGACCAATGCCTTATATAGAGGCACCACCACCTCCTTATCCTTACCTGTCAGTGTACTTTTTATCATAGCAGGAATATGATGTGCAGTCTTTGCAGCATTTGCAATGTTCCTTCAGGACTTCAGTCCACTGTCTACCACCACTTCAAGATCCTGAGTCTCATCCACTTCCTGAAGTACAGATCCACCAATACAGTACGTAGTCTTAGATCTCTGTATTCCAATATGTAACACCTTGCATTTATTAATATTAAAACTGCAACTGCACTCATTTGTCCAAGTTAAAAGCCTATTCACATCTTCCTGTAGAGAATTAACATCAGCACTACTCCTGATAATTCTACCTAACTCCTAACTTTGCATCATTGGCAAGCATTTGAATATTCCCAGTCAATCCACATGAAATATCATTATATATATATAAAAGTATAATAAAGCAAATTTTAACTTATGCATATGGAAAAAAAAAAAAGAAGCTGGAACAGTTAAGATCAAACAGGTAAACACTACTACAGAAATAAAAACTCTTATGAAAATTGTAGAAAAACAAATTTGATAAAATCAGAAATAAAGAAATATACAAAAATTCTGCCTTACAACCAGTAAATTAATGGATAGCAGCACACAAGAAAAATGAATGGCAAAAGCATGTCACCAGAATGCAAAAAGAAAGAATAATCAGTCAAACAGAAAAATGGAAACAAAATACTAGGTCATTTAAAATACAATGAAAATGATGACTTGCAATAAGTGTTTTAGTGACAGGTCAAGACATAAGACAGGTGAAGAAAATACTGTGTTAAGAGTAAATGATGGCAGAGAAAAAAATTAGATGGAGAAATTGAAAATAATACAAATAACTCAAAGAGATTCTTTAGATGAAATGGAATGCTTAAGAGTATATAAACTGGAATACTAGCTGTGACAAGGAGAATACTAGCTGTGACAAGATGCTATGCTGAATCCTTGAAGTTAAGTTGTTCTGTTACAGGAGGCCTGCCTAAAACAAAGCTGCTTGGAAGGAGTTAAGCTGCTTACTAACAATCATTTCTTGTTTACAATTTGAAATGGTTACACATCTTGTGTTTTGCTCATGAAAGTTTTGTTCGTGAAATAGAGTTTGTGTCTAAGACCACAGGCAATGCAATGAAAGGTGTGGATTTTAACATGTTACCAGTGCACTGAAAGGCAAACAAAAAAGGTTGGGTTAGAAAAGAAATTTTTTATGAATGGTTCAATGTTTTGTTCCAGAAGTTAAACACTATTTGATGGTGAAAAAAAATCTGGACTTTAATAGTTTTATGATTATAGACAATGCACCTGACCATTATGTTTTAAAACACCCAAATGTGGAATTTTTTTCTGCCACCTAAAACAACATCCTTAATACAATTTCTAATCTACTAGATCAGGGTGTGATCGCTACCTTTAAAACTTACTAATAAGAAGAACATTCCAATACATTTTGGATAAACTAGATAAGAATAATCTATTGACAGATATTGATGTGTGGAAGAAATTTTCTATTTTGGGCTGCATCAAACTTTCTTGGTGTTATTAGAATTGATAACACCAACTTTAAATGCATGCTGGAAAGCTACTTGGTCAGAATGTGTGAAAAAGAAAAAACTGATGATGATGGAGAGATTCCACTCACTGAAAGATTAATTAAAGGGCCTTAAAATGGCTAGTAAATTGCAAAGTCATTTTCTTACATATGATCCAAATACTGAACGAACTAAACAGTTTAAACATGAACTGAAGTCATGTATGGTGCAACATGATGAATTATGCACAGATCTAGTCAGAACAGGATATCAATGATTAATTACAGAGTTCATGGTTTAAAAAAAAAAAAATCAACCTTCAGAATTATTGGAAATCAGTGCTAATTTAGTTCCTTTTACTGAAGAAAATATTTTGCCATTGCAGTATGAACAGGATGGCCAAAGTATTTCAAAGTGATGAAAGTGATTTTAATTCCAGTCTCACAAAAGAATGCAGCTAACTATCAGAAAGTGGCAGCGAATAAAAGTTAACTAATAACCATATGTGCGGGTGTATTTGGGATCTTTTCGAATTTCTGTTTTATTAGTGGCACACTATTTTCTTTAAGAAAGATACATATGTATATACTTTAAATAAGTATTTAAAATAAAAAATATTCCATTAAAAAATTAAGTAGAGTTTTATTCAATGATTTTCATATGTTTTGTTTGAAAATAACTTATTGTTCATATCGGGTTTTCACATCTGGAACCATTCTTCTATTTTTTCATATACATTGCATTCTTTTTTACATGATTTTCATTTACACAGATTTTTCAGGACCCAATGTACTTTGTAAATGGAGAATTGGGTGTGTTGCATATCAAAAGTGAGTTCACTACAAGAGTTAAAAGAAAAAAATCAGAAACCTGGAAGGTTATAGTTACTCAAGGAATACACAGACACGTGGAATGAAATTAACAATGAAGTTGCTCATCCCAATAAGAAAAAATTTGGTAGACTGAACTTCATAATATTTGTCACTACAGCAGCTAAATATTTTCAATATAGAGTCAACTCTTACTGTAGTATAAATGCTATAACAAACTACTGAAAGTCCCAATACCAGAGTCACACAGGTACCATATTATGCCACATGAAATTCACTACAGCAAATTATCCACTATAATAAAGTATTCCTTTAGTTCCTCTGAGTTTGCTATACGGAGGGTTGTCTGCATTTTGCCATTAAAAAAAAGAATACAAGATTTTGTGGAACTCATACAGATTTGTAACTTTGCACTTCTGCTAAGGTTTGGAGTAGAGGTTTATCTCCCTTTTCTATGTAGTACATAAAATACATTTAATTGATGATATGTGGAGCAATGGAAAAGCGTAATCCTTTAAGATGCAGAGCAGAACACACTTATGGATATTCTGAAACCCTTAAATTTGAGTTCTTTCCTTTTCACTAATGTCCCAATCAAAGAAATGCTCAATCTTCTCGATACTAAATTCTTCTTCTTATCATGGATTTCACGCCAAGTGGCCTATTCTGGTCTCATTCCACTGCTTTCTTGATCTTCCAATTCCTCTTTTCCATTTATTTTATTTCCGTATAGTATTCTTGACAATCTGCTATTGTCCATTTGATTTAGATGTTCTAATAATTTTTGTTTATATTTACTGGGATTGTAAAATTTCTTCATTTGCTTTATAGTTCCAATTGGTAGATCCAGCTGTTTTTCTGAGCAATTTCACTTCTACTGTTTGAGTTAATTTTTCATTTAGCTTTTTTATGGTCCATGTTACACTTCCATATAATAAACTGGTTAGACAGAATGTTATATATTGTTATATAACATTCTTTAATTATATTATATATTAATTAATTATATAACATTGAATGTTATATAATTGAAATATATTATTTATTATGCTATTTACTTTAAGAAAATTATTTTAATGTCTAGATCTTTCCATCTTTCCTTTTTCCATCTTCATATGACAAGTCACACCCAAGATATTTGAAAGTAATTACTTGTTCTAATATTTTATTAAAAACATTTTACTATGGGAAGGATTGGCTGTTTTCTCCTACTAAGATCTTGGCTGACTAATCATCAGTTGTGCTTGTATTGTAGCATGTTGAGCACAGTTAAGCCTCGGATGGATTTCCGTGGTGGGCTGGCAACCTACAACACACTCAAAAACCCTGATGGAACTGATATAGATGGCAGTGCCAATATTTCAGTGAAGTCCAGAGGACCATACCCGGGAAGTTTTAGTATCATGCCTCCACGTGGACCCTCCCCCCAGGCAACATGGTGCCGTAATGAGCCATGGCAAAGCTGATACTGAGTAAACAGCTGGCAGAAAGCTATAAAATGCATCTCCCAAGACATTATGTGACAAGTGTGGGAGATTAGGCCACAATCCCTCCACACAATGCCAACCAATCTGTCTACTAATCGTCTACATCAACGCCATCTACTGCCCGCCGCCACAACTAGTATTTTTTGTCTGAAAAACAAAGAAAGGCTGTAAAGCCCATGGCCAGAATGGGCAAACACTGGAATGTGACTAAATTTCCCCAACTTAATGACTATTCTGATCGAAACCATTTATGGAGACCAGAGCATGATGCAGTGGGGAAGCTTTCCCAAATAATAAGCAATATTGGAATAGCCCAAAGAATTTATAAATATAACAGTAATCAATACAATCCTCTTTTCCTCTATATAGGAACATTTAATCATCAAGCACTAGAAGACCTTACCATCTTACAGCAAGAACTAAAACATATTAAATGGAGCATCATAGGTTTAAGTGAAGTTTGCAGGTAGGATGAACATTTAATAAAACTAAACAATGGAGACTACTTATACTATCATAGGAAAACTAAAGGACAATATGGAACTGGATTTCTAATTAAGAAAACAATTACACACCATATAGAAGAATTTAATTATACAGATGAAAGAATAATAGAAATCACACTTAAAATAAATTCCAAACTTAAAATCAGGATCATCCAAATATATGCTCCCACCTCATCCCACACTGATGCAGAGATAGAAGCATTTTATGACTCACTGCAGCACACTCTAGGCAAAAAAAGAAATAGTAATCGAAACTTTACTATAGTAATGGGTGATTTTAACACAAAAGTAGGTCATCCCATTCAACAAATAGATACAATAGGACCATACGCATATGGTACAAGCAGCAACTCAGGAATGGCTCTTACAGAATTCTCTATCAGTAAGAAGCTTTATATTATTATAATTATTATTCAGGCCTCCATGGAGTCAAAAGACTCATCGCGGGAGGTCCTTTCTAAGAAACACAAGTCTATCAAGACTCATCGAGGGAGGTCCCTCCTAGGAAACACAAAGTCTATCATACCACTCCTTAAACGCATTGGCCGTTCTTGCTCTCACCACTCCATCAGGCAATGCATTACATGGTTCAACCACTCCATGCAAAGAAACCACTCTTCACCCTCTTCCTCACAGTTTCCTTTCGTAACTTCCAGGGATGGCTCCTTGTCATGACTCCTACCTGCTGTTAAACCAAGCGAAAGAACTCCCCAGTGTCAATCCTGTAATCACCTCTCAATAGTTTAAAAGTCTCAATTATACCACCTCTCCTTCTTCTATCCAAACTCTGCAGTCCACACTCCCTCATAACTAACATTGTACAGTCCACACACCATCTTTGTTATCCGTCTTGTACCCTTTCCACAATTAATTTATCTCCTTCAAATCCTGGGGACCAGATCTGAGAACAATAATCTAAGTGTGGTCTGATCAGAGCCTTATACAATAGAATGATAACCATTTTATCTCTGCAGGTCAGTGTCCTTCTCATTATTGCATCAATCCTATGTGGTACCTTCACTACCTTTGCAATATGTTCCCTAAATTTCAGGTTCCTATCAATCATCAATCCCAGATCTCTTGTTTCCCCTGCTTCCTCCAGTTTAACTCCTCCCATAGAATATGCAGCATCCCATCGATGGGTCCCAAACTTCAAGACCTTACATTTTGCTGCATTAAACCGATACCCCCATTCATTTGCCCATCTATCTAGCTTATTTAAATCCTCTTGCAGGGCTACCACATCTGCACTATTACTAATAACCCTTCTCAGCTTTACATCATCCGCAAACAACTGAATATCCCCTTGCAATCCATGGACAATGTCATTGATATAAAGGTTAAACAATATAGGTCCCAGTACTGAGCCCTGTGGAACCCCACTTGTAACCTTCTGCCTCTTTGATATTGCTCCACCACACACAACTCTCTGATACCTATCGGACAGCCAATCCTGAATCCAGTTGACCAATCTGACATCCAGACCCATGTGCTGCAACTTGAATATCAGCTTATCATGTGGCACCCTGTCAAATGCCTTTGCTAAGTCTAGGAAAATGGCAGTATATACCTTTCCCTCATCTAATGCTCTTGTAACTTTATCATAAAAGACTAGCATATTGCTAAAACAAGAGCACCCCTTCACAAATCCATGTTAACTCTCACAGATAACATTACTCTCATCTGCCCAATGCTGTATATAGTCTCTCGCTACTTTCTCCAAGATCTTACTAACTATTGATGACACACACAAACTGGCCTATGATTAGACACTTCCAGTCTGCTATCGTCCTTATGCAATGGGACTATCTTACCTTCCTTCCATTCCATGGGCACCTTTCCTGCAGCCAGACTTTCAATGAAAAGCCAGGTCAAAGGCACTGTCAGTTCCTTAGCACATTCTCTCAAAACCCATGATGAAATACCATCCAGTCCCACAGCTTTACTATCATTCAGAGTACTCAGTATGTGGAACACACTCTCCTCCTTGCACCTCTAAACCTCGAACCTGCCCTATCCCTCTAGGGCAGGTTTACAACATAATTCACCATTTCACAAACTTAGTAAATCTATGCCTAGAAAAGGGGAAGATATCAGAAAACTGGAAAAATGTTACTCTGATACTGTTATTTAAAAAAGGGTACGAAGAAGTAAAGAACTATAGATCAACTAGTATTCAAATTGTAATACTATTCCAGGATGAAATATTCCAATAAAGTGTTCACTGAACAATTCCACTATGATGTCCTCTGCATCAGTCACTCTATTCCCATTATTATGAATACATTTTTAAAGAAAGCTCTCAAAAGAAAATGGACATGGAGAAGTCTCCAAATGGAGAAATAAAAAATGAAATAGATTATATACTGTGTAATAATAAATAAATAGTTCAATACTAAATCAAGCAAAAACAGGAAGTGACCACTGACTGGTGAGAGCCAAAATTAAAATAAACCCCAAATTGGAAAGAATAAAATGGCTAAACAACAAAAAATCAAGAAGTTTTTAACTTAAAACCTATTGAAAACAAGGACTACGAAGAAAAACTCAATCAAAAACTAGACGTAATAAATATATTTGAAGAAGAAGACATAAATAAAATAAGCAAAAACCTAACGGAAGTAATAATTTCAGCAGCTAACGAATCCAAAAGCAAAAACAACAAAAAGACCATAAACTTTCAGAAGAAACTTTACAATTAAAAAAAGAGACAAAATATGAAACAAGACAAAAACTTAATTTCAAAAATAGAATATGCAGAACTATGCAAAAAGATGAGAAATTAAACAAGATCTTATAACACTAAAAAAATAAAAGAAACAATTGAAAACAGTAAAAATATGAAAATACTAAGAAAACATTTCTCAGTTGGCAAAAGTCAAATAACTGCAATAAAAGATAAGAATGGAACTACAATAAGGAACCAAGAAAAAATCCTAAGCAGGCTAGAAGAATTTTATGAAGGTCTCTATAGTGATCCATCAATAGATAAATCAAATATAAATAACTCTTCTCCATTGCATATAGAATTCATCCCCCCATTCACTTCAGATGAAATAAAACAAATGAAAAATGTCTTGAAGACCTAATTCACATAGAATTAATTACATAGGGAGGAAACAACATAATTCACCATTTCACAAACTTAGTAAATCTATGCCTAGAAGAGGGAAAGTACCAGAAAACTGGAAAAATGCTACTCTGATAATGTTATTTAAAAAAGTGGACAAAGAAGAAGTAAAGAACTATAGATCAATTAGTATTCTCTCTAAACTGTACAAAATTCTCACAAAAGAAATAACAAACAGTTAATCCTTTTTCTAGACTCAACTCAACCAGTAGAACACGCAGGATTCCATAAAGGCTTTAACACAAATGATCATATTCATGCAGTAAAACAAATAATAGAAAAAGCAGAATAAAACCAATTGCCTCTTTGTTTATTATTATTATTCGTGACACCTCCAAGGAGTCCATAGACTCATCGCGGGAGGACACCTACTGTAAGACTCTCCGTCGTCATCACTACACCGAACATCTACTACCAACTGTCTACATCAACGCCATCTACTGCCCACCACCACAACTAGTATTTTTTTGTCTGTAAATTGCGTGTGTTCTGAAGGGCTGATTTGTCTGTATGCGGGATGATAAAACCCAAGTTTCTGGGAGAGAAAACCCTGCTACCTCTGTATGAGATCGGCTAACTCATCTTCGATTGAAAAACTCCATATATACATTCCTACTGTCATGATGAGAATCGAACTTAGGCCTTTTCCAATCGAAGGGCACAACGTACCATTATTCTTCCAATTGCATATATTATTGCAAACTAATGCAATAATCAAAGCACTTCAGAATGAAGGAGTTCCTGGAGAATATATGGACCTTCTCCAAGAAATATACTCCACACTGCAACAGCAACTGTCCCACTTCACAGAAGTAGCAATAAAATATCAACTGAAAAAGGTGTCCGACACGGAGACTCTCTATCACCCAAAATCTTTACAGCAGTCTTTCAAGAAATATTTAATAATATAAACTGGACAAACCTTGGTATAAAAATTAATAACAGAAACTTACCACACCTAAGATATGCAGATGATATAATTTTTGCAAACACTCCATAAGACCTTAATATAATGATAGAAGACCTATATCATGAAAGCAGAAAAGTCTAAAAATAAGCAGAGAAAAAACTAAAATCATATTGAATCATTTTGTAACACCAAAAAACATAATAATAGAAAACAATTTCTTGGAAAGAGTCTTCATATACATACTTAGGTCATCTCATTGATTTAAACTGTGGACTCCAAAAGGAAATAAATAGGAGAGTTCAACTTGCCTGGAGTGCATTCAGAAAATTGAAAAGCATTTTTCAAAACAGTGATGATCCATTCTGTTTAAAAAGGAAGACATATAACCATTGTATACTTCCAGTATACAATGCAGCTAACAAAAGCACTGGCAAATAAACAAACAACAACTCAAAGAAAAATGGAGAGGATGATGTTAGACAACACATTAAAAGATAAGAAGACAGACTCACATCACTCACACCATTCTTCACCATAAGCAACTAAAATGGAAATGGGCCAGACATCTATCCAGAAGAGAAGATGAGCGATGGATCACCATACTAACGAATTGGATTCCAAAAGAAGGGAAATGAGGCCGAGGATATCCCAAAAGAAAGTGGAGTGATGAATTGTCAAATTTTGTTGGGAAAAATTGGTCAACCATTGCCAAAGAACAGAGAAAGGCAGAAAGAACTGGAGGAGGCCTTCGTCCAGCAGTGGACAGAAAATGGCTCTGAAAAGAAGAAGAATATTTTATTATCTATCACTATTTTACTTATTAGGGTAAGAAAGCATTTTGGTTGATATTCATGATATTTTCATATTATATTGTTCTGAAATTTCATTTAATGATATTATTGATATCTCTCTCTCTCTCTCTCTACATAATATTCTGATGTGGCTAGTACCATTTGATTCTGCAAATAACAGTGGATCTATCCTTTTGTGGGTTTATTTGTATATCAACTCCTCTTGATATATCTTTCCATTCTGATATTTGTTCTAATTTGACTGCTATTTTATTTCCTATGTATGTTTCTTGAATAGACTGAAAGAGATTATTATTATTCAGGCATGCATGGAGTCAAGAGACTCATCGTGGGAGGTCTTTCCTAGGAAACACAAAGTCTGTCACACCACTCCTTGAACCCACTGACTGTTCTTGCTCTCACCACTCTATAAGACAAAGCATTCCACAGTTCCACCACCCTCCATACAAAGAAACCACTCCTAACCCTCATGCTCACAGCTTCCTTTCCTACTTTCCAGGGAGGGCCCCTTGTCATTGCTCCTTCCTGCTGCTCCACCACGCAAAAGAATTCCCCAATGTCCACCCTGTAAATGCCTCCCAGCACTTTAAACGTCGCAATCATATCACCACTCCTTCTATCCACCAAACTCTGTAGTAAACATTCCCTCAGCCGATTCTCATAACTAACATTGTACAGTTCTGAAACCATCTTTGTTATCTGCCTCTGTACCCTTTCCACAGTTAATTTATTCCCATCAAATCCTGGGGACCAAATTTGAGAACAATAGTCCAAGTGTCGTATGATCAGGGTCTTATACAATTCAACGATAACTCTTTTATTTCTGCAGGTCAGCATCCTTCTGAGCAATCCTATGGGTTACCTTCACCACCTTTGCAATATGCCCCCTGAATTTCAGTTTTCTATCGATGATCACCTCCAGATCTCTTTTCTCCCCTACTTCCTCCAATCGAGTATGCAGCCTCCCATCGATGTATTTCAAACTTCAAGATCCCCATTCATTGGCCCATCTGTCTAGTTTATTCAAATTCTTTGCACTATTACTAATAACCCTTCCCAGCTTCACATCATCTGCAAACAACTGAATATCCCCTTGTAATTGACAACGTCATTGATATAAAGGTTAAACAATACAGGACCCAGTACTGTGGAACCCCACTTGTAACCTTCTGCTTTCTTGATATTGCCCCACCATATGCAACTCTCTGATACCTATCAGACAGCCAATCTTGAATCCAGTTGACTAACCTGACAACATCTAAACCCATGTGCTGCAACTTAAATATCAGCTTATCATGTGGCACCCTGTCAAATGCCTTTGCAAAATCCAAAAAAATGGCAGTGTATGCCTTTCCCACATCAACTGCTCTTGTCACTTTATTATAAAAGGCAATCACATTACTTAAACAAGAGTGCACCTTAACAAATCCATGTTGATTCTCAAAGATGACATTACCCTCATCTGCTCAACTGTATATAGTCCCTCACTAATTTCTCCAAGACCTTAACTACCGATGACACACAGACTGGCCTATAATAGACACTTCCTGTCTGTTACCGCCATTATGCAATGACACTATCTTACCTTCCTTCCATTCCTTGGGTACCTTTCCCATAGCCAGACTTTCACTGAAAAGCCAAGTCAAAGGAGATGTCAGTTCTTTAGCACATTCTATCGAAACCCATGGTGAAATACCATCCACTGCTTTACTGACATCCAGAGTATTCAGTATTTGGAACACACTCTCCTCTTGCACCTCTAAACCTTAAACCTGCCCTAATCCTCTAGTATTAAAACTTTTTTCTCCAGGATGAAATACTCCAATAAACTGTACATTGAACAACTCCACTATGTCCTCTGCATCAGTCACCCTATTCCCATTTTTATCCCACGGTGTCATTCTTCCACAATCATTTCTCCTCCTACTAGCCACATAGGTAAAAAATTCCCTAGAATTTTCTTTCTACTCTATGTTGACCACTACACTCAAAAATTTTCTGTAATCCAGCACCATAACTGTGATACACAGTATGTAACTTTTTCAACTTGAAGCATATAACCTTACATTTTGTAACAATAAATTGATAATCGTTATTGTACATCCACAATGCCAATTTATTTAAATCATCCTGTAGGTATCTACAATCACTTTTATCAACTAATTCCCTCCCCAGTTATGCATTGTCAGCAGACAACTGAATAGCTTCCCCTCCCCCAAAAAAACATTCCCTAGATCATTAATATACAAATTAAAGAGGAATGACTTTAATACAGACCATGAGGTATTCCATTAGTCACCTTCATTCTCCTAGATTCCACTCTACCATATAGTACATAGTACTCTCAGGTGCCTGTCTGTCAGCCACCTCTCTATCCATGCTACCAGATTCATATCCATTCTCATTTGCTCTGACTTTTGTAATAGTCTTCCCATGCAGTATTCTGTCAAATGCTTTTGCAAAGTCCAGTGATATCATGGTGTATCCATTTCCCTTATCTAATTCTGTCTATCACTCAATTACTAAAGCAAATAGTCACATAAATATATGACTATCATATAAATCCCTTTCTGGAATTATATAAGTGTCACGAAGATACTTCACTGCTTACTCTTGAATAAAGCAGTAAAACAAGAATATAATTTTTGTCAAGTATAATATAATTCCAGTCAGATAATACTTTATTGATACTTTCACATACCTTGAGACTGCATGCATGTGCATTCTAACAGCTATAGCTTTGTTGTTTCAATAATGAAATACTCTGAGTTGGCATATTGTAAAGAATTATAACACTGGAGGAAAGCTTATGAATAAAACTTTATTAGCATGGAATTTTTGTCTAAGTATCATTAGGCATCATCAGTACAAGATCACAGAATGGCAATTTAACATTAACACACAATTCTAAAGTTTTTTATGTGAGTTTTCCTCCAGTGTTATAGCTTTAGTTTCCTTCATTCTGCATGTCTACTCTCTCAATAACCAATGCCATTCCACTTACCAGCCACTCTCCATACAAAGAACTTGTTCTTTTCTACCACTGCTCACACTTCACTCTCCTTCCAAGGATGTCCTCTTGTTTAACCCATATCTCCCATTCTATAAAAAATTTCTTCTATTTTAACCAACTCAAAGGTCCCAATCGTATCCCCTTTCTTCTTCCTATTCACAAGACTTTGAAAACTGCATTCTCTCAATCTGTCCTCTTATATCCCACATCCTAAAGACCAGTTACCACCTAAGTTTAGTCTTCTCTGGACCCTTTCCAAAATATACTCATTACCATGAAAAACACGGTACCGAATCTGTGCACAATAATCCATACGAGGCCTGATGAAGACCTAAACGGAACCAGAACCTCTTTATTTTGACAATTTAAAGTCCTCCGCTCATTGCCATAATCTGATGTGATGACTTAATAACTTGTGTAATGAGACTTGTGAACTTCAGACCCTTGTCTGCAACCACTCCAAGGTCTCTTGTCTCCTTAACTTCCACAAAAATTTCTGCACCATGCATGCCATAAAGAATTAGTAAAGTAATCGGCAAAAGGATACTTGTTTGGTACAACTGTTGATAAATTTACAGGAAATAATTACTTTAGGACAAGCCACAGAAATGTTTAGAAAAACTTAGTTGCTCTCATTATTTTCAAAACATCTTAGAGTGTCTATCAGAGAGAGGCTTACCTACTAAGAGTTGCCATCTTAAGGTCTACATTCTACCCACTCCAAGAAGATCATCAGTTCCCTATGTGGTTGTTCATAAATGTCATGGTGGATGAGTTACTCTCTTCAGATTTCAAATATCAGATACAGTACAGTTATTTAGCATGCTGCAGGGACAGCCAACTGTACTTCATTGCTACCAAATCACATTCCATCTTATTTCTCATAAAGAAATATCTCAGAAATATCATTTCCCTTCTCCCTTAGCTTTGATAATTTTTCAGATCTACAGACAGGATCATGTGTCTCTTCTTCGATGACTTATATCTCTGGCCTTTCAAACAACAAATGCATCACATGCATTGCTTCCTCAGCCTGCAGAAAAACTGTGTAGAGTGTCTAACATTGTGTGTGTGTGTCCTAAATTTGTTCAGCATCACAATATGTTTCTTGCATATGGAGTGGTGTTCCAAAACTCTTCCCAAAAAGTACTCGATGCTATCAAGAAGATCCTTAACCTGCAGTGATTCTGTTTCTATTTTATACCTTTCTGCAGGCATTTTCAAAGGTGTTTACCAAACTGGCCAACATCATTCTTCCAGTTTTCTCTAATCATGTAAAAATACAAGCAGGTATTTTTACCACATCTATACATAATTCTGCTTCATACTGACTAACCACCTTCTCATCCCATCTCGCTTTTTCTTTTATTTCATTTTCCTATGCTCTTTGAAACACTATTTTTCCTCACTATTTTCCCAAGCAGAGTACAATATACCCCCCCCCCCCAGCTGTTCAAGAAACAGATGAAGATGCCCAATTTTTTCCTCCATAACCACCTATTCATACATGTGATCATTCTGTTATAGGTTTTGTAGCCATTCATGCACATGTAAGATTTGATACAAAGAGAGAGAGATATATAATTGATCTAGAGATGATACTCATAATTTTGAATATCACATCTCTAAGTTCATGTAAATAACGATCATTGTACAGAAAGTATCTGTAGAAAGAACCATACTAGTAAATTGAAATTCTATAAAGTATTAATGATGCTGATACATGGAAAATTGAAATAATATTGCAATGATACATAAAATGAAAAACAAATGCAAAACAAGACATATTTAAGAAAATGATGCAAACTAGCAAATACTAGTATTTCATTCACAGATGAGAATTTTGCCTTAAGCTGATTTGCATCATATAGTTCTGTATTATTGATTTAATTAGATTTCATTTAGCTTGTTTTATAATGTTTTTATTCTGTGTGAAGTGAAATTAATATTTTGCATTTTACTGATTGGTAAGTTCCTTAATTTCTGTTTATTTCTTAAAATGTTAATCCTATCTTATATGATACTGCAAGATCTGTAAATGGAATTTTTTTTTTAAATATAAATTGATGATATGGTGGTTAAGGAGTAAGGGCATAAGAATGTTTATTTTTGTAACCTTTCACTGTTTTTTTTTTGTTTTTTTTTTACTGAACTAATTCAGAAAGTGAGGTGCTTTCAATTATAGAATACCTATGTATTTTGGAACAGACTACACTTTTCCTACATAATAAAGAGATTTTGAAGACTATTATTGTTCTGCATGCTGAGTTAAAACTATATGTGACCTCTAATGATAATGCTGGTAAAATTACATAAATCCTTTCATGATAGAAATCAGCTTAAGGCAAAATTCCCATCTGTAACTGAAATACTACTCTTCAACTTGTTTCCCAATACTACTGAAACAATGAAATTTTAAAACTGATGTTTGATAATATTTGTCTCTTTGACATTGGGACAAAAAAAAAAAGCATGCTCCCAAAGAGAAATACATAGCTAATAATTCTCTTGTGAGAATTATGTGATTGGAGATTGGGTATGTTAACCTGTCAGCCAACCAGGCCAACTATTCCAACCATTTTAAACAACAATTCTGACTACAGATATTTTGAATTACAGTTAATTTTCAAACTGTTCACAAGAGAATTAATTAACTACATATTTCACTTTGGGAGCATGCTCCTACACTTTTTTTTAGTCGAGGAGAAATATTATTATTATTACGTGACACCTCCAGGGAGTAAAAGGACTCATCAAGGGAGGGCACCTACTCTACAGCTTTGTCTCCACTCAATCCACCAACTACAACTACCAACATCTATACCAACGCATTCTGCTGCCCACCACCACTACTAGTATTTTCACAGACAATCACAAACATCCGGCAGGATTCGAACCCGCTGACTTTTGGCTGAAGAGCGGATACACTAACAACTCGACCAACCAGGCTGGCTAAAATTACTTTGTTTCATAAAAGAGTAATATTGGGAAATAAGGCGAATATTAGTATTTCATTTGAAATACTAGTATTCGCCATCATAAATCATGAAAGAAGTCATCTAATTTTATCAGCATTTTCTTCAATATAGCTACTCACAGGTGCACATATAGGCTTAAACCATTCCTGCAAAAACAATATATATATATATATATATATATTTCTTTTTTTTTTTTTTTTGCAAAAACAATAATAGTTTTCAAATCTCTTTACTATATAGGAAAAGTGGAGTCAGTCCAAAATACATGGATATCCCACAATTGAAATCACATCATCTTCTGAATTAGTTTTAGTTCAGCAAAAAAATAGTGAAAGGCTACAAAAATAAACAAACATTCTTAAATTTGATGCCTTTACTCCCTAACCACCCTATCACAGTTTTGTAAAAAAATAAAATTAACATTTTAAGAAAAAAAGAAATTAGAGAACCCACTAATAAGTAAAATAAAAATATTAATTTCACTTTATACAGAATAAAAATCATGTAAAATAGCTAAATAAAAATGAATTGAATGAAATAATTAATACAGAAATAATCTATATTGGTTGGTTGGGAAAGAGTCATGGGAAAATATGGTTTCGGAGAAAGAAATGAACAAGGTGAAAAATTGTTAGAATTTGCTGTGGACCAGGAGATGATGATCTGTAACACAAGATTCCAACAAAAGGAGTGTAGAAAATGGACAGATCAAATGATGGAAAAACCAAGAATATGATTGAGATGATTACGATTAAAAGCAGATGGATAACATCAATACAGTAGTGTCGAACTTTTCAAGGAGCAGATATAAACTCGGACCATAGTTTAGTGATTGGAAACATCAAGTTGAAATTAAAAAAGAAATATAAACCCCAACATCAGAATAGAAGAGATACAGCAAGAATAAGTGAAGCAGAAATAGGAAGAAGGCACACAACAGGGTTAGAAGAGAAACTTAAAAGCATGGAGAAAGAAAAAAACTTGAATCTAAGAGTGAAAAGAGTAATGATGGCAATAGAAAAAACAATACCAGGAGAAGAGAAGATCAAGAAGAAATGGATTAGACAAGAAACACTGAAGTTAGTACAGGAGAAAAGAATGTTGAAGATAAGAAGGGATACACAAGAACAAATAATAGAGGGATATAGAAGAAAGTGTAATGAGGTGAAAAAAGCAGTCAGAATGGATTAGATTAAATGGTTAGAAGCCCAATGCAACAACATAGAATAGTACTATGGAGAGCATAAAACAAGGGATGTATACAAAATGATCAGAACCATTAATAGAAAGTGGCAACCAAAACAGACCACAATTAAAGATGAAAAAGGCAAAGTATTGATGAATAAAGAAAAAATTGTACAGCGGCGACAAGATACTGTAGTGAGTTATATGAAGAAAACTAGATTTAGATAGCATTGGGAAACTGAAGAATTGAAGCAGATATCACCACCAGGTAATGAGCATGATATAGACATTTTAAGAGGAGAGGTAGAAAAAGCAATAGGATGGCTAAAACACAACAAGAGTCCTGGTAACGATAACATCACTGGAGAAATGATTAAATATGGTGGTGAAAGTATGGTTACAGAAATGCACTAACTATGTAATATGGTACAGAAAGAAGGGAAAATGCTAGAGGAGTAGGTGAAATCAATATTAGTGACATTATACAAGAAAGGAAATAAGCTAAAATGTAAAAATTATAGAACAATTGCCTTGACAAGTCACCTTGGTAAAGTGATGATGATATTCACAGAAAGATTGAGAACACAATTGGAAGCATACCTTGCAGATGAGCAAGCAGGATTTAGGAAGGATAGAACTACAATTCAACAAATTTTGACAATGAGGTTAACAGCAGAGAAAGCTAGGAGAAAAAAAAAAAACATATGTACTTGCTTTGTTGATTTTCAGAAAGCATTTGACAGTATTGATCAGAAAGTGACAGTAGCAGCTCTGGAATCCTATGGAATTGATAAAAAACTAATAGCTATATTAAAAGATGTTTATCAGAATGCAGTTGCAGCAGTTAGAATAGGTGATTTGGGGAAATGGTTTAGAATAAGCAGAGGTACTGGACAGGGGAGCCAATATCACCAAGCATTTTCATTGCACATTTAGAAAGAGCAATTGACAACTGTAGGAAGATGCAAAAGGAATATCTGTACATGGAATGAGAATTAACAATCTGAGATTTGCAGACGACATTGTTATTATTGAAGAAGATGAAAGAGAACTACAAAAAACACTGAAACTGTGAGGAAGGGAAGAGGTTTGGACTTGTTATGAACTTGGAAAAAACAAAGACGACGGTATTTGGTGAGAACAACATGAAACAAAAGATACAAGTGGACAGAATTGATATAGACAATGTAGAACAATTCACATATTTGGGAAGTGAAATAACGTATGATTTGGACTGTAAGAAAAAAAAAAGATCAGGATTGCAAAGGGAAGAGCAAATCTGAAGGCCATGGATAACATCTGGAAAAGTAAAGTGATCAGCCTACAAACAAAACTAAAAGTAATGGAAACATGCATCTTTAGCGAGTTACTGTATGGATCTGAAACATGGATAATAAATAAGGAATCAAGAAAAAGAACTTTGGCATATGAAAGAACTTGTTACAGGAAGATTCTAAGAATAGGATGGGTAAGAAAGTCTCAAATGAAGAGCTCTATCGGAAGATATAACCAAAAGAGAATCTGATGCAGAAGATTATAAATCAGAAGCTGTTATTATTTCGACACATCTATAGAATGAGTGAGGACTGGAAGATAAAGACAATCATGTTTTTTAGTATTTTCCCCGATTTTTTTTGTGGGGGGGGGGGTTAAAGGGGTGGTGAAGTGCAATACACAGCCTCTCCCACACAAATGTCAACCTCACCTTCCTGTGGTCCATCCTGAACTAAAACAAAAAACAGGCACTGGCGACCGAGTATCGGTGGTATAACCCTAACAGAGTAAATGCTGTTAGATCTGCCTGCCTGTCGAGAGACATTAGGTAGAAGCTGCCCTACCACTGGACTTACCCAGTGACAGGTTAGTAACCTGCCCTGGGGAAATTCAAAATACTTTCAAGTCTCATGCAAAGAAAAGCTGGATGGACTATCAGGGAAAAGACCACAATTCAGGAAACGGTAAACAAAATTGGAAAAAAGAACACATAATGAAGATTGCAACATGGAATGTGAGAAGCATTGCATACAAAGAAGAACTTGATAAACAACTAAACCAAGCTAACATAAAGATGTATAGTAACAGAAACTATATACAAATCTACAGTGGAGTTAAAAAAGAAGAAAGAGCAAAAGTAGGTATAATGATTATGGTACATAAATCCCTAAAGAACAATATCGTATATTACAACTATTTGAATGAAAGACTAATAGAAATTAGATTCAAGACATTAACAGGCCACATAACAATAATTGGTGCATATGCACCAGAAGAGGGAAAAGAAGAAGACAGTAATATATTTTATAAAGAATTACAGAATGCCACAGATAAAACAAACAAAACTATTTACTACTAGCAGGAGATTTAAATGCCAGAATAGGAAACAAAAAATACAAAACAAACATAGGTAAATTTGGCGAAGATACATATAATCAAAATGGTTGCAGATTGTATGATTTTGTCATTTATAATAATATGAGAATAATGAATTCAATGTTTAAACACAAGGAAATATACTTGATCAGCCAGAGGATACAAATCAGTAATTGACTATGTTATCATAAATTTTAAATTAGCGGAGTTAATTTTAGACGTAAGAGCATATCGATGCTCTTATGTCTAAAATTAAACTCTGTTCATTTTATGGTATCAGCAAAAATTCAATTTAAACCAACATGGCTATGAAATTTTTCCAGCCAAGCTACAAAATTTCTTCATTACAGGATCCTCAAGTTACACAACAACATCAAAAATGCACAAACTTAAAAACAGAAACCACACATGAATCAAATGATATAGAAGATGAATGGGAAAATTTTAAATAAATTCTCACAAAAGCAGCAACAGAAACCTTAGGAATAAAGCGCAAATGGATCAGAAAAAGAGGACTGCGAGACTGAAACAAGGAAATAGAAAAAATAATAAAAACAAAAAAAGGACAGTTACCAGAAATGGCTAAATTCCAAAACAATAGAAACAGAAATAGAGTATAAAAGAAATAGTACAATTGCAAAATGAGAAGTAAGGAAAAAACATAGAGAAAGATGGAACAATTTCGTAACAGAACTAGAGAAGGATTTATTTAAACCACAACCCAAAACCTATAAAGTAATAAAATACATGAATAAAGAAATAAAAGACAAGATAAAAATACAAACAACAGATTTAGAAAAATGGGTGACCTATTTTCGAAATCTCTGGACAAATGAGAACAATGAAATAAAATTTTATAAGACAAAGAATGACCCAATAGAACTATACAAAAATGCAGGTGAAAAATTTAAATTTTTCACCTGCAATTTTGTATAGAATGAAAGAAGTCTGAAATTTTTTAATATGGTTTGGATGTCCAGAAAAACTCCTAATTCTTGGAAAAAAGCACTGGTTATCCCAATCTATAAAAAAGGAAATAAAGATGACTGCAATAACTATTATGGGGGAATTAGTCTGCTGAATACAGGATATAAAATATATGCAGGAATATTAAAAGAGAAACCAAGCAGCATTGCTGATGACAAACTACTAGAAGAACAAAATGGTTTCCGAAAAGGCTGATCCTGTATAGATCCAATTTTTACTTTAAAATTATTAATAGAAAAGAGAAGAGAATTTCAAAAAAGAAACATGTGGCCTTTATTGATTATGAAAAAGCCCTTGACAAAATTAGTAGACAAAAATTGTTTAAAATATTAACCGATTTAAACATACCAAATCCTTTTACAATCCTTTCAAGAAATATATACAAAGGATATAAAATAGTAGTTAAATTAGAACACATCTCAGAATGGAAAGATATATCAAGAGGAGTATGACAAGGGTGTACCCTCTCACCTCTGCTTTTCAATATATATATATATATATATATATATATAAATAAAAATATAACAATCTGGAAACAGTATAACCCATTTGGAATGCAAATGACCCTGCAAATGAAGAAAGATACACTACTATTTGCAGATGATCAAATAGTATTAGCTACATCAGAAGATGATTTACAAAGATCATTAAAATCATTAAAAGATATTTCAAAACAATATAATATGACAATATCTAAAGAAAAAAACAAAAATAATGGCATTCAAAAGAGAAAACCCAATAAGAAGTAAAATAGTGATAGATAATAAAATACTAGAACAAGTAAACACTTTCAGATACTTGGGATGTGATCTATCATACGAAGAAGAAAAAGACAGACACTAAAATATCAAACTTTGTCAAAGTAAATGGCATAATAAATAATATATTTAAGCCATCCCTAGTACAAAAACACACTAGAATCAGACTAGATGTCTTGTCAAAACCAACTCTACTATACAGAAGCGATACATGGACCATAAAAAGGAAAGGTGAAAAACTAATTCAAACAGCAGAAATGAAGTTCCTCAGAAAATCAGCTGGATATACCAAGTGGGACCACAAAACAAACGAAGAAATCTTACAATCCCTGAAAATAAAACCAATTAATTACTACATAAGACAATATAAACAAAAATGGCTAGAACATTTAAATCGAATGGACAACAGCAGACTACCAAAAATATTATACAGATAGAAAATAAGTGGAAAAAGAAGAATTGGAAGACCAAGAAAGAGATGGCACGTAGAACAAGTAAATACTTTCCCAATGAAATCGTAACAGACCACTTGGCCTAAATTCCATGTTAGGAAGAAGAAGATGTTTGGTATTTTGGATGGTTTAAACAGAAGAGGTAGACCATAGAAAGAATGGATAGATGATATAAAGGACTGGTGTGGAATGGGTGTACAGAAACTGTGACACTGTGCACTGGACAAAGAAAGGTGGAAGAAGATAGTGAAGGAAGCATCGGACACCAACGGGCAGTGAGCCCATGATTTGTGATGATGATGAACCTATATTATCTAAAATATTTCTTGTTATACATTTGTTTTTAACATATGTGTATTATTTCAATTTTCTGCTGAAATGGAGCTCAGGAGTCGACAGACTCATCGAGGGAGACCCTAACATCATGTCAAGAACAACTATTCGACATTCACACAGTATCTATCATACCTCACCTTGAACTCATTCATGGTCATAGCACCCACAACAGACTCTGGCAGCTTATTCCACTCATTTACCACTCTCCAAGTAAAAAACCTAGCTCAGAATGTGAGTAACAAATTCTGGGAGTGTATGGATCTACCATGTAATAATAATAATTAACGTTATCATCATAATATGATATGTATATTTAATGGCAAATGGACCACAAATATCTTTTGACATAAACTATTAAGATTAATGTGAAATGAATTTCAAAAATATTAATATTTAAGTAATGGTTATATTAATTATCAATTTTTCATTTATCTAATTATCATTTATGATAATTACTTTTAATTAATATAATCTTGAAAATAACTAATTTTCCACAAATATGATGCATTCTATGATTGGGAATGCATATATTAAACATTTTATATTAAAATGTGATGTGCCACTGTAGCGCAATTGGAAGAACAACAGTACATTGCGCCCTTCGAGTGGAATAGGTCTAAGTTCGATTCTCGTCATGACGGGAGGAATCTTTATCTGGACGATTTCAATCGAGTGAGTTAGCCGATCTCATACGGAAGCAGCAGGGTTTTTTTCTCCCGGAAACTCAGGTTTTTCATCCCCCATACACACAAATCGGCCTTTCAGAACACACACAATTTACAGACAAAAAATACTAGCTGTGGTAGTGGTGGAGGTGGGCAGTAGATGGCGTTGATGGAGATGATTCATAGTAGAGGTTCAGTGTAGTGGTTGAGACAGTTGTAGGTGTCCTCCTGCGATGAGTCCTCGGACTCCTTGGAGGTGTCACGAATAATAATAATAATAATAAAATGTATTAAACAGAATTACTTAATGGCAGAATAAGACCACAGTTTGCTTATAAACAATTATTTATGTGTAATTTAGGTGTATAGAATTCTTGGCTTTATATATGAAAGGTAAACATCTTCAGTGCACAAATTTATTTAGACGACTGAACAATTAAGGCACAATCTGTACAGCAATCCTATTAAAAATTTACCTATGACTAAATTTTGTTTTCCAGACATACAGATTTCTAGCAGCATACCCTAATAGCAGACTGATAAATAATTTTAGAACCATGCTGCTTTTTATCCACCCATTATCACACTAAATCACATTTGTTTCCTTCTTGTTTATCCTTTCTACTGTATTAACAGAAGGAATAACAGAAATTCTTTCTATTAATTCAATTTCTATTACCTCTTCAAATAAGTCGATTCAATAAGTAAGCCAAAAATTGTGAGCTGATTAATAATTATAACTTCAGCAAAAAGTTTCAACTGAAGGACTTATATTACAGAATAAATGATTCTTAATTCAGTATTAAAGAGATAAATTATAATTTTTAATGTAACAGAAGCTATGCAGAGATATGTGAGAAATATTATCATCATATATCCAATAGGGCACATGTGTGACATCAACTGAAAATATAATAAACATTTTCAGTGAGCATTTTGTTAGTATTTGATTTTGGAAAATATGGAATAAGAGGAAGAGGAGAGACTGAAAGTTTGTCAAGTATTTGAAATTTTAAGTTATATATTAATAAAGTTCTTCAAGTGGTGAGCATTCATGCTTAGATACAAATGTATATTAAGGGAATGTGCAATGGAAGTGTCATCAACCTAGATGTTGAACAAGAGCCTGCAAAAGGAACAGGTCCTAAAAAGTGAATGAAAAGGGAAATTGTAGGCCAGTCTGTATATCTGATGTGGTGATGAAGGTATCTGAGAGGATGATTAGCGATAAAATATAGAATTGGATTGATGAGTGGAGGAATGTTTCTACATGTATGGGTGTGTTAAGGTGAGGTCTTCCTTCAATAACCTAGTTATATTTTATAATAGCATGAAAAGAGACAGAGGAAATAGTTATAACTATTTATAAGTATTTTTCCAAATAAATTTTGCAAATATTTCACAAAACACCTGTTGAAAGTTGAAAAGAATTAGATGAATACTAATGTGTATTGATAAATAATGTCTTGAAGGAGAAGGGTAACAGGAAATGTACCACAGGATTTTTTTGATTTTTTTTTGGTTCTTGGACCACTATTATTTATTTTCTAGTAGCAAGGCTTATACGTTGATCATACATAACTAGTAATTAACTTAAGGAATTAACAACACATATAAAGGATATTAATTAAAGGCAACTTTAATGAATAACTTCAATATTTCGGCAACATCACGTTGCCATCTTCAGGAACATAAAAATATGGTATGTGCACGCAGGCACTAACAAAAGCAAATAAGGAAGAAGGCAAGAAACTAATATTGTTCTTAAAGTCCTAATGGTGCCCTCTGATGGGCTAATTGGGTTATCTTGGATGTTGGGCTGAAGTTCTCATAATGTAAGTCTTCCAAATTTGGGGTAGTTTCATGCACCCAAATTTGTTGAGGTTTGGGATGTTTTTTAGAGCTGATGATGATTCCATGAATAATCTTTTGTACTTGAACTTGCTGCGGTGTATTATTTTAGTTTTTTTCCAATGAATTCTATGGCAGGTATCTATCTAAGGCATAGTCTGCCAGCCCAGAGTGGCTGTACTGGTGAAACCAGATGTAGTCTTTGTGTTCTGAAATCCTGATATTTTCTGTCCTGCCTGTTTGGCCAAAGTAGGACAATTTGCAGCTACAAGGGAGACTTACATAATGAGAACTTCAGCCGAACGGCCAAGACAATCCAATTAGTCTGCCAGAGGGCACCATTAGGACTTTAGGAACAATATTAGTTTCTTGCCTTCTTCCTCATTTGCTTTTGTTAGTGTCTGCGTGCACATACCATATTTTTATGTTCCTGAAGATGGCAACGTGACGTTGCCGAAATACTGAAGTTATTCATTAAAGTTGCCTTTAATTAATATCCTTTATATGCATTGTTAATTGCTTAAGCTAATTACCAGTTATGTATGACCAACGTATAAGCCTTGTTACTAGAATTATGATCATCCACAGAGATTCCATTGCACGAAAGGCCCACCAATACGGCAAAATCAGGTTAAAGATATCGAGACAACTAAATCGTCTGACCTTCCTTAAATGCCGCCAGGATAACAATCCCAAATTGTGTTAAATTTAAGAACTGCTTTACTTCACCAAAAGCTCTCCGTATTTATAATCGCACTAGCTTCGCCTTATTAAGAGAACAAATCACCACGACGCATGTTCTCCTTGCCGACGTAAACAAAACCTTACAGGCGCTAGAGGAACAGCTTTCAGATACGCTCAGCCATGAACTTTGGACAATTCTTTATGATGTCTCATGTGCTTCGGCAACAAAAGAATTCGAAAAAATACGTAGTCGGCACTTGAAAAAATACAAAAACTTGATAAAGAATTCTACTTCCTTACCACTGCCACCACTCAACACGGTAGTCAACTTCTCATCCATAGTTTTAAAGGCTGAAGCAATCACCGCACTTTCACGTGCCCACAATTTCACCCTAGCTCCAAAAAGAATACCTGCCGAGGAAATCATGATCCAAATAGAACGTGGGATTCGCAACCTTCCTAACCATAGCATCAACGTCAGACTGGATGTAGCCAGTGTTCTCACCAAAGCAAAACCTCCAAAAACCAAATTATCCAAAGACGAATATGCAGCTCTACTAGAAATGAAGAAAAACAAAAGAATAGTAATCACCAAAGCAGATAAGGGAAATGCCACTGTGGTTCTCAATCAAAAGGAATACAAAAGTAAGCTTAATGCTTTAGTATTAGACCATACTACCTACCTCCCTATTGAATATAATCTTACCAGCTCTCAGATTAGAATTCTCCACAGACTCCTTAAGAAAGTCACTTCTTGGCCTGTGGAAGTCACTAACAAACTAAAACCTTATAACTCTAGACCCCCTCGATTATATGAACTCCCAAAAATACATAAACAAAATGTGCCATTACATCCCATAGTGGATGGTATTGATTCCCCCACATTTAAATTAGCCAAACATTTAGCCAAAATGCTCATACACTATACTGGCAACACACCATCACACATAAAAAACTCAGCCCACTTTAAAGCCAGTATAGAAAACCTCTCACTCCAACACACTGACATAATGGTCAGTTTTGACGTCTCCTCCCTATTCACTAATGTCCCACTCAAAGAAACTAGAGCTCATCCAAGCCAAGTTTCCTCCCGATATCTCAGCCCTACTTCAGTTCACAATGAACTCAGGCTATTTCGTTTGGCAAGGAAAATTCTACAAACAGATAGAGGGGACATCCATGGGTTCACCACTTTCTCCACCCTTGGCCAACTTCTTTATGGAGACCTTTGAAGAGAAAGCCTTAAACTCTGCCCCACAAAACCCCGCTATTTGGCTTCGATATGAATGATTTGAATGGCTCAGATACACTCCACTCTTTCCTAACACACTTAAACAACCAACAAACCAGAGTCCAGTTCACCTTAGAAAAAGAGGAAAACAACACCCTCCCCTTCCTAGACACTTCAATCACTCGCCAGCCTGATGGATCTTTGGTTTTCTCTGTTTACAGAAAACCCATCCATACAGGCAGATATATTCACCAGCAATCCCCCCCCCTCCACACACAACAATACGCGGTTATAAAAACACTATATAACAGGGCAAAATTAATCTGCTTAGATGACGATGCCCTAACCACTGAACTAAACCACATCCTCAACACTTTCTTAGCCAATGGCTATAACCCCCAAAAAATACTAAAACCAGTAAACCACAACTCCACAATAAAGATTACACTAAATCTATCACCATCCCCTACATCTGGGGCACCTCTCAGAAAATATCCCCAAAAAATATGACCTGACTTCTTGTTATAGACCATATCAAAAGTTGGCATCCCTTATCTGCTCTACCAAAGACCAACCACTTCCCCTAGACCTACCTGGTCCCTTGCAGCTGCAAATTGTCTTACTTTGGCCAAACAGGCAGGACAGCAAATATCAGGATTTCAGAACACAAAAACTACATCCCGTTTCACCAGTACAGCCACTCTGAGCTGGCAGACCATGCCTTAGATACCTGCCATAGAATTCGTTGGAAAAAAACTAAAATAATACACCGCAGCAAGTTCAAGTACGAAAGATTATTCAAGGAATCATCAGCAGCTCTAAAAAATATTCCAAACCTCAACAAATTTGGGTGCATGAAACTACTCCAAATATGGGAGACTTACATAATGAGAACTTCAGCCCAACGGCCAAGACAACCCAATTAGCCCGCTAGGGGGCACCATTAGGACTTTAGGAACAATATTAGTTTCTTGCCTTCTTCCTCATTTGCTTTTGTTAGTGCCTGCATGCACATACCATATTTTTATGTTCCTGAAGATGGCAACGTGACGTTGCCAAAATATTGAAGTTATTCATTAAAGTTGCCTTTAATTAATATCATTTATATGCATTGTTAATTCCTTAAGCTAATTACCAGTTATTATTTATTTTATAAAGAGATGATGCTAAATTGGGGAGAATAATGGCAGAAAGTTCCAACATGCTGATGCTATAAGATGATTGAATCAGTAGGTGTTGCTATGGGTAGGTGAGTAAAAGTGCATGGCCATGCACTCTGATAAGAGAAAATGAAATGAAATATACCTTGCTCCATGAGGTTGAGGAGACTGGAGTGTAATGATGAATAGGGAGATGACATTCAGAGAGCACAATACAAAAACTGTTAGGGTTAATCAGAAAATCACTGGCATAATAATAATAAAAAAGACAAATGGGAACAGTGATAATAAGGAGGAATTAATCATGTCCTTTAGGATAAAAAGCATCATTATACAATGCAACTAATTAAGTCTCATCTAGAATTCTGTGCATAAATCTGATCACCTGAACAAGAAGGAAACAACAGAGAGAGATCAAGAGACAAATGACGAATACTGTCTGGACAGTATGAGGATAAATAGAATAAGGGAATGCCTTTTGCAGTGATTGGCAGATAGGAGGAGTGATATATCTGAGACATTTAAGTTCATAAGAGGAACATATCAGATAAATGTAAGTGAAATGCTATCCACTGTCAAAGGTGACAAAAAAAAAAGAAGTAATCATCCCTGTACACTGATTAAGAGTCATGAGTACAAGAGTGAGAAACAGTTTTTTGCAGGGAGAGCATTGAGTGAAATGCTTTGATACAGTATAATGTCAGGTGTACCAAAATTAAATACGTTCAAAATGAAGAATGACAAAATACTACTAATTATACAATATTCTCTCTCTCTCTCTCTGCTTCCCCTTACACATATGCATACTGCTATTTGTAATACTAATGCAATACCCTTCTGAAGAGGGCATAAATATGCAAGAAAATAATTTCTATGTTTAATTATTGCCATGCTATTAATGAATGAAAAGAAAGTTCAAAATTTTATTACATATGTTTTCTAAACATTATTTTATAAACTTACAGATATATAACAAAATGGGTAAAAACAATGTATTTTAAAAAATAAATAACAGTGCATCATCCAGTTCTTAAACATCAAGTATTAGTTTCATTAGTTAAAGAATGTCTTTCTATGAGAATACTAACAAGCATATTTAAGGAAAAGGAAAAAAAAAACTCAAATACAAAGAAAAGACAGAAAAGAAAACAGAGCGAAGCAAAGAGGGAATTGGGGTTCTTGTGGGGAAAAAAAAAAAAAAAAAAACTTACTCATCTGTAACTTTTGACCCTCGATATAAGGAAGGTACACATGAGTGGCATGGGTCGGTTTCCCAAAGAGGGCTGAGTCTTCAATATCGTCACCTGTACCAATAGGATGAAATTATCAGCTAACTACCTGATGCTCCTGCTAGCTACCTTCAACGTTCATACATTGAATCTTATATAACAGTTAATATTTTTCTTTATATGAACAATCAAATTTTGGACTATTAAAAGCAGTGTTACAAGACATAAGAATTAATGCACTTGCATAATGAATGTGATCTTTCCAAGCTTTACTGAATTCAAAGCAATAGCTAACAATGTTTATGCTCTGTTACATTTATATTAGGATATTTGGGATAAGAAATGAAAATCCCAGAATTTAAACCATACCCATTGAAATTATTTTATTAAGATATCAAATTAATCCTGTGGGAAATTTACAAACAAATACTAACAGATGTATTATATATAAATTCCTGTCTGAATTTCCTTATGATTATGCAAAAAAGAAGGATTCAATATATAATACACTAAAATTAATTTCATCTAAACATAACTCCAAATTAAGAGTTGGCCTATTAGACATCAACTCTTCTTGTTAAAATATTATATTTAATATAAAGTCTTGTTATGCCTGCAGTGGCAAAAAGCAGAGTTAAAACAGATTGCTCTTCACTAAGGAAGGAGAGAAACAACAGTGGCGAAGGAAAAAGTATCTCCCATTAAAGTGCGAGTTTTTGAAATTGCATAACCAAAGTTTTTATGATTGTGATGCCTGACATTTTTGATTCAGGATTTTATTGATTATTGTTAAAAAAAGTTGAGGGTCAAAGTACAGAATCATGCTCTGTGCATTAATTTTTATGAAAATTACTGCTGCACAGTATAGGCTGCATACAGGGGAAGGATAAAACAAATCAAATGCAAAGCATGCAAAACAAGCATTAAATAAAAGAAAATACTGCATTCATGCATATTGTTAAAAGAAGAATAATAATTTGTATTACATGCTGAAAGAAGTAATAGGATATAGCAGCATAATGCTATTTTATGCTTTAGGAACTTTAAGCAGAATATGCTAACTTACCTTGATGTTGTTATCTTCATCCATTATATATATATATATATATATATATAATATTAAATCAAATCATGGAATTATGTTTACTAAATCAGTTTTAAATGCAGATTATTTATGCTCCTTTCTCATAGTAGTTCAAAAGTACATTAAGTACTTACATTAAATATAAGAGTCTGCTTTATAACACTCATATTACAGATTCATGACATTTTCTCTTTACAATATGAAATCAAAAACAAATACTTGGTTTATCCTTTTATTAACATGAAATTTAATTAACATCCTAAAAAATACAGTTAAAATACTATGTCATTAAAAGAAATATTTACACATCATAAAAAAAAAAGAAAAAGAATTTTCACGGTTAACTCTTAAATCCATGTGTTATGTTTCTCATACGAAAAAAATTTGGGGTATTTAAAAAATATTCCATGAATATTAGATTCTTTTCACTTCAAAGTAAGAAGTAAGTCTGGTAGTATTAGCACTATGCAAAAATATGCATTCCCATGAAACCAGCCTAAACTAACTCGATTCTTGTGCAGTATAGAGGTATAATGTTAACTGTTCAAAAATTGGTACTATGTGATCTGTTCTGATGTGGCACATTTTTTCTAGAATTTAAAAAAGAGAAAAGACCATTATTCTTCAAGGAGTTATGTGGAATATAGGCAGACGGCAATAATCTTAAAAATCAACCAGGGACAACTGCAGGAATGGAAGAATTAAAAGCAAGAGATACCAGCAGTGTATAGGAACTAGCGAAGAAATATTTATAAGCAGCAAAGGCAAATTGCATTCTTCAAGTAAAAAAGATAACACAATTTGGTGTAAAGTGGGTGATTAATGAAATTAAAATGTAGAAGAAAATGAGGTTACAGAAAAGTGTAATGAGAGGTGGAGGGCAGTTGATTGAGGAATATAAGACTCAAGCCAGGAAATTAACTAGTAGAGTAAGGAAGACAAAAATGGAATACAAAAAAAAGATCAGCACTACTGTCCAACATAAATCCTAAAGAATTCTTTCATAATGTAGTCAGTAAGAAGAGAAATGACAGTGGATGAAGACCCTGTTTAGATGGAAATGGAGTCCAATGACATAATAGAGCTATTTAATGAACACTTGATTGGGTATTTCATCCCAGAAAAGCACATTTTATTTCTGGAGAGAAAGAGAGAGAAGGGGGGAGGGGGAGTTGAAGATTTAGAAGTGCATGAGGAGATTGTATTTTGAACACTCTGGAAGTTAATAAGACAGTGGAACTGGATGGAATTTTTTGTTTTAAGAGAATGTGAAAAAGGAACTTGCAGCTTCACTAAGTAGTGCCAACTGCATAAGGGTGGTGACAGAATGGAGATTTGTTTGGTCTGGATTTATGGCAAAAGCGACTAAGCCCGTAAAGTTAGTTTATTATGTCTATAAACTGTGTATTCTTCTAACTGGTTTATGTGCTTTGTAGGGTGAAAAACCCAAGTTTCTGTAAGGAAAAACCCTGCCACCTCCATATGATACCAGCTAACTTACCTCTGAATGATAAGGTTGGATAAAGATTCTTCTCATTTTAGACAGGAGTGCCTTGGTCTTTCCAACCAAAGGGTGTTTGTCAATACCGACTGAGCTATGAAGACTTCTAGATTGGAGGTATCAACCTATAGACCAGTTTGCATGAAAATGTTAATTATTATATTATTATTATTATTCCTGATACCTCCAAGGAGTCCGAAGACTCATCGTGGGAGGACACCTACAACTGTCTCAACCACTACACCGAACCTCTACTACGAATCATCTCCATCAACGCCATCTACTGCACACCTCCACCACCACAACAACAAGTATTTGTTGTCTGTAAATTGCGTGTGTTCTAAAGGGCCGATTTGTCTGTATGCAGGATGAAAAACCCTGCTACCTCTGTATGAGATCGGTTAACTCACCTTCGATTGAAATCGTCCCGATAAAGATTCCTCCCGTCGCGATGAGAATCGAACTTAGGCCTATTCCAATCGAATGGCGCAATATACCGTCGTTCTTCCAATTGCACTACGGAGGAGCTTAAGTTAAGATTTCATAAAAATTAGCAAGAGATCATATTCAAAACTGGGCATATGAGGATAATATATATTAATATTATGCATGGATTTGTTAAGGATTATTCTTGTTTCAGTAATTTTCTTGCTTTTTATAATATATTATTGAAAGCAAAATGTTGGAATGGCATTTACTGCCATTTTTTTTGCAATTTTTCCAAGGCATCTGACAGGCTGCCATTGCAACATATGGGGGTTAGATATCAGGTTAGTAAACTGGAATGGAATTGGCTGTCTAACAGATATCAGAAAGTTGCATATGGGAAAGTAGCCACAGGGAGAAGGTAGATCACAACAGAGGTTCCACAGTGCTCAGTACCGGGATATTTAATGTTTTATATCAGTGATAATACCTCCTGCTAATGGGAGGTTACATTTTCTATTGGTGGAATTATACTACAGGAAGGTGAAGGATGCAAGGGATCTTCGTGATAGTCAGTAAAATTTTGAAGTGTAAGGGACATATTGGAATACAACCCAAAAGATTGCTGCGATACTGTGATATACTACGGAGGACTTTTTCCAGAAGAGATAAAAGACTGCTGATTTCAGTGTATTAAGCTGTGATCAGACCACATCTGGATTAATATGCTCAAATCTGGTCACCAAAAGGGAATGAAATAACCTTGCAAAGAATTTGGAGGTGGAAAAAAAAAATAATATCATAGCCGTACAATGTCCATATCCAACAATATCATAGCTGTATACAATGATGAAAAACTGAGGGCATGCCAAATTACAGAGTATGGTGGATAGAAGATGAAGAAGTGTCATGAATGAGACATTTAAATTGCTGAGATGTAATTACATCACTGACACTGGAAAGATTTTTCATGCATTAGAATGGAAGAAACAAGGAGAAGGGGGCCATCCCTGGAAGTTGCAAAAGGTACTGGTCAGTAAGAGAGAGAGAGTGAGGTGGCTTTTTTGCATGTAAGGCAAATAGACTATGCACTTTCTGATAGTGTAGTGAATGTGCAGAGTATGAAGGGGATTTAAGAAGTGGTGTAACAGCCTGTACTGTGTACAATCGGCCTCTTCAGATGAGTTCCTGTATCATAATAATAATGATTAACAATAATGAAAACAGCTGCAGCTACTTGTCTTTTCCACTCAATACATATATCATCATCAGAAATAAGAGGGCACCAACCAGGTGCACCTACCAATCACAGCAGCCACAACAATATTTATTATTTAAAAACGGATATCAACAATGCACCAAAAATTATAAATCGAGGAATCAGTAAAGCACTAAATTATATGATATATATAGATATAATTATATATGACTATATATGTACCTCAGTACCACGAGTGGGCTAAGGATTTTTTTTTTAAATTAATTTATACATTTCTTATTTTGAATTTTTAGTGATTAAAAAAAATTTTTTTTTTTTTTTTTTTTTACATAGTCCAGAAACCCTGCTCTAAAGACTAAACATGGAATTTTAAGTCCCTGAGGCCTATGGGATTTGAACTCACAGCCTGATGGTTGGGAAGCTTCTACAAATTTCTATGCTAATTATATACCATAAATTAATTTTGCAAAAACGTTTTTTTTTTTTTTTAAACTGTTTCCATATTATTAAGGTTATGCGCAGCAGGAAATTTTAAAGCATTAAAACTCTCTACAGCTGACTGTTTAATACTTTGATATTTTTTCAGATATGCCTAAATATATATAGAAAGAAAAATCAGAAAACAGTGCAGTATCAAATTATAAGCAAATATTCTTCAATCCTCCATTGCCTAACACGTAAGTGATTTGTATCAATCTGTAGAAAACAATGAATACTTCAATTCCAATATTAAAAATTAATATTGTTTATTATGTCTATAATATAATTAATCAATGCAATACTGCTAATTCAAGTGTTTTATTGGTGAGAAGAATACATATACCACATAATTAATTGACCAAAATTCCTTATAAGCACACTAAATCAAACTCATACTTTTAACAGCATCCACTACAAAGTTCAATATATTAAGTGAGAACATAAAGATGTTGATTTCTCCTGATTTCTCAACGTAATTAGTTAAATTTTGTTGTATGTAATATTCATCATACTGTTTGTGAAAATACTAATAAAACATTCTTGCAGAAAATTTAAGAAATAAGCAATGAATGACAAAAGATGGAAGAATGAACATAGACAGAAAATGGAATGTGGGGAGACTAATAAGCATTGCAAAAATAGATTAGTAAAAGAGATGTAAAAAAATAACACTATTTCTCAGGACTAGACACTAAAAGATTATGATATACAAAGGAAATAGAAACCACTGTGATAAAGAGGAATGCTGAAGAATGAAAGTTTTACACTGATACGAATAGCAAAGAATTTTAACAGGTGACAGCTTCTATATGTGGACAAGCAGAATTCAGAGGATTGCATATTCATAATTCTTCAGGACTTTTTCATGGTTAGAGAAAAAACAAAAAGGCTTTTTTTCCCTTTTTTCTGCAATTGCTAGTTATAAATTTGAGCCTCCATAGCTCAGTTGGTATAGAAGAAGCCCGCTGGTCGGAAAGACCTGGATTCGATTCCTATCCATGACGTGAAAAACCTTTATGTGGTCTCCTTCAACTCAAGGTGAGTTAGGGGATCTCATACAGAGGTAGAGGGATTTTTCACCCAGAAACTCGGGTTTTCTGTCCCTCAGAACAGGCAAACCAGCTCTGTGAACATGCATAGATTTACAGCTACAGTCATGAATATGTACAAAAATACATGGAAGAGATAGGGCACCACATGTTATGCCGGTAGTTAACCATGAGTCACATCATGGTAGTCAACCTCCTGGATAGGAGACAGCACATGAATGGATGGCAGTTATACATTTAAAATATCTTGTGATTCCCTTGAGTTGCTCTGCTTAGATATTATATGCTTCCTTTTATTGTGCAGAAATTATTGTTCAATGCACATGCATTGCTATATGGGTTGCATATGGGTCTTTTAGACTTTTTGAATTGCTAATCCATCATTCTTGTTGAGATTGGGATGATGAATCAGCATCTCATAAGCAGCTTTGAATTTTCTTCCAAAGGAAGTTTTGGTGTGATGTAGGAACTTCCTTCAAGTTGTCTTTTCTTCACAATCTACCACACCCCCCCACCCTTAAAAAAAAAACTCATGCAACCATTGAACACAGAAACTAGGGGTCATCAACACCACCACCTAACAATTTGCTCTGATCGAGAGGTCTGAAGAATAATTTTTTTAATGTCTCCCACCCATGAAAGGTTATTGTAAACTGATAGTACATTCATACCATGGGCAGAATATGAAATTATAAGCCAAACTTTTATAATAAAGAATGGCTGCTAATGAAGAGAAAAATAAGATCACAAAAATGTCGTATCCCTATTGTACATTAGGGGAATATCAGAAAAAAAAAAAAAAATAGAATACTGCATAAATATAATACTAAGGCAACATTCAAACCTCCCAACAGGGGAAAAAAAAAACAAAAAAAAAAAAACATAGTTAACTCATTTAAAGATCCCCTTCCCTACCTTGTCCACCCCAGGAATTTACAAAATCCATCATAGTTGCAACTTACCTTATATAGGAGAAACAGAAGGCAGAATTCCAATGAGCAAAGGTGAACACAAACAACACATTAAATTACTTCATTATGGTAAAACAAGTTGTGATCACATGTCACAGAATTAATTGGTAAGGCACCAAGTCCTTGCAACCAAACTTGTTTGAAAGAAAATTCAAAAAGAAATTGTGATATTCTGATTCATCATCCCAATCTCAACAAGAATGATGGATTAGCAATTTCATGAGTAAGGAAGACTTATGTACAATTCATATAGGATTCAGATACAGAACAAGGTGGCAGAATCCAAACAAAAAAAACCTGATCGATAGACAGAACATGAAGATGGCAGGAATGTAGAGTAGCAATTGATGTAGTTCTACTTTTGATTTTATTTATCATATTTATTTTATTATATTTTTTTTATAATTTTATTAAATTTTCCTCTTTCTTTCTTTCATCTGAGGTCAGGCTATTATAACTGGTTAAGAGCAGTTATACTATAGCTTACTTATGTGTATTATGATGTAGTTTGTGATTTAGTTCATATACATGTATTCCTGATAATGATCTTGATCCAGAAGTTAAAATGTTGAGTGTTATTTTTCTAAGATGTAATTAAAGTAATTGCTGCAACATGTGTTTTTTTTTTGTCTCCATAATTTTTACACAATGAAAGCTGACCACCTATCCTGAGAGAAAGATACACAATCCCTTGTTGTTCAACTCCAAAGTCATTACCTTATGATCACTCTCACCAACTGGTGGCAGTGTTCTCCCTCCAATTTTTAAAATTCACTTTGTTTTCCAACTAAATTCCTTTAATCCATGTCCATGATTAAATCAATCAGAACCCTCCTTTTATGTGTCCAACCAATATTTTAAGATACTACCATTTTCTAACTATCCTAAGTGATCTCAATTCCTTTGCTATCAGCAGCCTCTCCATTTTTCCACTTCTATACACACCCACACAAAAAAAAAAAAAAAAAAAAAAAAAAAACATTTCATATCCCTCCATTTCTATTCCTACCAGTATAATCCTAAATGATCAATGCCAGTAGCTTAGCACTTTTATTTCTGATAATTCTTGCTTTAGAATACAAACATAACAGTCCATATGAAGTCACATAAGTAGAAACATAAACAGAAACAGTCCACATTAAGTTGGATAAGTTTTTTTTATGTTACTCCCACCTGTGAAAGGTTATAAAACAATAGTATGCTAATACTGTCAGATGAGCTAATGACCAAGGATTTTGTAATTTCACTGATTTTATATTTTTTTGTATTTTTATTTTATCTAGTACATGGGACTTTTTTAACCCACTGACAAGGACAACTTTTTCCCCATTTTCTGTATGTCAGCTACCTAATGATGTAAAAAATTCTGTGACTTCTTTCTTAGAACTTTCTATGGGAAAGACTTTCTACAGGCACAAATAAGTTTCATTTTTTATTTTTCATTTGTTACATAATCTGGAAACCCAGTCCCAGAGACCAAACCAGTTCTCTAGTACAGGGGACTTTTTCAAGCCATTTCAGGCCTCTTATAAATCAGAACAGTGGTCTTGCAACAGGAAATTAAAATTTTTCACACATAAAGACAATTACAAATAACCATGCCTATGGTGGTTAACCTGCAGATGTTGGTTAGAGTGCGGATATGTTAACCACTTTATCTCACAAGATCAACAAGTACATGTAACTCTCATATAACGCGGATGCTAGGTTCCATAGAAATGCCCCCTTTATATAAATCGCGTTATGCGATGACATAGAAAAAGTAGGGTTATGTTCCGAAAATTTTTTTTAAAAATTATATAAACAATAATGACATACTCAACAAAATATATTTTATTTAATTTAGGTAATTCAAGTAAGTTTACAAAACATATAAACTATGAAACAAATATATAACAAATAGTATAAACTGATAAAATTACAAATTGCACGTAAACTTCATTGCATATAATGCATAAATGTCTTAGGCAAAAAAAAATAAAGTGCATATTTTAATCGTCATCACTGTCTTCAAAATGAACATTCCATAGACATGTTAAAAAACGTTTAATTTTCTTGACCAAAAAGATCTGGAATGACTTTTAATGGGATTATATTGATCAAGTGCATATAATAAACAACTATGATATACCAACTAGTTTCACTAACTAAGGCTGTTGGCATCTTCAGGATACATAACTGATGTAAGGCACTAAAAAGTAAAAAACTGTTACAAACTATAATCAACCGATTCCAATTATATTAAAAAAAGAACAGAGCGTGTACAATACATGCATAGAGCGTGCATGATATCACTTGTTGTTATTTAGGAACGTTCTATAGTTGGCACTATAATTCAGTTCTGGCGAGTTGAGGGATCTAATAAGGATCTTCCAGATCACAGGCAAGATTAGTCCTTGGTTCCTGTTGAGGTTTTGTATACAGCAGGCAACTGTTGTGGCCTCCTTAAAAATTCGGGAGCGGAAGTCCTCCTCCATGTAAGGAATTGTGCTTCTATCCCACTCTATGGTATGGTTCGTTCTTGAGAAATGAAAAGCTAACCCCAATTTTTCTTCTCTGTTATTATTGACATCACCTATGTGTTCTTTTTGCCTAATTTCAAGGCTCCTTGAAGTTGGCCGATGTAATTCAAGCCGCACGAGCAGGGTATGTTATAAACTCCAGCATATTTGGAGAAAGGATGGCTATCTTTTGGAGATCTTAAGAATTGTCTAATCATTTCTGTAGGTTTAAAGGCCGCTCTTATTTTATGTGGTCTAAGGAGTCTAGCAATCTTATTGGAAACTGTCCCTAAGCATGGAATGACGATGGTAGAAATATAACGTATATCATCTTGTTGTCTTTGTTGAAGTTCAGAGAAAAGTATCTTGTGGAAGAGTCTTCGAGGAAATCCATTCATGGTAAGGTTGGTGGATATCAGGGATAGTTCTTTCTGGAGGTCTTATTGATCTGTTGTAAGGAGAGAGAGGCACGGTTCTTCAACATGTGTACAATACTAAGTTTCTGAGAAATGTGGTGGCAGGAAGTAAAATGTAAATAAAGTCCTGTATTGGTAGGTTTGTGGTGGTAAACTGAGAGGTTGATACCACCATTCGGAAGCTTCTTAATTAAAGTGTCCAGAAATGATAATTGGTTATCTTTTTCAAGTTCTACAGTGAATTTGATTGTGTAGTGTAGAGAGTTGATTTTGTTAAGAAAGTCGAACAGGTCCTTTTTTGTGTGGTTCCAAACTATCGTCCACGTATCTCCACCAAACTGTGAGTTTAGGGTCTGTTTGAGATAAGATTTTACTTTCAAAATCCTCCATAAAGAGATCAACACAAGATGGAGAGAGGGGGGCTACCCATTGCAAGGCCAGTCAAATTGCTGATATATGGTTTTATTCCATAAGAAAAAGTTTGATGTTAAACAATGACGGACCAGAGAAGTAATGTCTTGTGGGAGTAAACTTCCTAAAATGTTGATGCCTTCCTCCACAGGGATGTTAGTGAATAGAGATGTAACATCCAGGCTGGCGAGTAAATCCGTATTGGAGATAGAGATGTTGTTCAGTTTCTCAACGAAATGTTGCGAATTTCGTATATAAGTATCCGAGTTATGGATGTGTGGTTTGAGGAGGCCTGCCAGGTGTTTAGATAACAGATAAGTTTGCGAATTGATTCCATCCACAATCAGGCATAGTGGTATTCCATTTTTATGTATCTTAGGAGCGCCATATAATCTTGGTGTTAGTGGATGCATGGATTTCAATCTTCGTTTTAAGTTTATAGACCAGTTCACCATGTGACGTATTAAATCGTTGGTGTCATTGTGATTCTTTAGTGTTGGGTCTGTGACTAAGGCACGGTAGGTTGATGTATCCGACAATAAGCTGTTAATCTTATCTTCATAATCACTGTTGAATTTCCGTTATCTGCCTTCAATATGATAATGTCTTTTTTTTCTTCAAACTATACAAAGTTCTTTTTTCCAGAGTTGTGATGTTTTAGTTAGGAGTTCTGGAAGATGACAGGATGATACTACTTTTTAATCTAATTTCATTAGCTATGGGTTCCAGTAACGACGAGACTGCCTTTTCTATATTACAAATGATATCCAGTTTAGGGACATGATGAGGTGTTATCACAAAATTTAAACCTTTTTTAAGTATGTTGATCTCTGGTGTTGTTAATACATGATCCGATAAATTAAAAACAACTTTGCTGTCTGGTAGAGAAGGTTTTGACTTAAAGCGTTTTGTGTAAAGATCGTTAAATTTTTGGATTTGGTTTCATTTGCTTGTTGTAAAGGCTTTATCATAGCTAATAGTGACCATTCTGTCCAAATGGACCATATATCTTGGTCAAAAGTACTAGAAATATCGTCATAAATCTGATAACAGTCTAAATCTATTTGGCTTAAAAGAAATCTGGTATGCTGTATTTGTTCACGTAGAAGTGCCAAAGATGTTTTAAAATAAATGTTTCGCTTGTCTTGAATGGAATTGTTCTTTTAAAAACAGAAACTTTGGAATAAACTTGTTGTCTCGACATCTTTTCAAAAAAGTGAGGTGATTTAATAGTTTGACCTTTTTACATTTAAGGAGTTCAAAATGACGTACCTTTCAGCTGGTTTCCACATGGATTCTATTCATGTTAAAAAACGTTTAATTTTCTTGACCAAAAAGATCTGGAATGACTTTTAATGGGATTATATTGATCAAGTGCATATAATAAACAACTATGTTATACCAACTAGTATAACTTTCTCTGAACCCCGACAAAGACAACAAGATGATATATGTTATATTTCTACCATCGTCATTCCATACTTAGGGACAGTTTCCAATAAGATTGCTAGACTCCTTAGACCACATAAAATAAGAGTGGCCTTTAAACCTACAGAAATGATTAGACAATTCTTAAGATCTCCAAAAGATAGCAATCCTTTCTCCAAATATGCTGGAGTTTATAACATACCCTGCTTGTGCAGCTTGAATTACATCGACCAAACTTCAAGGAGCCTTGAAATTAGGCAAAAAGAACACATAGGTGACGTCCGAGAAGAAAAATCAGGGTTAGCTTTTCATTTCTCAAGAACGAACATACCATAAGAGTGGGATAGAAGCACAATTCCTTACATGGAGGAGGACTTTCACTCCCAAATTTTTAAGGAGGCCACAACAGTTGCCTGCTGTATACAAAACCTTAACAGGAACCAAGGACTAATCTTGCCCGTGATCTGGAAGACCCTTATTAGATCCCTCAACTTGCCAGAACTGAATTATAGTGCTAACTATAGAACGTTCCTAAATAACAAGTGATATCATGCATGCTCTATGCGCTCAGTTCTTTGTTTAATATAATTGGAATCGGTTGATTATAGTTTGTAACAGTTTTTTACTTTTTAGTGCCTTATATCAGTTACGTACCCTGAAGATGCCAACAGCCTTAGTTGGTGAAACTAGTTGGCATAACATAGTTGTTTATTATATGCACTTGATCAATATAATCCCATTAACACTTTCACTGCCAAGCTGAAAATTGGAATTTCGCGTGGTGGCCAATTTTTTTTAATTTTTTTTATTTAGTTAGTGACGTCCACGCGATAACGCATGATCGGCCGTTTGGTGAGAACTCGCATTGCGTGATCGCACGATATCGTTCATTGCCAAGCTGAAAATTGGAATTTCGTGTGGTGGCCAACTTTTTTTTTTATTTATTTTTATTTAGTTAACGACATCTACGCGATAACGCGTGATCGGCCTTTTGGTGAGAACTTGCATCGCGCGATATCATGTGTTTGGCAATGAACATGTTAAAAGTCATTCCATAGATATTCTTTATTTATAAGTGGTCGGACATCGTCATCACTTGATATCTCTTGGAAATCATTTGCATAATTCTCATTGCATACTTTGGCTGGTTTATTTATCAAGAAGTCAGTAATAAGATCTTGCTTACCACTATGCTGCAATTTTTTTTTTATTAAGTTCATAATATGGAGCTAAACTAATATTAAATTGTCTTGTGAATTTTCTGGAGTGCTCCTGAAAATTGAGGGATCATTATCCATAAATTAACTTCCTTGCCAAGCCCAATCCTTCTGCTAATTTCTTTAAACTGAATTCTTTAACGGATTCATCACAATCAGAATCTTCGGCAGAACTTCCCCTGCCATTTGGTTTGACGTTATCGATTAATTGTACCAGTTCATCCTAATTTAAATCGATTTCTCCATCAATTAAATCACTAATTTAATTTTCAACCATATCACAAAAGCCCTCTAAGTGGCCATAACTATATAAATAATTTTTTACATAAAAAAAGCATTACATATTGTAAGTAACTCACCAGAAAATAAAGTGCTCGGCATGAGATTAACACACTTATGATTTTTAATGCTCTTTCCTGGCAGCAAATAAAGACAACCTTCAACAATAAACACTTTATACAGTAAATAATTGATGTACATGCGTGCTAAAGGGTATTTCCCCTAATAACTACATGCGCGATACAGGCAGACGCAAATTTAATGAAGATAAAATTTTATTTTTAAGTCGTGCAGTAAAAAATATATGAAAAGATAAAGGGTTTCTATAAATTGTGGGCTGTATTATATCGAAACCACGTTGTATAAGTACTGCATTGAACAAGGGTTACTACAATTTGTAGACCATGTTGTTATTATTATTATTATTATTATTAAACAAGACCTCATGGAGTCAAAGACTTATCTAGGAGGTCCTTTTATCTCACACACATCTCATCATACCGGGTCTTAAACACATTCAAACTACTTGCAGACACCACACTCTCAGGCAAGGCATTCCAATCATTCACAACTCTGCACGAAAAAAACCTGCCTCTCACTCCCCTACTCACACCCTCTTTATACAGTTTCCAGGTATGACCTCTGGTTCTCCCCTGATCTCCCACTATTCTCTGTAGAACTTCTCCACCATTGATCCTATAACAACCCCTTACCAACTTGTAGGTCTCTATCATATCTCCCCTCTTCCTTCTCTTCACTAGACTCTGCAAATTACATCTTTTCAATCTTTCCTCATACTCGACATTCCAGAGGTCAGAAACTACCTTAGTCAGTCGCCTTTGGACCCTTTCCAACATCCTTCTGAAAACCAGGTGACCAAATCTGGGCACAATAGTCCATGTGTGGCCTAATCAAAGCCTTATACAATGGAACAAGAATCTCCCTACTTCTACACGTCAGTGTCCTCCTCATCATTCCCAGAAGTCTTTGTGTTGTCTTCACAATTTTGGCGATGTGTCCCCTAAATTTTAGATCCTTATCCACTATCACTCCCAGATCTCTTATTTCCTCTACTTCCAACAATATATTCTCACCAAGCATAAATTCTGCATCCCATCTTTGTTTTCCAAATTTTAAAACCTTACATTTTGCAAGATTGAACTCACATCCCCATTTGCTTGCCCAATCACTCAATTTATTCAAGTCTTCTTGCAAGGCCACAACATCTTCACTACTCTTTATGGTTCGTCCCAACTTTGCATCATCTGCAAACAACTGAATATCTCATTCAAATCTTCGCCTATATCATTAATATACAAGTTAAATAGTAATGGCCCTAAAACAGATCCCTGAGGCACTCCACTAGTAACTTTCCTTTTCCTGGATATTGCACCCCCATACACAACTTGTTGATACCTATCAGATAGCCAGTCTCCAATCCAATGCACTAATCTAATATCCAACCCCATCTGCTCTAGTTTGACTGTCAACTTATCATGAGGTACTCTATCAAAAGCTTTTGCAAAATCCAAGTATATTACTGTGTATCCTTCTCCTCTGTCCAAGGAAGCAGTCACTTTATTGTAATAAGTAAGTAGATTACTAAAACACGACCTCCCTTTAGCAAATCCATGCTGTCCATCAAAGATTATACCATTGTTGTCAACCCAACTCTGGATCCTAGTTCTCACAAGCTTCTCCAACAATTTAACCACAACACCTGACACACAGATAGGCATATAGTTTGATGCTTGAGTTCGATCACCTCCTTTATGAAGTGGCACAATCTTGACCTCCTTCCGCTCTTTAGGGACTTGACCAAGTGCAAGACTCGTATTAAAAAAATACATCAAGGCAGGTGTCAACTCTCTGGCACATTCCTTCAGAATACGTGGTGATATATTATCAAGTCCCACAGCCTTATTTACATCTAGTTTACTCAACTCCCCAAACACCTCTTGCTCACTTACAGTCAGTCTCTCCTCCCCATCATCAACTGCTCTTAATCTCTCCATGAAGTCACATTCACAAGATTGAAAGATCTTTATGAACTGCTCATTAAGTATCTCCACCACACATTCTGCAACAGCTGTCTTTATACCATTTCCTCCAATCAATGTCATCCTTCCATAATCATTCTTTCTTTTGCTGGCTACATATCGAAAGAACTCCCTAGGATTCTTTTTAGCTTCATTAGCTAACTGCTGTTCATACCTCTCTTTAGCTACTCTCACCAACCAAGTCACTCTCCTTGCCTGGTCTTTGTAGAACTCATGAAATTGGTTACTTCCACTTCTCTTATGCTGCCTCCACAATGCCCTTTTTCTCTGTATTGCATGCTTAATCTCTTTATTCATCCATCTCACACCTAACTTATTTAACCTTCTCACCCGTGGTATACATTTAGACATTGCATCCACTAAATATTTTTTGAAAATCCCCCAAGCTGCATTGATCTCTTTTCCAGCTAACTCCTCATTCCATGCTACACCTGCAAGCTGTCTCCTGAGCTCTTCATAATCACCCCCCTTGTAGTTCCACATATACCCTTTTTTCACAGGGGTCCTTGCACTGCTGGCAACCACCCAAGTAATCACCTCATGGTCACTTTCACCAATTGGTGGATGATTTGATACCTCATTGATAATTACATCCTCCGATGAGATGACCAAATCCAAGACCCTTAATCCTCTTGTGCCCTCTGTTACATACTGTCTGAGGTAGTTATCCCTCAAAAACTCAAGAAACTCATTTTCTTTACTTCCAGTTGCTATCTCTTCATTCCAGTCTATATTGCCATAATTAAAATCACCCATAATGATCACCCTTTTCTTATTTGCTTGGCTTATTTGACTATACATTCCACTATCACCACCATCCACATTACCAGGTCTATAACAACATCCCACCAAGTATTTGATTCTATTCACCTCTATCTCACACCATACTGACTCAAAACCACTGGCCCCATTTCCCTCTTGCATCTCTACCTTGTATGGACATAACTCTTTCTCTATCATCAATAGCACTCCCCCTCCCTTTTTACCCCTTCTATCCTCACGAAACACATCATACCTTTCCATCTCTATTCCTGTCAGGATGTCATCCTCATCTAACCATGTCTCACTTATTCCGACAATCTCTGGGTGCACAGACGCAATTAGTGCAACCATTTCATCCGCCTTGTTTCTTATACTTCTAGCATTGGTATACAAACACAACAACTCATTTCTGGATCTACAGCTCGTTCCACTGATACCACTCACTCGATGTGATCTCTCCATGCTGGACTGGGGCCATTTCCCTTTCTGCTTCTTCATTTTAGAACCCTTTGCAATTCCATCTGTTTCCTTTTGATCCCTGATCATCCCATTACCTTCCTGCATACACATTCTCTCACCTCCTCTTGGAGCATCCACCTTTCTCACGCTGTGTATCCCTGTCCACCCTGATCCTCGCTGTTTCCCTGCTCCTCTTGCACACCCATTCTCTCATTTTCTATACTCATACCACTCACTTCCACATTCATTTCCACTCCTTCAATCTCTCCTGCTCTTCCACATCACTCCACTCTCGATCTGATTCATTCTCTCTATTCACTTCTCTACCTTCCAGCAGCAGTCTCTCCAAGCGACTCACACCATAACCACTCAAATGCAGTCCATCGCTCCCATACAGCTCACTTCGTCCCTCAAACTCATTCCACACATTAACAAACTGTACTCCCATCTCCTCACACATTTCAGCCAGAATATCATTCATAATCCTTGCTCTCCGCCTCATTTCACCACAATCATACCTAGGCAACACACTGACCACCCTTCCTGTCACACTATTCTCCTTTATCTTTCCAAGCAGTCTCCTGACATTCATTTTGACATGCTCTTTGTTCTCTCTCAAATCATTCATACCAATTAATACAATTAACTCTTTTGCTCGTTCCCGCCTCATATTCAATGCCTCAATCACTCTACTCATTTTACCGCCTGGAAAACATACCTTGTGCATTTTATCCTCTAGCACACCTTTAATAATGGAGTCGCCATACAACGCCACTCGCTCATCTTTTGTTATCTCTTTCATGCCATCATGATTTATTTTAATAGTTTTGACTTGAATTCTCTTAATTTCATTCCGCATCCATTTCATTTCTTGCTTCATCCAATCCAATTCACCTTCTGAACCTCGCGACAAATTCACTCTATCATTAAATCTTTCTAACTTTCTAACTCTCGACCCCCTTTTCTCACTTTCCCTCTCATTCAACCTTCTTTGTTTCCGTACTTTCGGTGCAACATACCTCCAACTTTCACTATCATTCTTCTCACTTTCATTCTCACATATCTTTCTTTGTTTCCGTACTTTCGGACTAACATGCGTCCAACTTTCGCTATCATTCTTCTCACTTTTACTGTCATTCATCTTTCTTTGGTTCAGTACTTTCGTTCCAACATGCGTCCAACTTTCGCCATCAGTCATTCTTTTTTCACTATCATTCATTCTTTCGATTTTTTTTTACTTGCGATTTCTGCACCACGCCATTTCTACTTTCATTCGTTCTCTCAATTTCGTTTCTTTCTGCCTCACTTTCGTCCCTTTTAACATCCGTTACGGTTGTCAAATCGCTCTTTTTCTTTTTTCCTGATTTTTTAACCTTTTTTCGCCCGTCTTTCTCGCCATCCTCTTTCAAACGTGCACTCGCGACACAATCTGTACTAGCACTTTCTGTCATCAACTTCATATTCGCATTCATCAATTCCTCGTTCAGGTCACATTTCGCACACACCCTTCTTCCATCCGCACTAAACATCCACAAATCATTTATGTAGTCGAAGGAATACATATAACAGATCTCACACTTAACGAACCGACTGAAATCCAAATTAAAATCATGGAATGACAATGCCACCGCCATTTTTTTTTCTCTGCAGGTTACTAGGTCTAATATTAACGTTTTCGTATTTAGTTTAAGCAAGAAAAAAAAACACACACTAATAATATCGGTAGCGTACAACGTTTACAGCCGCTCTTACTTAAACAATTACGCATATATACTTAATTATTCCTAGTAAAACTTATCTGAATCAGGAGCTCTTCAAAACACGTTCGTAGCGCTTGACCCTATGAGGGTTACCTGCACCATTACTCCCTTGCACTGTTTCACTAGTCTACAACACTGACAACCTATCCATCACTATACAGAGAGACCATGATTAAAATGTTTCAGTTTACAACAATCTGCTCATATGATGATTATTGATTATGACTGATGCCGATTCATATTATTATTATTATTATTATTCAAGCCTCCAAGGAGTCAAAAGACTCATCGAGGGAGGTCCTTACTAAGACAAAGTCTGTCAAGACTCATCGAGGGGAGATCCCCCCCCTGAGAAACACAAAGTCTATCATACCACTCTTTAAACTCACTGACCGTTCTCGCTCCCACCACTCCATCAGGCAATGCATTCCATGGCTCAACCACCCTCCACACAAAGAAACCACTCCTTACCCTCTTGCTCACAGTTTCCTTTCGTAACTTCCAGGGATGGCCTCTTGTCATCACTCCTTCCCGCTGATCAACCAAGCGAGAGAACTCCCCAGTGTCAACCCTGTAACCACCTCTCAACAGTTTAAAAGTCTTAATCATATCACCTCTCCTTCTTCTATCCACCAAACTCTGCAGTCCACATTCTCTCAGCCGATCCTCATAACTATCCTTGTACAGTCCTGAAACCATCTTTGTCATCCGTCTTTGTATCCTTTCCACAGTTAATTTATCCCCTTCAAATCCTGGGGACCAAATCTGAGAACAATAGTCCAAGTGTGGTCTGATCAGAGACTTATACAACGGAATGATAACCCTCTTATCTCTGCAGGGCAGTGCCCTTCTCATAATAGCAGCAATCCTCTGTGTTACCTTCACCACCTTTGCAATATGTCCCCTAAACTTCAGGTTTCTATCAATCATCAACCCCAGATCTCTTGTCTCCCCTACTTCCTCCAGTATAACTCCTCCCATAGAGTATGCAGCATCCCATCGATGTTTCCCAAACCTCAAGACCTTACATTTTGCTGCATTAAACTGACACCCCCATTCATTTGCCCATCCATCTAGCTTATTTAAATCCTCTTGCAGGGCTACCACATCTGCACTATTACTAATAATCCTTCCCAGCTTCGCATCATCCGCAAACAACTGAATATCTCCCTGCAATCCACTGGCTATGTCATTGATATAAAGGTTAAACAATATAGGTCCTAGTACTGAACCCTGTTGGACCCCACTTGTAACCCTATGCCTCCTGGAAACTGCTCCACCATACACAACTCTCTGATACCTATCAGACAGCCAATCCTGAATCCAGACCCATGTGCTGCAACTTAAATATCAGCTTATCATGTGGCACCCTGTCAAATGCCTTCGCCAAATCTAAGAAAATTGCAGTATATGCCTTTCCCTCATCTCATGTTCTTGTAACTTTATTATAAAAGGCTAGCATATTGCTAAAACAAGAGCGTCCTTTCACAAATCCATGTTGATTCTCACAGATAACATTACCCTCATCTGCCCAATGCTGTATACGGCCCCTCACTACTTTCTCCAAGATCTTAACAACTACTGATGACACACAGACTGGCCTATAATTAGACACTTTCAGTCTGTTACCACCCTTATGCAATGGCACTATCTTACCTTCCTTCCATTCCCTGGGCACCTTTGCCAAAGCCAGACTTTCATTGAAAAGCCACGTTAAAGGTACTGTCAATTCCCTAGCACATTCTCTCAAAACTCGTGGTGAAATACCATCCAGTCCCACAGCTTTACTGACAACCAGAGTACTCAGTATCTGAAACACACTCTCCTCCTGTACCTCCAGACCTCGAACCAGTCCTATCCCTCTAGCATTAAAACTGACTCCTCTAGGAAGAAATACTCCAATAAAGTGTTCATTGAACAATTCCACTATGTCCTCTGCATCAGTCACTCTATTCCCATTTTTATCTGACAATATCATTCTTCCACAGTCATTTCTCTTCCTACTGGCCACATAGCTAAAAAAATTCCCTAGGATTTTCTTTGGATCCTAGGCCCAATCTCTTCTCATATTCAGTTTCGCTTTCCTTACCACACTAGTCACTCTTCTGGCCTGTGTCTTATATTCTTCATGCATCTTCTCTTCACCTGTCTCCTTATATCTCTTCCATAGCCTCTTTTTCGCATGCAATTCCTGTTTAATATTGTTTGTCATCCACTTTACTCCAAATTGTGTCCTCTTCTTCTTCACTCATGATATACAACTTACCATTGCTGCTAACAAATATTCTTTCACAATTTCCCATGCACTAATGATATCCCAGCCTTCCAATTCCTCCCTCCATGAAACTTCCCGAAGTTGACGTCTAAGACTATTATATCACCTGCTTTATAATTCCACATAAGTTCCCGTCTCTTTGATACTCTTACATGTCTATTCATTTTCCAAGTCAACACCATATGGTCACTCTCTCCAACTAGTGGGAGAGACGTCAACTCAGTTATTATCAACTCTTCTGATGCTATAACCAAATCCAAAACTTTTGAACCTCTTGTTCCCTCTGTTACATGTTGCCTAAGACATTTGTCCCTCAAGAATTCTAGAAATTCCATTCCCCTATTGCTACATGCATCTTTCTCTCTCTCTCCAATTTATACTACTGTAGTTAAAATCTCCCATAACAATCATTCTTCTTGCACTTGCCAAACTTAACTGTCTAAACATCTCCTGGTCCCTATCCTCTGTGCTCCTGGGTCTGTAGCAACACCCCACTAAATATCCTGTCTTGCCTACCTCTACCTCACACCATACGCTCTCAAAATCATTTGTCTCACTTCCTTCCAAATTCTCCACTCTTTGAGGACATAGGTCATCACTTATCATAAGCAGCACCCCACCACCACGCTTTCCCCTCCTATCCTGACGAAAAATGCTATACCCAGCGACTTCTATTCATGTTGTTATATCCCCTTCTGTCAACCACCTCTCAGTGATCGCAATAGTTTTTTGCCAGGCTGATGCTATCTGTGCCACCAATTCCTCTCCCTTATTCCGGATACTCCTGGCATTAGTATAAAGCATATAAATGCCATTGTTTCTATACCAAGCATTGTCTCCTCTATTCTCCACTGGGCTCAGTGTTACCTGATGTCATCTCCCTTCTCCCAAGTATCCATTCCCACAAGAGGCCACCCCTGCTATCATCCTCCCTGGAACACACTGACTCGTTCAGAACAGCAATCTCTCCAGGTGCCTACATCCTTCCTCATTCAAATGTAAACGGTCCCTCCATACAACTCCTCTCTTTCCTCAAACGCACTCCAAGCATCCACATATACCAGTCCTCTCGTCACACATTCTCGCTATTATGCCATTCAATATCACCGCTCTTCTGCTCAGCTCATCATTATCATACCTAGGCAACACGCACACTATTTTTCCTCTCTCTGTCTTCTTCCGTACAGTCTCAAGCAAAAATCTCATATCTCTCGCTGCCCGACTTACATTACCACTCAAGTCATTCGTTCCTACCATCACAATCATCTCATCCACCCTTTCACCTCTGTTAATTGCCATAGCCACCATTTCTATTGTTCCTCCTGGCAAACACTCCTCACGCATCCTATCTTGAACACCACGGATCATTGAGTCGCCATACATTATACCTCTTACCATTCCCTCGCTCCTATTGTTTCCATTCTCTCCTCTTCTTTCATTCCCATACCTCTCTCTTCTACTGTTTCCATTCTCTCCTCTTCTAGCACTCCCATACATCTCTCTCATTCCCTCTCTCCTATTGTTTCCATTTTCTCCACTTCTAGCACTTCCATATCCCTCTCTCATTCTGTCTCTCCTACTACTGTTTCCATCCACTCGTCTTCTAGCATTCCCATACCTCTCTCTCATTCCATCTCTCCTCTTCTAGCACTTCCATATCTCTCTCTCATTCCATCTCTCCTACTGTTTCCATCCTCTCGTCTGCTAGCATTCCCATACCTCTCTCTCATTCCCTCTCTTCTACTGTTTCCATTCTCTCCTCTTCTAGCACCCTCATACCTCTCACTCATACTCCCTAAATTCTCTCTCTCTCCTACTCTGATTCGCCTTGCATTTATCTCTTCCATTCTCCTAATCTTATCTTTCATACTTCTGCTCTCATTCACAAGACATTCCACCTCCTCTTTCAACTCATCTATCTCCCTCTGCAGGTAAGTCACTCTTAATCTAAATTCACTCTCCCAAACAAAAATCTCCTAAACTTCCACAGTCACTCACACCTTCCACACTATCAACTATTATTTTCTCATTCTCTCCTATCATACTACTTGTCTGCCTACATTCATTCCCCGTTCCTGGAGCAACAAAGTCGGATATCGATATATCTAATGTACTTATTTCCTCCAACTGCCTGCATTTTGCGCACATATGCTCTCCACTCTCTTTAACAAGCCACATATGTAATTCCCGAGACGCATACATGCCGCAAGCACTGCATGCCACAAAGTCCCTTATGATATTGCTAATAATTGAGTTCTTAAATGGCGGAGGACTTGGCGTTACGCCACTTGCAACTGCTGCTGAATCCACTATCATTCCTTACTGCCGAGTAGCGTAATCTTTAATAATTATTCAATTAATAAATAAAATGAAAAAAAAAAGGTACAAACATCAGAATATTTAAGTACTAAATATAATTAAATAAAATGAAATATAACTAAATACAGTAACTTAGCTTCGTTTTGTCTTCCACCGTTACGCGTTCGATTCCGGCGGTACCAAAATATATCATATCGCAACAGCAACTAACTTCCAAAAAACAACCACTGAAGTACACTCGTATTCAGAGAAACAATTTAGCACTCAAAAACGTAGAAAAACGGGGAAAAAAGCAGACTATTCACCGATTAAAAATCACTTTCTTCTGCACAGCTCAAATTCACCGCCACGTGCTACCAGAATTTTCTAATCTGGTAGTTTTAGTGACAAGATGCCACTATGAATCAAACAATGAGCAGTTTACATGAATTTACAATATTTTTGCTCCCTGCTCCATGTTTTGCTGTGTATTATGAACTCTTTATAACTTTTATTTTGTTGCTATTAATAATGACAAGTAAATATCAAAGTAAGGATATCATTTCTTCTAGTGAAAAGATTCATAAACCTATTACATTAGATATTAAGATTAAAATTATTAATTTAAGTGATGACGTAGGTATATTTTAGATAAATATGCCTGTTATAGAGAAATATACAGAGAAAAAGAAAGATGATCTACCATTTAACACTTGTATCTTACATAACTAAATGCTTTATGTATATCATCATCACATCATATATTTCCTGGATGTAGCTTCAAATGGAGTTCAGGCTACTATGACAGCACTACATGATTAAGTTTACATTATTATTAATCTCCTATCCCAAATTTTCCTCCAAATGAATCCAATATAGGGTGTTTCAAAAAGAATGTCCCGATTTGAAAATTGTATATCTCTGCAACCACAAACCACAAATGAATGCGACTTGTACCATGTGAACGACCTTGGCCCAGGCCTTACTTCATACTTGGTAATTTATTTTGTAACTGTACCAGATTTTCATTATTAAATATAATTATTTGAAATCTGGTCATTCTCTTTGAAACACCCTGTATTTATCAGCACTAGAATACTGTCATATCTAACATTCTGTACTTCTAAGGCATTTTTGACTGAATCAATCCACCTGTACCTTGGGCTTCCCTATGTATTTCTTTCCTACCATCTTGGCATCAAACACCAGTTTTGCTAACCTTTCATAATCCATTCTATTTAAGTGGCCATACCATCTTAAATTAAATCTGCTTACAAATTCTTGAATGCAAATAGTCAATACCTTCATTTTTAATATGATTCTACCATTGATGCCATCTGTTCACTCCCCTAATTTTTCTAAGAATCATCATGTGTCATGTCTGTGTGTCTAATCATTGCTCAAGTATTTTATTTCTACATGAACTCTCAGATCCATAATTTAAAGCTGTTTTGAACACTGTGTTGTACTGTTGGTGTTTTGGCTAATTTCTCTCCTAGTCATGACTTATTTTTAATGGTATTAACAACACCAAACAATTTTATCAAAATATGTCTTATTAACTGTTTATATTTCGATGAATTTCAAGTCAGCATCATCATCAGAACACAATGCAGCTTGTATATGAAACAGTGAGTAAATGAAACAATAAAACTGTAATGGACAAAAGATTGCAAGTCCTATTTTGATGCCCTCTAATGTTGTAAAAAAATAAAAAATTATAGCTATGTGGGAGTTGCTCTTAAGATAACAGTCTTCCAAATTTCTGGCATATTAATGCAACCATATTTATCTAGGTTAGGAGAATTCTTTTGAGTCAGCCATGGCTTTGAAGATCTGAAAGATTATCTTAAAAGGTAATCTTTCAGATCTCTGTAATGACTTCTAAATAGCACATTGGTTTTCTTCCATCTAGTTATGTGTGAAGGGGGTATCCAAAGCATGGTTTGCCAGTCCTGACTTGCCATAATAATAGAAGCGAATGTATTTTTTATGTTCTTCCAGGTGGATATTAACTGATCTTCCTGTTTGCCCATAGTAGGCTAAGTGACAGTCACAGAGAACTTCATACACTCCAGGCTGTGCTAGAGAGTGAAGTTTATCCTTAGACAAGTGGATCAGAGTTGCTAGTTTAACATGAGGTTTGAATGTGGTGCAAAGGCCATGCTAGATCAGTACTTTGGCTGTCTTTTCTGATGTACCTCTGACATAGGGAATAGAAATGGTAATCTTGTGTTAGACATACAAAAATATTTTGGGAAAATTTGGACAAAAGAGCAAAGCCAATAATAATGGCAAATACCTGTTGGATTTCTGCTCAAGACATGGACTGGTAATTACTAACACCATGTTCCAACATAAAAATGTGCACAAATTCACATGGAGAGAAGAGGCAAGGAATAAGAAAAGTCTCATTGACTATGTTATTGTTGATAGTGATGTTTTCTCCCTGGTGCAGGACACCAGATTGTACAGAAGATTTGAAATTGGAAGTGATCACTATTTAGTCTTTAGCAGGATAAAATTGAATTTCATATTGAAAAGAATAACATGTAAGAAAGTGTTAAAGCGAATAAAATTTGAGCAGTTCTCGGATGTGAACTGTAGACTAAAAATGCACAAAGATTATTGAAAAAAAAAATGAAAGAGTTTGAGAACAGGAACCAAACCTTGGAGTGGCAAGCCTTGAAGAAAACCCTGACTGATTCAGCCAGAGAGGCATGTGGTGAGGTAGTCTGCAAGGATAGAAAAATCAGAACTCCATGGTGGAACTCCAGAGATGATAAAGGTGACATTAAAATGGGAGAGAAAGATATCCACAAAAATTGCTAAATGGAACAAACAGTGATAGCATAGTGGTAAAATAGCACACTGATATGTATTCCTTAATACAGTTGGGAATATATATCCATACTTGAAGTAGAAAAAGTCATCAAAGGCTTGAAATGTAGAAAGACAGCAGGAGTAGATGATATTCGACCAGAAATGCTGAAGCATGGTGGTATAAAAGTCTTACAGTGGCTGCACTGCATTGTTCAAAAGCCTGGACAGAGGGACGAATTACCGATGATTGAAGTAGAGCTCTCATAGTACCCACATATAAAAAGGGAAATAAAACTGAATGTGAGAATTACAGAGGTATTTCCCTACTGAATGTTCCTGGTAAGATTTATGCAGGTATACTTGAGAAATGGTTGAGAAGAATTGTGGAAGAAAAGCTTGGTGAAGAACAAGCTGGATTCAGGCCAAATAGAGGGCTGTCAGGATCAGATCTTCGCTTTACGACAAAAAGTTGAGAAATCATGGGAATATAACAATGATCTGTATTTAAGTTTTGTCGATCTGGAAAAGGCATATGACAAGGTGCCAAGAGAGAAGCAAATACCTGTTGCTTCTCAATAGCTATTCAATACGCTACAGTTATATGGTGTCAATGGGGCATTATATCAAGCAATGCATAGTCTTTATAAGTCTTTATATCTCCTATGTGACATTTCCACGCAACAAAGTATAGAACGAGACCCCACTATGTCTCACAGGGAAAAATGTCTGCAAATTACTGAAAAAAGTAAATTTCTGGCCAAAGCGACTTTTTATCCTGCTCAGCAATAAGTCATCGTCACTTTTAATTTCAAATCCTCTGTATACTCTTGTGTCCTGAACCAGTGGAAAAACATTGCTATCAAAAATAACAGTTAATGAGAATGTGTTCACTTTTGATGTTGGAACATGATGTTAGTAATAACTAGTTCGTGTCCTGAGCAGAAATCCAGCAATACTTACTATTATTACTAGCTTTGTCCTTTTGTCCAAATTTTCTCCAAATGTTCTTATATGTTTGGTGGGATTCCTTTCCTACGCTGCTGTTTAAATCTTTGACAAGGACCACTTTTTCTATTTTCTTTATGTCAGCTACCTGTTCTAATGATGCAAAAAATTCTTCAACTTCTTCCTTAGAAGAAAGCTTAAGAATTTTTTGTGGAATCTTCTGTGGGATTATATGCACAAATAAGTTTCATTGTTAATTTTCCAATTTTGAAGTGCGAGTGTGCCCACATAACTTGAAACAGCCTTCCAATCAAGACGTTCATCTTCATGTTTGGTGTTGAATGTTGTCACTATATATGCTAGTTACACAGATATCTGACTGCTTAAAAAACCATTACATGCATAAGCAGAGAAAATATAGATGATGATTCATTATATGACAGTGGACAAGAACTTAACATGTCATATGACTGGTATATATATATATCTGTACTTCCACAGTTCAATAGATTAAGGTGATAGAATGAATTACCTTACTGGATGTCTGAAGTGGCTTCATACAGTTCAATATATGGACTTGAGAAGAGGATATCTGACTTACCTAATCCATAGCATACCAATGGTACTAACATACTTTAGTTTTATAATATTCTGCAGTTGGGATTCACACAACTGATCCCACTCACATCAACAGAGCCTTTCTTTACTCTAGATGCTGTATGCCAACCTTCTCTCTCTCTGTGTTTCCTTTCTTCTTTACTCTAGTCACTTGTTTCACTGTTTTCCCTATTGCCAACTCCCTCACTGCAAACATATCTAAAAGTATTTTTGAAGGTGAAATAGGGTAGGTTTAAAATGGATTAATGGTGAGATTAGGCAGACAATCTGGAATAAGAAAGAATTATGATGGGGGAGGGGAGAGAGAGATAAAGTGTGCAGTAATAATCAGTTATACAAAGAGTATAAAGAGTAGGCCAGAAAAGTGATGGGGTTGGTAAAAAAAAAACAAAGCTAAAAATGAATGAACATGCTTACCCAATCAATTTCATGAAGTTTTTTGATATGTGGCTATAACAAGAATGAGGCTGATATTAAGTGATGAAAATGATAGGTAACCACTGTAAGCTGAAGTATTTGATGAGCATTTTATTGATATCTTTCATGCTAGTGTGAAAGAATGGTTATAAGTCGATATTAACAGGGTAACTGTTTTTCTTTCCCATGTTATAAACCTCCTGGACATTTCATACAGTGGATGGGTTAAAGATTAGATAATCAAAGAAACTTATACTAGAAACATCTCAAATATACTCTTTCAAACTACTTCAAGTCTACTAAGTAGGAGAGTGGCAGTCTCACACCAGGTGATGATAATTACCTACCATCTAACAAACATCTGTGCTACAGTGGAATTTGAATTCTGTGCTTGCTGGAGAGCAGAGATGCTATAAACTTGGCTAATCAGGCTAGTATTTGATGAAATACATATGTGTGTGTATGCTTTAAAGGAAATGCTCAAGAAAGCTAAAGAAACCTTTGGCATGCTTGATTAACAAAGTACTCACAAAATGGAAGGCTCCAAAATAGTGAAGAGGAAAAAATTATTTTTACTGCACAAAGAGGGTGATAAGACTGAAGTCTCATACTACAGGCTAGTTGTACAATTGGAGTGGTTATTAAAGAGTATGGATGATTAAGGACTAGAATCTGGGATTTAGTTGATAGTAACAAAATACTCTACATGTTTTAACAATGATCTCTAGAGCAAGTAGGCTTCCAAAATCATCTAGCTCATCTCCCATCCATGGTATTAAAGTAGAAGTTTTGGGATCATCAAAACTGGACCTCTGCAGTGAGAATCAGTCATGTGATCTGAGGAATCCTGTTATCGGTTGTACCGAGCTGATGAAAGGTGTGGATGTGGTGTCAACAGCATGAGGCCATGACTTTGTCATGCCAGGGTGGCTCTGTGATGGTTTGAGGAACCTTCTCATGTGACACATTAGGTCCCTTAGTGTGTCTAGAGAAGTCAGTAAATGCTGCGAGGTAGCAGAACGTGCTGGCTGATCACCTACACACTTTTATGGCCTTTGCACATCCTTCAGCCAATGGTCTGTTTCAGTAGGAAAATGTGCTGCCTTTACTGGGCTGCAATCACCAGGTTGCAGCCCAGTAAAGATGGCTTGAGGAACACTCATCTGAGTTTGGGACCATCCAGTGGCCCACAAGTAACCCAGATTTAAATCCAATTGAATCTCTCTGGGTTGCCATAGAGTGAGACATCAGATGCATGTATACAAGACTGAAGTCTATGGTGTAACTGTGGACAATATTGCACCAGGTATGGTTCGAATTACCTCTGGCAATTTTCTGTCATCTTGTGGAGTCAATACTTCTGAGAGTACAGGCTGTTATTCATGCTAGAGGAGGAACAACACGCTATTAGGTAGGTATCTCTAATGGTTTGTTCATTAAGTGTATGTTAATGATAGCCGTTTGTGGATGATGTAAAGTTGGGAAGAGCTATGAGAAGTGAAAGTGATACTATGGCTCTCCAGTAAGATTTGAAAAGATTATCTGTGAGAGAATATAAGTGAGACTTCAAAATCAGTGCTGGGAAGAAAATTTTGAAATTTGGAAGACAGTTATGGAATGTAGCATATTATTCAATTGGTGAAGATATAATGAAAAAAGTGGAGGGGGAACATCAGAGTGAATAGTTGGCAAGAACCTAAAATTTTAAGGACTATACTGCAAGAATTATGAGGGCTAAATAACAGATTCTGAGAGTAATGAGAAAAAATTTTGACATATAAAAGCAAATCTCATAGTTAACTATACTATCAAGACCATAACCAACCTAATGTGTAGGTTTTGGTCACACCGTTTCAAAGAAATAAGATTTTTGAAGATTTTTGGAAATCTAATTTCTTTGTAGTACTGTAGTACCAAAATTTCTGGAATGCTGAGTACATGACAGATTAAGGAAATGCTATCTATAAAACTGATGAGGAGAGATGATGTGATCAAGAGACTTAATTTGAGAGAGGAGGGATTAGACCATTTAGTATAGAAGAGAGATAGGATGGAGACAAGACTAGAAGGAGAAAAAAAAGAGGCTATCTGTGGAAGTTATATAAAGAAAGTGCGCAAGGAAGTGAGAAAATGCTTTTTGTGGGGGATGTAGAAATGATGAAAAATACAGAAACAAGAAACAAGTCTGTTTGATAGAGAGAGAGAGAAAATCTCAGAACAGGTTTTTCAAATTTGTAGATATAGAGTTACTACTACTACTAATAATAATAATAATAAAATCAGGGAGAAAATTTTGAAGAAATTTATTTTTGCATTCATTGCTAATAGTTTTATTATAGTTGTGAGATATACATAAGCAGCAGCAAATCCTGAAAGAATGAGCAAGTATATCTAAATTGGAGTGGTTATTAAAAAGTATGGATGATAAGGACTAGAATCTGGGATTTAGTTGATAGTAAAATACTCTACATGTTTTAACAACGATCTCTAGAGCAAGTAGGCTTCCAAAATCATCTAGCTCATCTCCCATCCATGGTACTAAAGTAGAGGTTTTGGGGTCATCAAAACTGGACCTCTGCAGTGCAAATCAGAGTCGTGATATGATGAAAAGTTGAGCCAATAACAATGTCGGAGACATTGCTATTGTCTCAACTTTGGAAGATTGAATATTGTCTCAACTCAGTGAGAAACAGTGAAAAATTTTGGTGCACAAAGATCCTAAATATGCTGAATATGACGAATGGAAGAGAGCTACTTGTTTATGTTTTTTTCTAAATACAGGTTTACACAAGATTCAGAATTTGATTTTCTGCCCATTACATCTTGTATGCAAATTTTAAACAGGATGGATGATTTATATACTTCATAAACAGATGAGTACAACATTAAGAAATGTGTATCAGTTAATAAAATATTTCAAAACTGAAAACATACCTCCTTCATCTTCAGAATCACTCATAAATGTTTCCTGCATGGTTTCAGGAGCTACAACTTTATATTTTTCTTCTGTAATGGTGGTTGTAGTTGTGGTAACTACAGTTTCGGTGACAATTTTTAAAGTTTCGACTACAGAAATATAACCCAACCTTTGAGCAATAGATAATGCTGTCTGTCCTTGCTATTCAAGAAACAAATAAACAATGAATCAGAACACTACTGGAATAAAAATATATAGTTATCAAGTTATATTGTAAAATAGTCATAATAAAAGTAACATGCAGAGAGGATATTGGAAGTTTATTTTGCACTTGGTTAGACTATAATGAATTTAGTTTAATCCTTTATCCAAGTGTAAGCAAACGAAGTTTGCGCCTGAAAATATTTTCAGGATTGAGGTAAGGTGGTGCAACACAACACCAGGCAACTCCGAGCAAAGGTGGACCAAGCTCTCATCGCACCTAGTCTCAGTATCTCCCATAATGCAAAACACATCTCCTTGCGGAGATGTATACTGCTATGCATTAAGGGAAGGGCCACTACCCAGACCGGTTTCCCTTTGTTTAAGTGCGGGGATACCTTTCCCAAAACTCGTCCCCTGGATCACCCAATAATGAGTGACCCGCAGGATCAGAAGCGCTCATCTGGAAGGGTAACAGCAACAGCCATGCCTCAGTTAACTTCACAGGCTACAGCATTGCCATTCATTACCCCACCACACAGGCCCTGGATGACAGCAATAGCCAAGCCTCAGTTAAAACTTCATGGGCTACAGCATTGCCATCCATCACCCAAGTTTCCAACCAGTTTCAACCTTTATTGAGGTCTCGTCAGTGGGTGGGAGGCAGACCCAAACGTGGAGATAATACGGCAGATGCAATAGGAGAGGTCACATTTACCTATACAAGTTGCCAACAGGTGTACCACTTTATTATTGAATTACTCTGGATTTAGAGAAAGATGTTGGAAGTTTATTTTGCACTTGGTTAGACTATAATGAATTTAGTTTAATCCTTTATCCAAGTGTAAGCAAATGAAGTTTGCGCCTGAAAATATCTTCAGGACTGAGGTAAGGTGGTGCAACACCAGGAAACTCCGAGCAAAGATGGACCAAGCTCTCATCATTTTTGGGTTTGCCTCCCACTGACGAGACCTCAATAAAGGTCGAAACCGGTCTGGGTAGTGGCCCTTCCCTTAATGCATAGCAGTATACATGTCCGCAAGGAGATGTGCTTTGCATTATGGGAGATACTAAGACTAGGAGTGATAAGAGCTTGGTCCACCTTTGCTTGGAGTTACCTGCTGTTGCACCACCTTACCTCAGTCCTGAAGATATTTTCAGGCGCAAACTTCGTTTGCTTACACTTGGATAAAGGATTAAACTAAATTCATTATATGCAGAGAGGATAAATAGAAATACAGTACTTCAGTGAGAATTCGTTAGTAGATGCCTGCAAAATTACAAAGGTGGGAAACTTTTCTTAGACATTTTAAAATAGGTAAGAAGGGTTAGTATGTATTTTAAATATTTCTTACACATTACATATTTCTTAAAATACATAAAAAATACAAAGTAATAGCTGTGGTATGACTAGGATATAACAGCCAAACATGCCCACCACTTAAATTCTTTATACAGTAAAATTCCAATATAATATTCCAATATGAAGTTTTTATATGCATGCACAAATTTAAGAAGTTTGGTAAAGCAGGCCTCTCAGATCATGTTCTCAACATCCTACACCAAATTTATTGGAAAAGTACCTGTTCCTTATATCATACATAAATCTGACATGAATGCAAATTTAAGGAAGCTTGTGAAATTTTGACCAACCATTCTAATCTAAACAATAATGGTAGTATAAAAGTCTCAAGAATTTGGATGGCACACATTCAGTTCATATAAGGTCTTTCAAGTTCTCCAGCAAACCCTTACTTCAGGACTCTAAGCAATAATTTCATTATTGCCCTTATTGGCCACCATCTACATTGTTTTTTTTTCTAATTTATCTGTGAGTAATTATGTTAGAGCATATTGCTCTCTAAATTAATATATTTCTTAATGGATTGTAACCAAACAGTAATAGGACTCAAGCTTTGATGTAGTTAGTAGCAGTAGTAAGTAATTAGTGGTAAGGTTTTTTTGCTACCAGGTAAACCAGTAGTGTTAACAGATGACCAAATTACTGTGACTTTAGCACTATGTAGATTGTAATGTAGCTTGTTTCTTTGTATATATGAACTCCAGATGATGACCTTGATATGAACATAGTAACAAGTGATTATTTTGGTTTATATTAAACTGAAGTTTTGCTATAATGCATTAGTTGTTTCCACAATTTAAAAAAAAATAAAAAAAGGAATGTCAAATATTAGCAACAATTATCTGTTATAAGGAAAGTGAACTTTCATTGTAACAAAATGTTTTGTCTGCACGGTTAGCCTAGTGGGCATGCGCTTCGCAACTGTATGCCTGGGAAAGGAGTGTCCTAGGTTTGATTCTCCTGTTGGTGACGTGAGGAGCTGAAGGATCTTCCTCAGCCATAGCCAAGTTAGCCGTGGACAGTAGGGTTTTTTCTCCAGTTTATCCTGAGGTTTTTCATCCTGCAAAGCAGGCAAACCGGTCTTGAGAACTCAACACTACAGGATATAGGATACACCAGGGTATACGGCTGACCACCTTATCCTGTGAACAATTTGAGGTCTGATGATTAATAAACCCTCAACACCACAAGGTAAAAAACAAGAGGGTAAAAGGAAGATGAAATGAGATGAGGAAAGTGAACTTTCATTGTAACAAAATATTTTGTCAGGATTTTGATATGAATTGAACAATATAAGGGAAAGGAATGCACTATCAACTAAAGTTAATTAATTGACAGTCAACTGGATGTGATACTACACTATCTGAAGTGGCGTGAAAAAAGTACCTCTAGTGTAGCATTTCTGAATTATCTAACCTTTGGTCCACCCAAGTAGCAATATATAATAAATTTACCCTTTATAAGTAGGATTAAAAAACCTCACTCAAAAACTAACTCTAACAAAAATTACATATACCAATTACCATTTAGAGAATGATAATTTATTAACAGTAATAAAGGCCATCTTCAGGAGTAATACATATTATATTATATTATATATACATATAACATACACAGGAACAAAGATTAAATATCATGACTAATAAATGGTAAGAACCGTGCTCACTAACTGTAGAAAATGTTTGATTCCTGGTAAGTAGCAAACAAAAATTAATTTAATATATAGCAAATAATCTAGAATTAAATCGAAGAATTATGCTTCTGAAGTTGAGGGTAGGATTTGGCTACACTTCTGATTGATGCTGATAAATAACAGCTGGAGTCTGTTGATTGCTAGCAAATAGAGAAGCTGGTAGAGAGTGGCAAGTCCTGAACTGCATGGAAGAAGTTATTATATTTGTTAGTCTATAATTCTCATATTATTTTAGATGGGAACTATGAGAGCTATACTCCAGTCATCTGGATTTCAACCATCTGACCAGACCTTTTGAATTATTCAGTGTAGCTACTGTAAAAATAAAATAAAAATAAAAATAAATAAATAAAACAATACACACACACACACACACACCTACATACTTGAGCTTTTATGATAATGTCATGCATTCCAGATGCCTTTCCACATTTCAGGCTCTTGGTAAATTTTCCTACTTATGCTTTCCTGACTGCATTCGTGTTGAATATTTTACCTTTCTGTCACTGATAGTTTATTTTCAAAATAATTACTCCAGACATCTAGGATATCCTTATATTCAGTTTTCATGTCAACCTTTATCATCTTTACTTCCTTTTTATAGAACTGATTCCTACAATTCTAATTTTGGATAACCTCTAGAACGTTTTGCCACCTTTCTGATATTTATTTTCTATATTCGTACCAAAATATTTCCACACTGTTTAGCTTTTGTTTAGCTACTTTTAAACATAGCTTATCTCTCTTACATTTTTCTCTGTATTCTTTTAGGGCATCTGCCATTTGATAGGAAAATTCGGTATGCTTTCTTCTTTTCCAGAACTGCTCAACTTCTTGTATCCACCATGAGATTCTTATTTTTCTATCATTAGAGACAACTTCACCACATGCCTCCTTAGCTTAATCAATGTTTTCTTCAGAGTTCACAACTGAATCTCCAAGATTTGGTTCTTGTTTTCAAACTCATTTTTTCTTGAATAATGTTTGTGTATTTTACTTTACAATTCATCTGAAAGCTGCTCAACTTTGATTTGTTTAAAACTTTCTGAAATACTCTTCTTTTCAATATGAAATTCAATTTTATCCTGTTCAAGACTAAATGGGAATCACTTTCAATTTGAAATCCTCTGTATACTCTTCTCCTGAGCCAGTGGAAAACATCGGTATCTACAATAATAGTCAACGAGACTTTACTTATTTCTTGTATCTTCTATCTATGTGCACAAATGATGTTGGAACATAGTAATAACCAGTTCATGTCCTGAACAGAAATCCAGCATTTCCTATTTTGCTATTTAAGATCTCCAACAAGGACCAACTTTTTCCTTATCCATTATGTCAGTTACTTTCTCTAAAGCCTCAAAAATTCTGCCACTTCTTTCTTAGTAGAACCTTCTATGGGACCACAGAGACAAATAAGTCTCATTGTCCAGTTTCCCATTGTGATATTTGCCCACATCACTCTGCTTGATATTGCTTGCAACTCAAGATGATCCTGGTATTTAGTCTTGAATACTATAGCTACTCCTTTTGCCTGATTGTTGTTGCCAGCAGATTTTGTATTTTCAATCTTATACTATTTCTGTCACCATTAGTACTATACAAACAATCCTTTAAGGATAGCCTGCATAGCTCAGTCAGTACTGAGGGCTGGAAAGACTTGGATATGAATCCCATCTAGGATGCAAAGAACCTTTATAAGGACATGTCATTTGAAGGTGAGTTAGCCAGTCTCATAAAGAGGCAGAAGAGTTTTCTCTACCAGAAAGACAGGTTTGTCATCTTACAAGACAGGCAAACCAGAATGGGCAGGTAATGACATTGTGGAAAGGTAACAGTGGGCCCAAGGGGATGCTGAAATGTATGTAAATGAATGCCTGAAGCATCAGAAATAAAAGAGAGGAGTTTTTATCATTAGTCAGCTAAACTTGGCCAAAAATTATTAGCATCAGCTTGGTTGCTGCCATAGACCTGGGGATGCAGAAGAAAATTAGACAACATGCATCAGTAGATTAGCACAATGAGTGAAGTAGCAACTCAACCTCCAATCAGGGAAAGTAACTATGCAGTCTTGTCCTGGGAGGTTGCTCAACATTTGTAAATTTAAGTCAAGAAAGGGTTTATGCAGAACTACAAAGCTGGGGATTATGACAAACTTAGAAGGCAACTTGGAGCAGTGCCTTGTCATAATGTTTTAGTGAGGCAGTATCCGAGTGCATACCCAGGGTCAGGAAGATAAACTGAATAGGGATTGAGTGGATGATGAGATGCTGCAAAAAAGCATTGTGCAAGGAATATAAACATCAAAAATATCAATGTCAACAAGGTGATCAAGCATGCCCATGAGCAGTATAAAGCACAAGCAAGAAGAGTAACAGTATGGTAAGGAAGTCTAAATGGGATTTTGAGAGAAAATTCGCAAAGCAGGTCAAAGTAAATCCAAAAGAGTTTTTTTCACTACATAGCAAGTATGAGAAAGAAAGATTATGGAAAGATAACTTTACTCAGTGCTGATGGTAGGAAAGTGACAGAAGCAGAAGAAATAGTTCAGTTACTATGTGATCGCTTTACAAGGCTATATCATCCAAATGGTCTTTGCAGTTACTGAGGTGACAGAGACTGATGTGAGCATTGAGGTATATGAACAGGAGGTACTCAGTATATTGAAAAATATCAATGTGAACAAAGCAGTGGACCTGGATAGTATGTCTGCTTGTGTGCTACGAGAATGTGCAAGTGAACTGGCAATGCCTCTGACAAAGTTGTTTAATCTAAATCTCAGCTCTGGCAAGGTACCAGGGAAGTGGAAAGAGGATAAAATAGTTCCATTACATTAATGTGCCTCCAAGATAGAAGTAGCAAATTACAGACCAATTAGTATCTCTGGAGTGGTGGTTCAAGTATTGGAAAAGTTGGTTATAGGTAAAATTCAGAAATGGGTGGATAGGAATATGATACTTTATAGGGTGCAGAGTAAGTCCTGCTTCAGTAATTTATTCACATTTCATAATAAGGTGAGAGCAGAATTGAATAAAGGAAATGGCTACATCATGATACTGCTGGACTTTGCAAAGGCATTTGGCAGAATGCTGCATGGAAAACTATTACATTAGTTGAAGCAAATGGGAATGGATATGAGGCTGGTGGCATGGATAGTGGGGATGGCTGATACACAGACATCAAAGGGTGCTGTGCGGTGGAATGGAGTCAAGGTGAATGAGGGTGACTAGTGGAGTGCCCCATTGCTCTGTACTAGGACCACTACTCTTCAATTTATATATTAATGATATAGCAGAAGATTCGAAGGGGGGATTTTGCATCATCGGCAAACATTCAGTTGTTTGCCGATGATGCAAAACTAGGGAGGGCAATAGTTGATAAAGATGATGTAGATATCTTACAAGATGATTTAAATAAATTGGCAAGGTGGGAAAAGGACAATGGTTGTCAATTCAATGTTGTAAAATGTAAGGTAATGAACTTCAGTTTGAAGAGATTACACACTTCATATCATACTGATGGTACTAGTTTGCAAGAAATTGATGAGGCTAAGGATCTGGGGATGGTGGTGGTGAATAGAGATTTGAAACTCAGAGGACACATTGCAAGAGTTGGCAAATAGCTCAGAGGATTACTTAGATGCTGAAGAGCACAATGACAAGTAAAGCTAGGAAGGTTATTATCTCTCTTTATAAGGCTATGATCTGGCCACATGTTGACTACAGTAAACAGATCTGGTCACCTGTGTTTATTGGGGGAATTGTGAGGTGGCAGAGAGGATTCAGACAAGTGACCAAGCTAGTGGTGACAGGTCTGCAGAGTTCCCTATGAGGATAGATTGAGGGTGTGTGGGTTGCAGAGTTTGGCTAACAAGCAGAGGAGAGGGGATATGATAGAAACTTATAAGTAACTAAAGGGACAAAATAAGATTGATGCAGAAGAAATATTTCAATACATGGTGAGTAGGGGGAAAACAAGGAGTTGCACCTGGAAGCTGTCTACGAGTGTGGTTAGTAAGGGTGTGTGGACCAGGTTCTTTTCTTAGAGAGTGGTGAATGAGTGGAATGGATTGCTAGAGACAGTTGTAAGCGCCCAACAGTGAATAGGTTTAAGGAGATCTGTGATAGGTATTGTGTTAATGGACAGAGTGGGTCTCCTGCGATAAGTCTTTTAACTCCATTGAGTGATCATATAAATAATGATAGTAATAATAATAATACACTAAACCTCACAGCATTAGCTGCGTCAGTAAATTCAAGAAACCCAACCAAACTTTCATCATCATCAAATTCCTGATAAATACCCTCAAGGAGTATACAGGCTGTTATGATAGTAATGATGTAAACTTTTCATGCAGTACTAACTTCCTATTGCTAGTTTTCATCCAAATTAATCTATTATCTGTCAAAACTCAAATATTAGCAGATCTTATATTTCAGTCTCCTAAGGCACTTCTTACTGTATCTAGCACCCAGATCTTCTTCTGAGTCATTTTCCTGCCTCTTAAAAAAAAAGAAAAGAAAAGAAAAAGAAAATGTTTTACTAACTTTTCTGCTCCCATTCTGTTTAAGTGTCCATACCACCTGAGATACCATGCAACTCTGCTAACACGTTCCTGAATATTGACAATATCAAGTTCTTTGCTAATATCCTCACTGTAAATATGATGCTGCATTTGTTCACTCCCCTAATTTTCTTAGGGATCTCCAGCTTTGATCAACTGTTTCATTTCTAATCCAGCTATAAGATCCACAAATTAAAGTTGGTTTGAAAGGTTGGTCGATTGATAGAGCCTCTGCTACTAATGCTCACGAAAAAAGTTAAGCAAGTTTGAGTGTGGTTAGTGGTTGAAAGAGGATCAATTGTTCGATGCTGTTGGCACACTCTCCCTTGAGTCTTTGGACTCCCTGGAGGTGTCACATAATAATAATAATAATTCTAAATAGCTAGTGGCTAAGTTGTTTCTCATTCCATATAAATTTATTCAGTTGGCTTCCTACCACATCGGCTTGCTAATGATCTCTATTTCCATATTTAATTTAGCATCTTCTCTAAATATGGTGCTTAATTAGCTAAAATGTTTTACTTGTTCAACAAGATTTTCCATTCAGGATGCATTTGATGTTTTGAATGTTTCTACCTATATTCATTATTTTTTTTTTTTATGGCTGATTTTCATAGAAAATTTATTGCAACCATTATTCAATTTAGCCAGGGAATACTGCAGACTCGTACTGGATTTCTTTAGCAGTATAACATCATCTGCATCAAGTAAAGAGGTCAGATTAACATTTCCAATTTTGATATCAGGTTAAATGCCCCTTTACTTCATCTGATCCATATAGATGATAAATAACAGTGGAGATAATGTGCAAACTTGTCCCAAACCTGATTCAACATCAAACCATACTCCTTTACTTTCTTCAATTCTAACTGCCAACTTACAATTCAAATATATATTGTATTCACTGCATGATGCAGTGTCCCATTTTACACAATATACAGGGTGGTCATAATTAAAGAGGAGGTGTTCCCCTGTAGCAAAAAATGTATTGGACAAAATTCAACCAAACTTGGTGTAAGTACACTCTGGAACATAGGGTTTTACAAAAGATAAATAGTGCAATATTTTGCCACCAGGGGAACTTGGCACTATAAGTGCATGGTTTGGAATTAATTAAACAGTAATTAATTAATTAATTATTGTATGATGATACAGCGGCCATGAATCCCTTTTACGGGGATGTACGGCAATCTCAGTTCCCCCAAATTTTTTCCGGGCTCGGAACTAGCATAGCTGATGAATCAGGCCTATGGCTGGGTCAGTATTCCTGACTGTAATCCGTGTGTGTGTGTGTGTGTGTGTGTTCATGGGATAGGTTTGCCTGCTCGTGGGATGAAAAACCCCAGATAATCTGGTGGGGAAAAAACCCTGCTGTCCACGCCCAAGACCGGCTAACTCGGCTATGGCTGAAGAAGATCCTTAAGCTCCTCGCGTCGTCGATGGAAATCGAACATAGGACACTCCTTCGCCAGGCATATGGTTGTGAAGCAGAAATCCACTAGGCTAACTACGCAAACTAAGCAGTAATGGCTAGAAAAGACAAAACAAATCCATTTCTGTGTTCATATAACTTACAGATGTGGTTCAATATGTCCTCCTTTTAGATGTTCTAAGAACTGCATTCTATGAATGACATTTTCTGCAGTGGAATGCAACAGATCTGCACTGTTTTGCCTCACATGCTACATTATTCAGTCTTTCAAGGTTGCTAAATCAGGAACATATGCTTCATAAATCATGGTTTCAGATGGCCCCACAACCAAACATCACAGGGGTTGAGATCAGGTGAATAAGGTGATTATGCTATGGGAAATACATGACTAATCACTATGTTCTGTGAATTGTTTTCATAACATTCGCTGTAGAGGCAATCCAATGTGAGGTGGTGATCTATCCTGAATAAATATGGTAGAGTCAAGACATCTTCACTGTTGCATCTCTCAAAACCTAACAACAACGATGGTATAAGTCACTGGTCCTGTCAGGTGAAGTTCTTCGAAAAAGTATAGACTGATAATAAATAATGCAGTGAAACCACACAATACTGTGACTTTCAGCGAGTGGATGGAATACAAGAGGGTTATTCACAGCCCAAATGTGCAACTGTGTGAGTTAACAATGTGCGTCCTTGATATTGCCAGGCACTGCTGTGAATTTTGTGCGTCAACTTGTTGAGGAATAATCTGTTTGTGCCTTCATCCTGTCCCCACTGCTAAAGATCTACTACTTTCAAATTGTAAAATCATTTTCTTAGGATTTTTTCTTGTCATTGGACCTTTTCTCATGTCCTTCAAATGCCAGAATTCTTGAAGCACGATAGTGTTACCGAATTGTTGATAGTAAAGCTTGACTAGCAACACACGTTATGGTAAGGTGAGATCCATAGCACTTCGGTCTCATCAGAATGATGCAAATCCATTTCTTTCTTCCTTATATCCACCATCTCATCAGTAGAAACAGTGAGATTATGCAAAATATCACATGATTCTAGTGCCAATTGACTGCTGGTGGCATAATTTTTTTTCTTTTTCTGGAAATCACAGCCCCATGTTCCACATTGTACCTCCACCAAGTTTGGTTAAATTTCGTCCAATACATTTTTCGCTACAGGGCTCTAAACACATCCTCTTTAATTATGGCACCCTGTATCTACAGCATTCAAAATAGCTTTTCCTCTTAGCACCTTGTCATATGCCTTCTCCGGATCTATAAATTTTTGTAATTATTATATTTTAGCATGATCTGAAATGAGATATGATTGGATTTAATTGTTATGTGCCATCAAGTCATTTTTGACTCTTGGTGATCTTGTGAACAAAGACTCTTCATCCCACTCAGCCTCATGTTCTTTCTTTCAGCAATTGTAAGTTTAAGTTGGTAAGTTCATTTAAGTTGTCCATCTAACTCTTTTGTGGTCTTCCTATTCTTCTTCTCTTTCCCTCAATCCTCCCGAACATAACCGCCTTTTCCAGTGATTCATCAGCAAGCACAACATGTCCAAAGTACATCAACTTCTGCTTAGCAATCATTGCCTCCAAGGAGCATTCTATCTTTATACTCTCTAAAACCTTTTTATTGGTCATCCTTGCATTCCATGGGATTCTTAAGTCTCCTCCAATCCATAATTCAAATGAATCAATTCACTTTCTGTCTGTCTTATTAATAATCCAGCTTTCACATCCATACACCACTACTGGAAATACTGCTGCTTTAACAATTCTAAATCCTTTCTTTAGGCTTGCACGGTGATCCGAATGCATTTTTGAAAATTATGGAGACAACTACTGTGTTTGAATAAAAACTTTAGTTTAATATAACTAAAATCTACATTCGACGTTTCAACCTACATTCGGTTACTTCGTGTGTGGCAAAACAAATTCTACCTGCAAAAAGAAGGTACAGCCATGGGCTCACCACTATCTCCCCCCCCCCCAATCGCTAACTTCTATATGGAAACCTTTGAGCAAAGGGCTCTTGATTCTACCTGCAAAAAGAAGGTACAGCCATGGGCTCACCACTATCTCCCCCCCCCCCAATCGCTAACTTCTATATGGAAACCTTTGAGCAAAGGGCTCTTGATTCCGCCACGCTAAGACCGACAGTCTGGCTTAAATACGTTGACGACGTGTTCGCGATCTAGCCGCATGGGGCGACAAACGCTAAACACATTCCTCAGCCACCTGAACAAACAACACGAATGCATACAATTTACCATCGAAATCGAAAACCAAAATTTGCTCCCATTCCTAGACACACTAGTCACACGTCTTCCTTCAGGCAGTCTATCCTTCACAGTCTACCGAAAACCGACACACACTGGCCAATACATACATGCTAATTCATACCACCACCCATCACAAAAATATGGAGTCATCAACACCCTTAAAAACAGAGCCACAACTATCTGCTCTAACCAGCAAGCCCTGAAACAAGAACTAAAAATCATTACTGACACATTCATAAATAATGGCTATAACAAAAATACTGTTAATAAAATACTCTATAAAACTACAACAAAAACGAATCTAGATTACAGTAAAACCATAACCATCCCCTACATTAAAGGGTTATCAGAAAAAATCAACAGAATCCTACAACATTATAACCTCAATGCCACCTTTAAACCACCCACTAAACTTAAAACCATATTCAACTCCTCTAAGAATCCTCTCCTCCCATTAGCACATCCTGGAGTCTATTGCATCCACTGCACCTGTAACTTACCGTACATTGGTGAAACAGGACGGACAATCCCTATACGCAAGAAAGAACACATTAGACACATTAAATATAACCATTATGGTGAAGCAGGCCTCTCAGACCACGCACTCAACACCTTACACCAAATCAACTGGAAAAGCACCTGCTCCTTACACCGCACAAAAACCTGGTACGAAAGGAAATTTAAGGAATCCTGCGAAATCCTGATAAACCACCCAAATATCAACAACAAAGATGGCATGAAAATTCTAAGGATCTGGATGGCACACATTCAGCCTACCAATATGAAAGATCCAGCATAAGTCAGGACTCTAGCCAATCCTTAGCTAGTATTAGAAACCATTCCATACCAACTGGCTGGAATGATGTTAATATGTATGTAGTAGACAACACTAATAATAGGACTCTAGCGTTGATGTATAATATTTTATTTTATTTTTTTATTTACTTTTTTTTTTCTCACCAGAGGTCAGGCCATCAATTGTTGTAGCGGTTGGTCAGTGTCTTTAACAAACCAGTTTGATTGTAGTATAGCTTGTTTCCTGTATATAGTTGTATGCTCCAGAAGATGACCTTGACATAAAGGTTGAAACGTCGAATGTAGATTTTAGTTATATTAAACTAAAGTTTTTATTCAAACACGGTAGTTGTCTCCATAATTTTCAAAAATGCATTAACAATTCTAACTTTCATGGCCTTACTTACTCACACCAATATCTTGCATAATTTTTGTCAGGTTTAACATAGCTTTTTTCCACATGACTATCCTTCATTTAATTTCATCTTCACATTTACCATCATTTCTGATTCTGGATCACAGTAAATCATAACTTTCAATTATTTCTATTTTATCTCCCTCTATAATCAATTCATTTAAATTGTCAGAAGCCATCACTTTGTTTTCCTGATGTTTCAATTAAGCCTGGCTTTGTCACTTTCCCTCTTATCCAATAGAGTCAACCACTCCAGATCTTCTTTAGTTTTTTTTATGAAGGTTGTATCATCTGCATATATTATTTCTTTTTCTGCCACCAATCTTAATTCCAGCTGAATCTTTTTCTAAGTTGATTTAACAGTAATTTTATATTTCATTTTTATAAACATATTTTTTGAAAAAAAGTATTCTAAATCACTTGATAGTAATTATATAGAATCATTTATTTTTAATTAATTTCACTTCTAAAATGATCCCAAACTACAAATTTACTTACATTTGTTACATTATTAGGAGATGCTTTGTGTTCTAACAAAAGGTTAATAATAAGTGTATGTCCTTGTTGAGCTGCCTGATGAAGTGGAGTATATCCATGCTAGAGGAAATAAAAAATAAAAAAAGAACTGTTAGTGCATACAAGAAGATCATCACTAGAAGAAAGACTTATGCATTTATACAATTTAGTACTATTTCTTTAAAAATGTTCTATATGAAAAGGCATAGCCTTCTGTGTATGAGCATGTATATGTGTATTTGACATTTGATTTTCATTATGCTCCATTAAACTGTTAAATTTTCCAAAATTATTTAATAGACCTCCATATAGGGAAGTGCTATCAGAAACTTACCATTTCAAAGTGAAACCTTTACTTGAACGAGAGATATTGATATTTATTCTTCTTTTGTACAATTATTGTTAATCTGTTTAAATGCACAAAAATAATTTCTTTAATATATAGAATTAAGATAAATTTTATTATTATTATTCGTGACAACCGCGCGGTTAGCCTAGTTGCTTTGCGCTTCGCAACCATATGCCTGGGGAAGGAGTGTCCCAGGTTCGATTCCCATTGTAGACGTGAGGAATTTGAGGATCTTCCTCAGGCATAGCCAAGTTAGCCAGTCTTGGGCGCGGTCAGTAGGGTTTTTTCCGCCAGTTTATCTGGCGTTTTTCATCCCGCAAACAGGCAAACCGGCCCCGTGAACATACGCCTCTACAGTCAAAAATATATCCCCACCAGTGGCAGACCAGGCGACGGGTCGGTTGGGAGTAGTACTAACAAGAAGTTGCATCTAAATGTAACACGCGGACCCTGCATAGCTAGCGGGAATAACGCGTAGTAGAAGAAGAAGAAGATTATTATTATTCGTGACACCTCCAAGGAGTCCCAAGACTCATTGCGGGAGGACACCCACTATACAACTCCCCGTCTCCACTACCATACCGAACTTCTACTACACCAATGTCATCTACTGGCCACAACCACCACCACAGCTAGTATTTTTTGTCTGCAAATTGTGTGTATTCTGAAGGGCCGATTTGTCTATATGCGGGAGGAAAACCCGAGTTTCTGAAAGAAAAAAACCCTGCTACCTCCATATGAGATTGACTAACTCACCTTCAATCGAAAAAGTCCAAATAAAGATTCCTCCCGTCACGACGGGAATCTAACTTAGGCCTTTTCTAATTGAAGGGCACAGCATACAGTCGTTCATCCAATTGCGCTAAGGAGGTGCTATTTTGCTATGTAAGTTTTATGTAGTTGTCTTAGAGATCCTTTAAATGGGTCAACTTATTCTGAATGAATTATTTTGAGATAAGAAAGCTGATTTATCAGATTAACTTGTTGGAATACAATATTTTAAATTTAGAAATACATCATCATTTTCATCAAATTCCTGCCATGTACCCTCAAGGGGGTGTATAGGATATGATAGTACAACTGAAAAATTTATATCATTACTAACTTTCTATCTACAATTTTCCTCCAAATCAGTCTGTTACTTGCCAAGACTCCAACATTACCAGATCTTATATTTCTATCATCAAAAGCACTTTGTACCATATCAATCCACCTATATCACGGTCTTCCTCTGGGTTGTTTTCCTACCAACCTTGCAAAGAACACTTGTTTTGCTATTTTTCTCGCCCATTCTGTTTAAGTGACCATACCACCTGAGATTAGCTCTGCTAAGGCATTCCTGGATGCTGACAGTGTCAAGTTCTTTCCTCATATCCTCATTTTTAATATAGTATTGCCATTGATCCAATCTGTTCATGCCTTTAATCTCTCTCAGGACTCTCATATCCATGGTCTCTAGTCTTTGGGCAAATGTTTTACTTCTGACCCAGCTCCCAGATCCATAAGTTAAAACTGGTTTGAACACTGTCTTGTATACAGCTAATTTAGTGTTGCGACTAATTTCTCTCTTATTCCATATAAATGTATTCAATTGACTTCCTACCATACCAGCTTTATTGATTCTGTTGTCTATTTCCATATTTAATTTATCATCTTCACTAAAAATCGTGCCTAAGTAGCTGAAATGTTTTACTTGTTCCACAGGTTCTCCGTTCACAATGCAGTTGATATTTTCAACGATTCTGCCTATTTTCATTGTCTTTGTCCTTTTATTGCTGACCTTCATACCATATTTATTACAACAGTTATTCAATTTAGTCAGGGAATCTTGCAGACTTGTAGTGGATTTATTTATAAGTATAACATCGTCCGCGTAAAGCAAGGAGCTGACATTAACATCTCCAATTTTGATATCATGTTTAATACCACTTTCCTTCATAATGTGATCCTCATAGATAAGGGAAAATGTACATCCTTGTCTAACACCAGATTTAACATTAAACCATCTTCCTGTACTTCCTTCAATTCTAACTGCTGACTTACAACTCAAATAAAGACTAAGTATTGCTTGATATAATGCCCCATTGACACCATATAACTGTAGCGTATTGAATAGCTTCTCTCTTGGAACATTGTCATATGCCTTTTCCAGATCGACAAAACTTAAATACAGATCTTTATTATATTCCCATGACTTCTCAACTATTTGTCGTAAAGTGAAGATCCGATCCTGACAGCATCTATTTGGCCTGAATCCAGCTTGTTCTTCACCAAGCTTTTCTTCCACAATTCTTCTCAACCATTTCTCAAGTATACTTGCATAAATCTTACCAGGAACACTCAGTAGGGAAATACCTCAGTAATTCTCACATTCAGTTTTATTTCTCTTTTTATATATGGGTACTATGTGAGCTCTACTCCAATCATCGGTAATTCATCCCTTTGTCTAGGCCTTCTGAAGTATGCAGTGCAGCCACTGTAAGACTTTTATACCACAATACTTAAGCATTTCTGATCGAATATCATCTACTCCTGCTGCCTTTCCGCATTTCAAGCAATACAGTATGCGAAAATAGAGTAGTTCCTTTACTTCTGTGCTGAAAATTTTTAAAAGTTCTGTGTGTATATGTCTAAAACTGAATGAATTTGTATGTATTTCGTCTGAATCATCCACATGAGAAGGCAAAGAATTATAGCACATTGTAGTGTGAAATAAGAGGTGACTACAAAGGAGAAATTTATTTCAGGTTCTTTTTGGAAACTGAAGATATTTTTTTTTGGAAAACTAATATAGGTAGCCTATTCTGAAAATGAACATGGGGAAAAAAGGAAACTAAAGATGTTCAGAGCTGGTAGAAAAGAAAGAAAGGAGATGGCAACATCTATCTTCTCTCTCAAAATAATAAATTATATCGTCTTGGAAACTAGGAATGATATTCTTTTTTTGTCCTTATTTTGAAAAAGTGTGGGCAAACTAAAGTTTGCATGAAACATCTTCATGACTAGGGCCTATTTGTATACAGAGAAAATTGATTTCACATCAAGTTTTATTTATGTATTTATTTTGTAATTCTCACTTACAAAAGGTTGTAAACAAATAGTACATTGGTACTGTAGACGGACTAAGGGTTAATTTTTTTTTATTAGAAAAATTACATTTAAATTTTTAAAAGTTTTTGTATTTCTATCGTGATTTAAAAGAGGTAAATCAGATTTTGCATTGGGCAAAAGCAACCATCCTCTTCCTCTACCAATCGTCCCTCCTCTTAAGTAAAACAACCATCCTTTGCCATCGAGCTACCAATAAAGGCAGCGAATTCAAATGAGCATCTACCCTGCCAATTCAGCAAGAGCTACTATCTTTTTTGATCTTAGTACCAGAAAAGATTAAAAAAAATAAATCGCCCTTCCTCTTAGATAAAATGAAAACATCTTCAGCCATCGAACTACCAATAAAGGCAGTGATTTCTAAAGATTACTTTCCCCTCCTATTCGGCGCTAATATCCCATAATGAAGAGCATACACCATGAGCACACATAATGGCATTATGGAAAAGGTTATTACAAAGGATGTGATGATACATTTTTAACAACTGGTTCACTAAAAAAAAAAAGTGATGAATTCTTCCTTTGTGAGCACTTAAAACCCACCAAATGTAAAAACAAATTCCATTATCAGAAAATATCCACTTAATTTTGCCTGGGTCACTTCTTAGGGTAATGACCTTATTAAGGTTCATGACAGTTCTGGATATGTCAAATGTTTGACAGACATAAGGCATGGGTATATCACTACCTTAAGAGGAAGCACCCTAGGCCAAATTAAGCAGATGTTTATTGAAAAATAATAGTCCTGTAAAATTACTAGCAGAGATAATCCCTACACAGGCTGCTATGCAAGGAAAGGGACAGGGAAAAGCAAGAACAAAGGGTACCAAAATAAGCATGGCTGGCTGGAATTTTCCATGTCATCATATACAAGCTTATTGTCAGTTTATCAATCGGTTCCCAACAACTGCCTCATGTGAGCAGGCTCAAGTACCCACTGGTTATTACCCAGACCCTTTCGGTATTGAATTTTATTAAGTGAAAAAAAGTGATCTAATAAGATCACGCTAGACCCGACTCATTCCAGTACACTCAAGCATTCATTCTGCTGGAAAATACTGTACTGAACCTTACCTCTACTCAGAGAGATAAATGCCCACCATGTCAAACTCTGGCTCTACCACCAGTTGTGCGCAAAACCATCTCTAGCCTTAGAGTAATTGCAACTAGACCTATGGAGATATTGAGAGCTAACACATTGGCATAGGTCACATTTCCAAATATACAAGGTAGGTAGCATATAAAAGGAATGTAAAAATGTGTATAAAAACATCATCATCATCATCATCATCAAATTCCTGCCATGTACCCTCAAGGGGGTGTACAGGATATGATAGTACTACATGAAAAATTTACATCATTACTAACTTCCTATCTACAATTTTCCTCCAGATCAGTCTGTTACTTGTCAAGACTCCAATATTATCAGATCTTATATTTCTGTCATCTAAGGCACTTTGTACCGTATCAATCCACCTATATCTTGGCCTTCCTCTGGGTCGTTTTCCTGCCAACCTGGCAGAGAACACTTGTTTTGCTAATCTTTCCTCGCCCAATCTGTTTAAATGACCATACCACCTGAGATTAGCTCTGCTAACGCATTCCTGGATGCTGACAATGTCAAGTTCTTTCCTAATATGCATCCTCAATATAATATTGCCTTTGATGTCATCTGTTCACGCCTCTATTCTTTCTCAGGATTCTCATATCCGTGGTCTCTAGTCTTTGGTCAAGTGACCCAGTCTTCTGACCCAGCTCTCAAATCCATAAGTTAAAACTGGTTTGAGCACTGTCTTGCATACAGCTAATTTAGTGTTCCGACTAATTTCTCTCTTATTCCATATGAATTTATTCAATTGACTTCCTACTAAAGCAGCTTTATTGATTCTGTTATCTATTTCCATATTTAATTTACCATCTTCACTAAAAATCCTGTCTAAGTAGGTGAAATGTTTTACTTGTTCTACAGGTTCTCCGTTCACAATACAGTTAACATTTTCAATGATTCTGCCTATTTTCATTGTCTTTGTCTTTTTGTTGCTGACCTTCATACCATATCTATTACAACAGTTATTCAATTTAGTCAAGGAATCTTGCAGACTTGTAACAAATTTATTGATAAGTATAACATTGTCCGCATAAAGCAAAGAGCTGACATTAACATCTCCAGTTTTGATATCATGTTTAATACCACTTTCCTTCATAATGTGATCCATATAGATAGTGAATAACAGAGGGGAATAATGTACATCCTTGTCTCACACCAGATTTAACATTAAACCATCTTCCTGTACTTCCATCAATTCTAGCTGCTGACTTACAACTCAAATAAAGACTAAGTATTGCTAAGTATTATAAAAACAAGTGTAAGAAAATTTATAAAAGCATACCTAAAAAAAAACCAGGTGTTAAAAGCATAGATACAATAAGTTTAACTAATAAAACTAATATATACAATATGTACATAATGCTATAAGGTCATAAATATTAATGCTCTGTAAAAATTTACAAACAGTAATAACACTTGATGAATCTGATAAAATCTGTCTGAGTGATAGAGCTCAGACAAATTATGAATATTACTAAAATAGTGATTGTGGTCATTGATGAAACAAGGGCTGTAGATTAAAACATAAATGATGGTTACATCACACAACTCACATATAGGTGGATCATCACCCCTCAACGGAAAAGTGTGTAAGATGACTATGACATGCCCAGAATTGGGCAAGAACAACTTCCTCTTCATGATCCCTGCATAAAATAGACTAACAATTTGATTTCATAGATCTTATTGTCGGGCTCTATTCCATGATGACTGTCACAGGGATAAAAGTTTCTCTTGTTGTGTCGGAAAAAAAATGATGAGTCACCTTTTTTCCCACCCAACATTAAGTTGTCTCAGAAGGAGTGGATAAGGACATACTTATGCCTCCGGATGGGAAATGTACCGACTAATGTCCCAAGAACATGTAAATATCGAAGTGTGTAAGCCCTGAACGGTGTTAAAATAACCCATGAGTTTAATAGAGAATAGTTGTAAATGAATTAGAATATAAAATCATGTATAAATTGCCAAGTAAATATGTATAAGCTAGAGCATGTTTTAAGCCATGTAAAAACAGTCAGTGGCCACAGCGTAAAATCGGCAGTCGCCGTATGCGTGACGACACCGCCGAGTGAGGGAGCTGTTTTGAGGTATAAAGGTTTCGGCAGGGATTCGAATCGTTCTCTTTTTTCTTGTCTCCGGGTTTCGTCGGCACCTAGTTTCCTGTCGGAGAGCTGTGTAGAGCTTGCCGCCACGTGTAGCAAGAATCCCCCCTTGCTATGTATGCTGCGTGGGCCAAGGCTGCAACTACAATGTATTCAGATCCATAAGAAGAAAGAGCCACTGATGAAATCAACGTCAGTGTTCAAATCTGTGTATGAGTGTTTTTGGTTCGTATGGAAACAAAGGAATAGCAAGGCCGCCATCTGTGAAGATACTGTAAGCAGACCAGAATATCCAGTTCAAAGAAAGAACGGTAAGCATAAGATTTTCTTATGTTAAATGTTGGATTAAAGTAACTGTGGAATAAGGAAGCAGAAGTTAAGGAAGCATACTACTTCCATGTAGTGCTATAAGAACAGTCAGCGATTTGGACACTTTTGTCTGCGGTTGAGAAGAAAGCATATTAGGCGCCAGGCAAATAGGAGGCCGAGGTCCAAATTTTGTTTGTGTAATTTAGGAACAGTAATGTTATGTGGTCAGAAGGTAATTAAATGTTAGCTAAAATTTTGGAGGGAGGATTAAGCAAGAATAAGAAGCATTACCCTAGAGAAGTTCATGTCAGAATTATTGAGTTGTCTTGTGTATATATGCAATATTACATGTGTGATAATATTAGGTAACTTAGTTATAATATAAGAGTCTGAGAATAGATATTACGTATAGAAGTGAGAAATTTGTGTCAAGTAAGGGATTATAATATAGAAGTTTTGGATGTGATTAATTAAGTAAAGGGAACCCAGACTCGTTTAAGATTAAGGATTTGATTAACATGTATACTTGTCTTTGTGCCATAATAAATGTGTTTCTTTATATACAATCAAATGAGTTTGTCATGCTTTCTGAGGATTGAGCTACCGTTTGAAAATTTACGTGCCGAGCATTAAGGGGGAAACCAATAGTGATATAAGAATTGGGACCACGACTGCATGCCTCATGATCCCTACAATTTCTTTAAGTATTCTTGGATATTGTATCAGAGTTTAGTTACCGGCTGGCGCAGTCTTTAATCAATACAAATTTGTCAGCAAACGAATATCTGATATTAAGTGATACAAAAATTAACGTTAACTGTAAAGTTAAAGTAAAGACAGCTAGAGACATAACAATAAGGCAGTCACATAGTCACACAGCACACACACCAAACGACACAAAAGTAAGAACATAACACTCTCTTATCATCTGCCTGTAATCTGTTGGAAGTTTGAGAAACAAGCTTGCTATAGTTTTCCATCCACTCAGAAAACGGAATTTGTTGTTTTTCTGCTTGCCACATTTAGGCATGGAACTCCAGTGGATAAGATGATGTTGCTGACACATTGGCAAAAATCTCTCCAAGTGTCAGCAATTGTGCATCTGTTATGTTCAAGACTGGGGAGTGGGAGGGTGGTAGACTTGCCCTTCATTTTCCAGATTTTATCCCATACTTCTTTAGTGTTGGGTGCTCTTGTTAAAGATGTGTATTGGATCTAGGATTCCTTTTAGCTTTTGCGACAGATGTTTTGCTTGGACAAATTTCAGAGCAATGCGGTTTGATGATATTATGGGGTATCCGCAGATGATAATGTAAGCTTAGGAAAGGCAATGACAGTTATATTTTGCTAGGTATCCAGAAAGATATTCTTACAGAATCTTCTGTTGAACAGGTACAGCAATTAAAACATGACAGATAACGAAAGATGTCTGACCATCTCATAGTGGATGTTCTTATTTAAGCAAAGCAGCTCTAATTTCTTATTTTATGAACAGTCTGTTGTAATCTTTTGTAATACTCATAAAGAAAAGAGTTTGTTGCTTTTCTGCTTTACATTTTTGGGCAAGAAACTCTTAGGTATAAAATGTTGTAGATATTTTAGCAAAAAAATCTCCTCAAGAGTGTTGGTGATTGCTATTGGGTCAGCAAATGTATGTCAGTTATTTTCAAGGATCGAAGGTGGTATATGTGTCCTTCAGTTTCTAGATTTTATCCCAAAATTCTTGGCTGTTGGTTGCATTTATTATAGAAAATGTGTATGGGATCCAGGATTCCTTATGGCCCTAACAACTTAGGCATGTTAGAAGACTACAAGGTTTGTTGTTGTGGGGGTATCTACAGAAGATATTCCAAGCTTTATTCTGAGCCTACTTGGCTGCTGTGCAATCAGCAGTCAATCACAGTTTATTGAAAAGTAGAAACCAAGTAGTTGTTGTTTTAGGAATAGAAGTTGTAGCAGATTGTGTAATACTCAGTCACAGGATTCACTGCATCAATGATAGAAGATGATCTGAACTTCACAAACTGAATTCTGCTAAGGAAGAGAAGACGAGCCAGTCAGCTTTCTGGATTTTGTATTGTGATATACATGGTGCATGGTTTCCTCATGCAAAAAAGTGGATATGATGGGGAAATGATCACTTCTGAAAATGTTGGAAAACAGAGAGTGAGCAGACAGTTAAGTAAATGGCAGTGAATGTTTAGGTAAGAAGGTGTTCGAGAGGAGGAGATTATTGTTTAGGCAAACATTCCACAACTTTTCCTCTGATGTTAGTTCAGACAGTATCCAAGAGTGTTTTGTCCATTTAAATCCCACATTAAAAGGAGATGGTAACTGTAATATGATGCAATCAAGGTCATTCTGTGAGAAGGAAGAGTGAGTATATACAGCACAGTGTTATAAGAGATTAGACTGAGAGTCAGATGGCAACTGCTTCTACACGGTATTAAGTGGGACTTAATACAATGAAGAAGCAGTTGCCATCTGACCCTCATTCTAATCTCTTATAACACTGTGCTGTATCTACTTATTTACTGTGCATCTCTCCCCCACGCCTCAGAATGACCTTGATAGCATCATATTGTAATTACCATCCCCTTTTAATATGGGATTCAAATGGACACAACACTCTATGGGATACTGCCTGAACAAACATTAGAGGAAGAGTAGGATATAAGGGATTATCTGCTCAGGCTTAATTTTTTGTATCCTCTTTTCATCCTTCTACCTTTGCCATGCTCAGGAGTAATCTTGGTGATCTACCTTACAATTGGAGTATTTTAGTGTTTTGCACTTAGTCTTTGTTTCCATGGCTTTTACGGTCATCAAACATGGGGCATAGATGGAAGAACCATTACAGGCGGTCTGAGAATGACCATACTCCTGACATTCAAAGCAGTGCAAAAGTTCTTGATGCAGAGTCTAACTCAGCAGTTGAGGTAACCTGCTTGACAGATGGTGGTGGTGGTTTCAATGTGATGCTGCGAGGGACATGAGGATGATGTTCCTGGTGGGAATCAGGTGCCATCCTTATGTTTCAGGATTCTCCTTATGGCTGTCACTCCTTGGTCCTTCAATTCAGAGCAGATCTCCTTATTTTCTAGTGGTGACCACGATTGGTATTTCCCCAACAGATGTTGCACAAAGTAGTTTTTCAGACTGTGTCATTGTTCCTGCTTCGATAAGAATGTCCTCTGAATGGAGTTTCTTGATTTATTTTGTATATCTTGGTAAACTCTTCTTGATGAAGAAGGGCAACATTTTCCCCAAAAGAATGGTTCTCTCTTGAATGTAAGATTAAGTTTTTTGTTGATGTTGCAATGGTTTCTGAACATGGAATCAACACCACAGATCTCCAATCCAGATGAACATAGTTGGGGCATGTTGAGTGCCCCTGATAAATAAGAGAATGAAGAATTATTCAAATTCAGATAGTTTATTTCAGCATCAGAACTCCTTACCCACCAGAAACACACACACACATGAACACTTACTCGTAAGAAAGCTTTGGTTGTGTTTGGAGTAGAATGCCAGGGCTACCACACATTCAAAACTGGTACCACGATTAGTCTTGAACACTGTCCTTGGACAATGGAGAAGGAAACTTACAATATCACTGACCATTGCACAGGCAAGTCCACCAGACAAATAATTCTGCTCGGGCCACCCAGGACAACTTGTTTTGCTGGAGCAAAGGCCAAAATAGTGCAAGAATACAAGGATTCTCCCCCCCCCCACTCCCCTTTCTGGATGTCTATAGGTTGCATAGCATAGCAAACCAGTATTAAGGCATTGGATCCCAGTGAGGGTGGTGTGGAAGACAGGATAGCAAAAAAAAATCAGGAGAAGTGGAGTGAAGAATAAGGGAAGAAAAGCATAGAAAAAGAATAAGAATGAAAAAGTCAGTACCATTGCTGGGAGGTCCTCCTCCACTACGAGCAGGTGCCTCATGTGGAGGGACAATATAAAATTTTCTAAAATTTAATTAATTGTAGTTGCTAATGAGATTGTATATTTAAACAATTATAAGAAATGAGTAAACTAGAAAATACATCACACTTTGTACTTACTGATGTTGTAGCATTGACATCTGCTCCATGTTGCAGCAAAAAACGTATCATATTTATTTGACCAAAATGACAAGCAACATGGAGTGGAGTATATCCTGCTTTAGTTTGTGGTCCAATTTCTGCACCGTTCTTAACTAGTATAGCTGCCACATTTACATGGTCCTCTTGGGCACACAAATGAAGAGGTGTAAGCCCATTCTAAATCAAAGGTAATCATAATTAAAAAGTAATTTCCTTAACAAGAAAATCAAACTTTTACTTATAAAAAATGAAATAAAGATAATAACCAGTTCATCAACAACTATAAAATAATTTCTAAATTGTGAAAACATTTTTCAACATCAGAACCTCGTACATTTAATTGAGAAATATGTATTATAAAGAAGACCTAAGGTAGTTGTAATTTCTAAAACTAAGGTTTGCCATCATAATAATTCCTGACAGATAGCTTCGAAGTGCTGGATACTATGAGAGAACCATAGGCAAGGAAGTTAGTACATTTTTACTAACTTCCTATAGCAAATAATAAATTTAGTTTAATCCTTTATCCAAGTGTGAGCAAACAAAGTTTGCGCCTGAAAGTATCTTCAGGACTGGGTTAAGGTGGTACTACACCAGGGCAACTCGTTGCAAAGGTGGAGCAAGCTATCAACACTCCTATCCTAGTATCTCCCATAATGCAAAACACATCTCCTTGCGGATATGTCTAACGTTATGCATTAAGGGAAGGGCCACTACCCAGACCGGTTTCGACCTTTATTGAGGTCTCTTCAGTGGGAGCCAGGCCCAAGTCGAGATATCAGGCAGAAGCATTAGCAGGTCATCTCCACCTATAGGAATTGCCAATTGGTGTGCCACCCTTTTATAATAAATTACTCTGGATTTAGAGAAAGATGTTGAAAGTTTATTTTCCACTTGGTTAGAGTATAATAAATTTAGTTTAATCCTTTATCCAAGTGTGAGCAAACAAAGTTTGCGCCTGAAAGTATCTTCAGGACTGGGTTAAACTTTCAACTTCCTATAGCAATTTTTGTAAATCAGTCTGTTATCTGTCAGAACTTCAGATCTTTTATTTCAATCTTTAAGGCTCTGCTATCTGCAACAACCTACATAAATGTAATTTTTCCCTCTGGTACTTTTCCCTGATATCTTGACAGTAAAACACCTGTTTGGATAGCCTGTCTTCTCCCATTTTGTTTAAGTGATCATGCTAGCTGAGATAAGTTTTGCTTACACATTCTTGAATGGTAACAATGCCATAAGCTCCTTCCTAATATCTTATTATTATTTTTAATATGATTCTGCCACTGATGCCATCTGTTTACTCCTCTAACATTTCTTAGAACTCTGAGTTCTGAGATGTGGACTCCAGTTTATAATGAAATATTTTATTTCTAACCGGCTTTCAGATCAGTATTCTTTCCAAAATAAAGTAAATCAGTAGTTTTAAATTATTTAACATTCTGGTGTTGTGGGCTGGTGACATCATGGCACCTTTTTTTCTACTAAGCTTTATATGAATACAGCATCCTTTTGTTAGAATTGCTGGTCATGAAAAAAAAGCAACATAGCATGCTATTCATGAGACAGGAAAAATCAAGCCCACCAGATAAGTTTCATAAAGTTAGTTAGGACAAAGCCATCATGCTTTCTACCACAACCAGAAATAAGGTCATTTTACTGAAGTTTCAGTAAAAAGATGTAATAATTTCTTTAAGTCATGAATATTGAATATGAATTTGAAAACCAATACATGGATGAACACAAAGAAATAATGCAGATCAAGATGTACAGTAGTACTTGCTAATTAAACATTGAGATGTTAGAACAACTTTGATCTTACTTGAAGGCTTACATAATATAAAGCTAATCTTCAGTACATAAATTTGTTGTTTGTTTTTAATATAAAATGTACCTGAATCAGTATTATAATAAGGACATTTTAAGTTGTTTTTTTTATTATTGCATAGTTTTTATTAACAGTATGATTAAGTACAAAGAGGTCTTATGCTAGTTTTGGATGGGATAAAACTGAATATCATAATGAAAAGAAAAATATGTCCAAAAGTTTTTAATAGTTCAAGCTAAAGGTATCCCTATATAATTCTATATATTCTTTTTCTCGCAACTTGGATGGTTTCTCCACCTGTCAATCTATATATTGCCATAGTTGAAATCATCTATAATGATAGTATTCATAAGATATATCATCCTATGCAATTCAGTCCTCTTCAAACAATCCTGTTTGCAGAATTGCCTAATTGTGTATGTGGTCCTGTTAACCTCTATATCACACTAAACAGTCAAACCCAAATTCTGCATTACTCATAATCCTATTCCCCTTCACCATTAGAGATTTCCATTCTGGATGGATTCAATTTCTCTGCAAAAATTAGCCACCAAATCCTTCTTATTTACCTTCGATGAATGAACTGAACCCTGTAACAGTATCTTTCTCTCAGCTAGGTTTCGCTAATGCCTATACGATTTTGGTTTCACTATATTCACCAATGCTAAGAACTCCTTGCCTTTATTCCTAATAAACAACAAAATTACACCATAATCACAGTAATAAACTTCAATGAAGGTAAAAATATTCTGTACTGAAAATAACAGTACATCATCAGTGTGTAGAAACAACAAACAAATCAAAGAACAGCAATACAATCTACATACAACAATCCATTTAACAATTAAAAATAGTTCCAGCATGCAGTATGCTATCAATTTCTTTACTTTAAAACCTACAATTTCACTTTGATATGTTGATGTTTTTGTTATCTGGCCACATGCATACATCTGCTAAAGTATAAATACTTCCTCAGCCAACTGAACAAACAATATGAACACACAATTTACCACTGAAAATGAAATTCAAAACTCACTTCCTTTCCTGGATCTGCTTGTCACATGTATTATTATTATTACAGGCGACTCCAAGGAGTCCTTAGACTCATCGAGGGAGGCCCTAAACATCATGTCCACAGAACTATTTGACATTCTCACAGTATCTATCATACCTTGACTTGAACTCACTCACTGTCATAGCACCCACAACAGACTCTAGCAGCTTATTCCACTCATTTACCACTCTAAAAGTAAAGAACCCAGCTCTAACACCCTTGCTAACCATACTCTTGTCCAGCTACCATAGATGTCCCCTAGTTCTCTGACCACCAGTCCTGATCTCAAAAATATCCTCTGAATTAATCCTATAGAAACCCTTCAGCAATTTGAATATCTCAATCATATCTCCCCTTTTCCACCTATCAACCAATTTCTGCAACCGACAAATCTTCAACCTGTTCTCATAAGGTTCATTCCATAGACCAGCTATCATCTTGTTCATTCATCTCTGGATCCTCTCCACCTCCTCCCCATCAAGAAGAAACCCTGGCGCCCATATCTGGGCACAGTAGTCTAGATGAGGTCTTATCAAAGTTCGATACAGAGGAACAATAACTTGTTTGTCTCTGCTTGTTAAAGTATTTTTCAGCAACCAAGTGAGTTGATGAGCTGATTTAGCCACTTTTGCAATGTGTCCCCTAAACTTCAACTCCCTATCCACCAACACTCCCAAATCCCTGGCCTCATCAATCTCCTGGAGTACAGTTCCACCAATGTGGTATATTGCTGCTAATCTTTTCACCCCAAAATGCATAACCTTACATTTTGTCACATTAAATTGACATCCATTCTCCTTAGCCCAGAACTCCAATCTATACAAATCATCCTGCGAGATTTTGACATCTTCTGCATTCACTATTGCCCTACCCAACTTTGCATCATCAGCGAACAAATGAACTGTTCCTCTTAGATCCTTCCCTAAATCATTAATGAACAAATTAAAGAGCAGGGGTCCAAGAACAGAACCCTGCAGCACACTAGTCACAGGCCGTCTTTTGGACTCTACTCCTGAATAAACTACCCTTTGATATCTCTCCATCAACCACCCACCTATTCATCTCACCAACCCTATATCCATTGCCATATGTTGTAGTTTACGGATTAGAATTTCATGTGGTATCCTGTCAAATGCCTTTGCCAGGTCCAGCAGTATCACTGTAAACCCATTACCCTTATCCAGTTCAGCCATCACCTTGTTATAAAACTTGAGCAAGTTACTGAGGCATGATCTACCCTTCACAAAGCCATGCTGTCTCCCATACAGTATCTCATTTTCATCAATCCATTCCTGTATTTTCTTGACTACTTTCTCCAAGACCTTGACAACGACTCCTGATATGCTGATCGGTCAGTAATTTGCAACCGTAATCTTGGATCCTCCTTTATGCAGTGGAACTATTTTCCCCTCTTTCCACACCTTCTGGACTAAAACAGACCCAAGACAATTCCCTTAGGCAGTCTGCCCTTCACTGTCTACTGCCATCACACACACACATACTGCCAAATAAATACATACATGCATGCATGCTAACTCTTCACAAAAACTTGCAGTCAGTTATTAACATCCCCAAAAACAAAGCTATATCAATCTGCTGTAATGAGCATGCTCTTTAAGTTTTAAAAGAGGTATACCGTGAGCAGACATATTGATACAAAATAAATAACGGAAAAAACTCACATAGAAAGATTATTTAATAGTATAATTTTCACCTGTGTGTCACAGGCATCTTCAGTACATTAAGCTCAAAATTAAACACTAACTGACAATTCCAAAAAGCACCACCTAAGTAGCTGGTGTAAGATAACAAAAAGGTCAATAACTTTCCTAAAAAAAAAAAAAAAAAAACATTAATACAATAAAAAGTTAGGAAAGATTAGCTCATTTGTAAAGTACTATCTCCCATAAAGGGGATAGACGTATGCCGTCGGTTCTGTTTAATTTAGGAGAATGAAGTAGAGTTTCACATGTTTCTTTATAAAGGCATTCCATGAGAAACTGACTTTTGTGAAGAACTCTTGTCTTTCTCCAATGAACTCTGTGTCTAGTGAAGATGGCATGTTCAGAAAGTCCAGACTTTCAGGTTTTAAGTATTCAATATAAGATTGGTGTTCTTCTAGCCGAATAGAGGCAGATCTTCCCGTTTGTCCGAAATAAGATAATTCACAAGAGCACAGAATCTGGTAGACACCTGAATGATTAAGATGTGGAAGCTTGTCCTTAGGAGAAGTGAGAAAGGTGGAGATTTTTCTAAACAGTCGAGAGGCAACAAAAATATTCAATGGTTTTAAAACTTTTGCTAAACGTTCACTGATGCCTTGTACATAAGGGATAGTAATGCGCGTTACTTACTCTGTGTTTGAAGAGGAAGACATATTAAAACTACTCAAAGTTCTTTAAATGAAGCAATTCTTATAACCATTAGATAGAAAGGAAGAAGTTATATATTGTAGTTCTTTCTGTAAAAGATCGTCTGAAGAACAAAAGGAGTGGGCCCAATGAACCAGTGTTTTAATAGTTCCTGCCTTTTGACTGGGATGGTGATGAGATTCCTCATGGATATAATGGCCTGTATGAGTCTTCTTTCTATAAACTGAGAAATGTAGGTTACCATCTGGTTGGCGAAGAATTAGAAGATCTAAAAAGGCTAACTGCTTATTTGATTCTACTTCTAGGGTAAACTTGATCCTAGGATGAAATGCGTTTAACTTAGTGAGAAATTGTTGAAGTTCATCAGAAGAGCCGTTCCATACAGCAAAAATGTCATCGACATATCTGAACCAATGAGTAGGTCTGGGAGAAACGTTGTCAAAGATACGTTGTTCAAAATGTTCCATAAAGAAATTGGAGATAGCAGGAGAAAGAGGATTACCCATTGCTGTTCCTTCAATTTGTTGATACAACTTATTTTTAAAGGAAAAATAACCGGAATTTATTAAAAATCAAATATGTTCACAATGTCTGAAGGAAATTCCTGTTGTAGTAATTCAATACTTTCCGAAAGAGGCACATTTGTAAATAAAGAAACAACATCTAAACTGATCATGATATCAGAAACGTCCAAATGAAGATCTGAAATTTTATTTTTGAAATCCAAAGTATTTTTTATATAAGTATCAGTTCTTCTAGTTGAAGAGGAGAGTAAATTTGATAAAAATTTTGAGATTTTGTAAGTGGGGCAACCTATACAATCTACGACTGGTCTTAACGGAATGCCTGGTTTATGAACTTTTGGAAGACCATACAATCTAGGTGGACGACCGAAGAAGGTTTCAAGTTTTTTCTTTTGATTCTTCATTCCATGTAGATACATTATCTATAAGAGAATTAAGTCTCTTCAATTGACTCTGGGTAGGATCCGATGTAAGAGGCCTATAAGTTGAATAGTCGCAAAGTAAAAGAGACATTTTTCTCTCATATTCCTTCCTATCTTGAATTACTATAGCCTTCGCCTTATCAGCTTTCGTAATTATTAAATTATTGTTATTCTTCAGTGATTTCAATGCTTTAAACTCAGAGTAAGAAAGATTAGGACGAGGAGGCTTGGCATGAAAAAGAAAAAACTTAAAACCTTCTTCGGTCGTCCACCTAGATTGTATGGTCTTCCAAAAGTTCATAAACCAGGCATTCCGTTAAGACCAGTCGTAGATTGTATAGGTTGCCCCACTTACAAAATCTCAAAATTTTTATCAAATTTACTCTCCTCTTCAACTAGAAGAACTGATACTTATATAAAAAATACTTTGGATTTCAAAAATAAAATTTCAGATCTTCATTTGGACGTTTCTGATATCATGATCAGTTTAGATGTTGTTTCTTTATTTACAAATGTGCCTCTTTCGGAAAGTATTGAATTACTACAACAGGAATTTCCTTCAGACATTGTAAACGTATTTGATTATGTAATAAATTCCGGTTATTTTTCCTTTAAAAATAAGTTGTATCAACAAATTGAAGGAACAGCAATGGGCAATCCTCTTTCTCCTGCTATCTCCAATTTCTTTATGGAACATTTTGAACAACGTATCTTTGACAACGTCTCTCCCAGACCTACTCATTGGTTCAGATATGTCGATGACATTTTTGCTGTATGGAACAGCTCTTCCGATGAACTTCAACAATTTCTCACTAAGTTAAACGCATTTCATCCTAGGATCAAGTTTACCCTAGAAGTAGAATCAAATAAGCAGTTAGCCTTTTTAGATCTTCTAATTCTTCGCCAACCAGATGGTAACCTACATTTCTCAGTTTATAGAAAGAAGACTCATACAGGCCATTATATCCATGAGGAATCTCATCACCATCCCAGTCAAAAGGCAGGATCTATTAAAATACTGGTTCATCATGCCCACTCCTTTTGTTCTTTAGACGATCTTTTACAGAAAGAACTACAATATATAACTTCTTTCTTTCTATCTAATGGTTATAAGAATTGCTTCATTAAAAGAACTTTGAGTAGTTTTAATATGTCTTCCTCTTCAAACACAGAGTAAGTAACGCGCATTACTATCCCTTATGTACAAGGCATCAGTGAACGTATAGCAAAAGTTTTAAAACCACTGAATATTTTTGTTGCCTTTCGACCGTTTAGAAAAATCTCCACCTTTCTCACTTCTCCTAAGGACAAGCTTCCACATCTTAATCATCCAGGTGTCTACCAGATTCTGTGCTCTTGTGGATTATCTTATTTCGGACAAACGGGAAGATCTGCCTCTATTCGGCTAGAAGAACACCAATCTTATATTGAATACTTTAAACCTGAAAGTCTGGACTTTCTGAACATGCCATCTTCACTAGACACAGAGTTCATTGGAGAAAGACAAGAGTTCTTCACAAAAGTCAGTTTCTCATGGAACGCCTTTATAAAGAAACATGTGAAACTCTACTTCATTCTCCTAACTTAAACAGATCCGACGGCATACGTCTATCCCCTTTATGGGAGATAGTACTTTACAAATGAGCTAATCTTTCCTAACTTTTTATTGTATTAATGTTTTTTTTTTTTTTTTTTTTAGGAAAGTTATTGACCTTTTTAGTTATCTTACACCAGCTACTTAGGTGGTGCTTTTTGGAATTGTCAGTTAGTGTTTAATTTTGAGCTTAATGTACTGAAGATGCCTGTGACACACAGGCGAAAATTATACTATTAAATAATCTTTCTACGTGAGTTTTTTCCATTATTTATTTTGTATCGAGCACGCTCTTAAGCAATTACAAATTATTAGCAACATGTTTATAAACAATGGCCCATTGCAAAAATACCATCAATAAAATTTATTATTAAATAATTTATTAAAATTTATATATTATGGCTCATGACTTCTTAATCATATTTGGAGCAGCCTTAAAAGGAAAGAAGGTCAGTTCAGTTTTAGCATCCCACTTGGAATAAGTACTGGAAATAAGCTTTCAATAAGTTCATATCTTGCTTCAATAATAGATAGTCAGGTTTTAACTCTTATATGATTTTTACTTATATTAGATGTATTTCCTCAACATGTATTGTTGTCTATACGGCTAACTGCATCTTGAGGAGGTTGCCTAATGTAAGTAAAAAACCAGCACCTATATATTCTTTGTTGTGGATTTCAAAGCTTCTCCCAGGTTGACCTATATAAATCTTTCCACAAGAACATGGAATCTTGTATATGCCCAGATATTTAAAAAATGGAGCTTTGTCTTTAGGAGAGCATAAAAACTTTAAATCCTATTTAATCAGTTCCTCCAAAATGGCTACTCAAAAAAGTTACTAAAGAAACTTTTATTTTCTGAGGGACCATCTCACGATAACTCAGAAATTAATTACAAAGGCAAGGTATCCAATATACCATACATTGGCAATAGCCAAAATATTAAACACAGTCAACATCAGAACATCCTGCAAACCAGTCAACACCTTACAAAACTTTCTACACTCCCTTAAAGACAAAGTTCCATTTTATACGCATCCACGTGCACACAAGATTCCACATTCCTGTGTAAAGATGGGATCACTGAAACATGGTTGACAGAAGGGGATATAACAACAGGAATAGAAGTCACTGGGTAAAGTATTTTTCATCAGGATAGGAGGGGAAAGCGTGGTGGTGGGGTACTGCTTATGATAAGTGATTACCTATGTCCTCTAAGAGTGGAGACTTTGGAAGGAAGTGAGACAAATGATTTTGAGAGTGTATGGTATGAGGTAGAGGCAAGCAAGACAGGATATTTAATGGGGTGTTGCTACAGGCCCAGGAGCACAGAGGATGGGGTACAGGAGATGTTTAGACAGCTAAGTTTGGCAAGTGCAAGAAGAATGATTGTTATGGGAGATTTTAACTATAGTAGTATAAATTGGAGAGAGGAAGATGCATGTAGCAATAGGGTAATGGAATTTCTAGAATTCTTGAGGGACAAATGTCTTAGGCAACATGTAACAGACTGAACAAGAGGTTCAAGAGTTTTGGATTTGATTATAGGATCAGAAGAGTTGATAATAATTGAGTTGACATCTCTCCCACCAGTTGGAGAGAGTGACCATACAGTTTTGACTTGGAAAATGAATAGACATGCAGGAGTATCAAAGAGACGGGAACTTATGCGGAATTATAATGCAGGTGATTATAATAGTCTTAGACGTCAACTTCGGGAAGTTTCATGGAGGGAGGAATTGGAAGGCTGGGATATCATTAGTGCATGGGAAATTGTGAAAGAATATTTGTAAGCAGCAATGGTAAGTTGTATACCACGAGTGAAGAGGACACAATTTGGAGTAAAGTGGATGACAACCAATATTAAACAGGAATTGCATGCGAAAAAGAGGCTATGGAAGAGATATAAAGACACAGGTGAAGAGAAGATGCATGAAGAATATAAGACACAGGCCAGAAGAGTGACTAATGTGGTAAGGAAAGCGAAACTGGAATATGAGAGGAGATTGGTCCTAAGATCCAAAGAAAATCCTGTTAGCTATGTGGCCAGCAGGAGGAGAAATGACTGTGGAAGAATGCTATTGTGGGATAAAAATGGGAATAGAGTGACTGATGCAGAGGACATAGTGGAATTGCTCAATTAACACTTTATTGGAGTATTTCATCCTAAAGGAGTCAGTTTTAAAGCTAGAGGGATAGGGCTGGTTCGAGGTTTAGAGGTACAGCAGGAGAGTGTGTTTCAGATACTGAGTACTCTGGATGTCAGTAAAGCTGTGGGACTGGATGGTATTTCACCACGAGTTATGAGAGAATGTGCTAATGAATTGACAGTGCCTTTAACCTGGCTTTTCAATGAAAGTCTGGCTTCGGCAAAGGTGCCCAGGGAATGGAAGGAAGGTAAGATAGTGCCATTGCATAAGGGTGGTAACAGACTGGAAGTGTCTAATTATAGGCCAGTCTGTGTGTCATCAGTAGTTAAGATCTTGGAGAAAGTAGTGAGGGACTGTATACAGCATTGGGCAGATGAGGGTAATGTTATCTGTGAGAGTCTACATGGATTTGTGAAAGGGTGCTCTTGTTTTAGCAATATGCTAGCCTTTTATAATAAAGTTACAAGAACATTAGATGAGGGAAAGGCATATACTGCAATTTTCTTAGACTTAGTGAAGGCATTTGACAGGGTGCCACACGATAAGCTGATATTTAAGTTGCAGCAGATGGGTCTGGATGTCAGATTGGTCAACTGGATTCAATATTGGCTTTCTGATAGGTATCAGAGAGTTGTGTATGGTGGAGCAGTTTCAAGGAGGCAGAGGGTTACAAGTGGGGTCCCACAGGGCTCAGTACCAGGACCTATATTGTTTAACCTTTATATCAATGACATTGCCAGTGGATTGCAAGGTGATATTCAGTTGTTTGCGGATGGTGCGAAGCTGGGAAGGATTATTAGTAATAGTACAGATGTGGTAGCCCTGCAAGAGGATTTAAATAAGCTAGATAGATGGGCAAATGAATGTGGGTATCGGTTTAATGAAGCAAAATGTAAGGTCTTGAGGTTTGGGAAACATCGATGGGATGCTGCATACTCTATGGGAGGAGTTATACTGGAGGAAGTAGGGGAGACAAGAGATCTGGGGTTGATGATTGATAGAAACCTGAAGTTTAGGGGATATATTGCAAAGGTGGTAAAGGTAACACAGAGGATTGCTGCTATTATGAGAAGGACACTGACCTGCAGAGATAAGAGAGTTATCATTCCGTTGTATAAGTCTCTGATCAGACCACACTTGGACTATTGTTCTCAGATTTGGTCCCCAGGATTTGAAGGGGATAAATTAACTGTGGAAAGGATACAAAGACGGATGACAAAGATGGTTTCAGGACTGTACAAGGATAGTTATGAGGATCGGCTGAGGGAATGTGGACTGCAGAGTTTGGTGGATAGAAGAAGGAGAGGTGATATGATTGAGACTTTTAAACTGTTGAGAGGTGGTTACAGGGTTGACACTGGGGAGTTCTTTCGCTTAATTGAACAGCGGGAAGGAGTGATGACAAGAGGCCATCCCTGGAAGTTACGAAAGGAAACTGTGAGCAAGAGGGTAAGGAGTGGTTTCTTTGCATGGAATGTGGTTGAACCGTGGAATGCATTGCCTGATGGAGTGGTGGGAGCGAGAACGGTCAATGAGTTTAAGGAGTGGTATGATAGACTTTGTGTTTCTTAGGAGGGACCTCCCCTCGATGAGTCTTTTTGACTCCATGGAGGCCTGAATAATAATAATAATAATAATAAAGATATACATAGCTCAAACTAGGAGAGGTTTTGAAATCCACAACAAAGAACATATAGGCACTGGTTTCTTATTTATGTTAAGCAATCTACTGAAGATGCTGTTAGCTATAGAGACAGTAAACCATGTTGAGGAAATACATCCAGTATATAAAAAAAATACATATAAGAGTTAAAACCTGTTTATCTATTATTGAAGCAATCTACTCATTGTGAGTCACATACAAATGTATCATCTTGACAGGGTGACAAAGAAACAGGTATATTCTTTAGAAAAATTCTTTACATTTTCTCAATAGTTCACATTTTATTTTACTTTGCTCTGCTTAAAAAATACATTTATGATAAAGCTACAATTACATAGGTCTGAAATGAAGAACTTCTCTTCACAATAAGGAGCAGTTGTACTGTTAATCAGTTTTAATTCATTATTATACACTATCTGATCAAAAGTATCTTGACACCTACTCAAAACTGTAATCAGACTTTCCCTGTGACACATTTTTGAGTAGTGGACATTAATACGGGGTGCACCCTTTGCTTCTATGGCAGCTCTAAATGTGCCAGGGACTTTGTACCAGGTATTGGAACATCTCTGGAGGAAGAGCAGCCCACTGTTCTTGAAGAGCTGCAGCCAGAGCAGCAGTTCATTATGTGGGCCGTTGGGATCTGGAATGAAGTCAGTGTTCTAATTCATCTCAAAGGTATTCTATGGGATTCAGGTGAGGGCTCTGGGCAGCCAGCTGATTTCTGGAACATTATTGTCCACAAACCATTCCTTCACACACCTTGCTTTATGGCAGGTAGCATTGTCATACTGATAGAAACAAGTCATCACCAAACTGATCTTCTACCATAGACAGTATGCAATGGGTCAAAATGTCCTTTTACCCTTCTACATTTAGATTTCTGTGTAATGTTACGAGAGGGCCAAGTCCATTCCATGAAACACATCCCCACACTGTAACACCACCTCCTCAAAATTTCATTGTTGGCACTATACATGCTTGCAGGAATCGTTCTCCAGGCATTCACCAACACCCAGACCCTCCCCATCAGACTGCCACATGGTAAAGTGTGATTCATCACTCCAAATTACACTTTCCAGTTGTCCACTGTTGTCGCTCTTTATACCACAGCAGGTGGTACTTAGCATTCACAGGAGAAATGTTTGGTTTATGGGCAGCTGCTCAACCATAGAACCCCATTCCTCTTAACTCTGAACGCACAGTCATGGTGTTGGCTGGACAGTTAGGAGCACTGCGGAACTCCCAGGTGATTGTTGTTTCACTCGATGTCTTGCAATTTTCACGAACCACCTTCTTCAGTGCTCAATGGTCCCTGTCTGTCATTAAGCGTGGCCTACCTGACCATGGTTTTGTGTTTGTGCCTTCACATTTCCACTTCACAATCACGTCACCAACTGTTGACTTGGGCAGCTTGAGAAGGGTTGAAATGTCTCTGACAGATTGCTTACTGATGTAGCAACCAATAATTAGTCCGTCCACGTTAGAAGTCACTGAGCTCCCTTGACCTACCCATTCTGCTCGTACTTCTTATCACTGAACAACACACAGCTCCGTGCCTTCTTTTATACCGAAAGTGAGGTCGTAGTGACATCTCGATATCAGTTTACGAATTACAGAGGGGTTATCGGATACTTTGATCAGATAGTATATATGATGAACTTAAACAAAATAACAGAAATATGTGAAGATTTCCATGAAGGAAGGACATTCAGTAAAATGTCAACCTTTGGATTCCCATATTTCTGAACTCCTTGGCGGATGTTTTTCCACTTGGCTATACTATAAATTAAAGATACCAAGATATTATATACATGTATACCTCTAGTAACGAAGATTCAACATAATGAAGTCTGCAATTTCAAGCACCATTTTACATAAAAATATGAAAATTTTAAGGTCAATGCTTGGCAATCATCCGATTGGTGAATGATGGCGACTCGTCATGTACTCCCAAGCTGTGTGTGTGTATGTTTTAACAGTTTCGTACATCATCCGTGTTGATTTAGTCGTTGCTTACACTTCATAGGGTGTGTTTTAGTGCGATGCATTGCAATAAATGACGTATGTTTTCTGATAGCATTATTGCAGATTTTTTAAATATTAATTGATATTTTGTTTTTCTACCCATTTAGTTAAAATGTCAGAATCAAGGAAAAGAAAAGCAATTTCTTTAGAAACCAAATTAAATATCGTACGTGTTGAAAGGGGTGAAAGAAAATCCAATGTGGCACATTCTTTAGGATAAGACGCAGTCAACTTTAACAACCATACTTAGTCAATCAGAAAACATAAAACAGTCTGCTCAGAATTGTACAGATGTTACAGCAGCAAAATTAACTCGCTTAAGGAGTCCAATTTTAGAAAAAATGAAGAAAATGTTCAGTTTGTAGATAGATGACATGTCACAATGTCATATGCCTTTAACTCAAATGGTGATTCAAGAAAAAAGTATTCTTTTTGTTTAATCACCTGAAATCTAAACAAATTGAAGAAATTGCAGAAAATTTTGTGGCTTCTTGTGGTTGGTTTGAGAAATTTAAAAAACAGGCGAGAATTCATAGTGTAAAATTATCAGGAGAAGCTGCAAATAAGTTTCCACAAAAACTAAAGGAAATAATTGAACGTGAAAAATTTCACCAAATTTGATGTTCGATGTTGATGAAAGCAGTTTGTTCTGGAAACAGCTACCATCAAAAAGCTTAATTTCAATCAAAGAAAATCAGCAGCTGGGTTCAAATCAGCCAAAGACCATTTAACGGTACTCTTTGGATCAAATGCCTCTGGTAATTTTAAATTAAAATTGTTATCAATTTACCATTCAAAAAATCCGAGGGTGTTAAAAGGTAACATAAAAACGAATTTACCTGTAATATGGAAAGCTAACAGAAAAGAGTGGATTTCCAAGGAGTTACTTACTGATTAGTTTAACCATTTTTGTCCAGAAGGGAAACGGTATTGCCAAAGAAATAATTTTGAAGAAAAAGCTCTTTTGCTGTTGGACAATGCTCCAGGACATCCTACTCATCTTAATACGTTAGACATATGCATTCCTGCCAAAGTTGTCTTTCTTCCAGCAAACACAACTTCCTTGATTCAACTGATGGATCATAGAGTAATAGCAATATTTAAAGCTTATTATCTGCATGGTACATCAAGCAATTTAATTTAACTAGAAGATAAAGAGCAAATTTCAATTAAAACTTTTCGGAAAAACTACACCATTAACAACACAATTGAAAACATTAATAGCTCTTGGAAAGAAGTCACTCAGAAATACTTAAATGGAGTTTGGTGCAAACTATGGCCAGAAGTTGTACTAGAAGAAAATAACATTAAAGAGATTAGAAATGAAGTTATCCAGATGGCTCAATCAATAGGTTTCGAAAATGTCAACGAAGATGATGTAAGAAATTTATTAAATGCAGAAGATGATGGTTTTTCAGTGGAAGATTTAGAAAAACTTGTTAGCAATGAAGCCAAAGAAAATGAAGACAAAATTAAAGAAGTTTCTACCAAAAAAGTGTTAGCAACCAAAGATTTAAAAAGGTGCTCGAATGACATTGAAAACGTTTTAAATTTTTTCAGTGAAAATGATCCTGATTTAGGAAGAAGTGTTATTGTTAAGCGATCAGTGCTAAATGCAATAAATCTGTATATGCAATAATTGTTAAATGAAAGAGAAAAAATGCATAAACAATTAACTTTAGATTCGTATTTTAAAATGTCGTGATTATTTCTTTGTTTGGTATGTAATATCGACTTTGTATTTAATAAAGCTTTTCTTTTTTCAAAAAAAAGTCTTTCATTTTCTTTACTTAAGAACATATCCCTATTATGGCCATGGTATTTTTAACCTCTGAGAACGAAGTTTCGCTTAACAAAGTAATTTCGTGGAATGCATCCTCTTCGTTAATCGAGGAATACCTGTATTTGGCTTAATCCTTTATCCAAGAGTAAGCTAACAAGTTTGTGCCCGAATTATTTTCAGGACTGGAGCAACTCATATAAAGAAGCTAATGACTTCACATCATTTGATTTTGTATCCCATAATGCAAAGCACATCTCTTTGCAGACATGTATAATGCTATGCATTAAGGGAAGGGTTCACCACCAAGACTGGTTTCAACCTTTCTTGAGGTCTCATCAGTCTCTCACTAGACCCAGAGGTGATACTAAGGTTGAAATAATGCAGAGTTGTCCCCAGTCCTTGAAAATAGTTCAGGCACAAACTTGTTTGCTTACACTTGAATAAAGGATTAAACCAAGTATATAATTTCTTGGTATCTTTAATTTATAATATAACCAAATGGAAAAACTTCCAACAACTCTCTCTAATGCAGAATATTTTAATAATAAGGTGAGACACCTTCTGGCTACTCGTATGTGAAAATATGACTTCTGCATTATTTCAACCTTTGTATTGACTCTGGGTCTGGATCCCACTGATGAGACCTCAATAAAGGTTGAAGCCTGTCTGGGTAGTGACCCTTCCCTTAATGCACAGACATTATACATGTCTGCAAGGAGATGTGCTTTGCATTATGGGATACTAAGGCAAGTGATGTGAAGTCATTAGTTTCTTTATACGAGCTGTCCCCAATCCTGAAAATAGTTCATGCGGAAACTTGTTTGCTTATACTTGGATAAAGGATTAAACCAATCATATAATTTCTTGGTATCTTTAATTCTGAACTCCTTGCAAATCTACATTTTGTAAGTTTGTGACAAAGTCCAATACTTTACTATGTAATAGTCTCAAAGATCTAAACTTCTGCAAATCTGGATGTGAATTTGCTGTATGCAGTCTGTGTTGAAGAATCAGCACATCAACTTCCAGGACTGTTTAAATAGTAGCCATCAAGGACTTGCTGCATGTCTGGCTATAAGAGGATATGTCTTTGCAATTCCTTGTAAGTGTAAGAAAAAGAGACCATTATTCCATATATGCTGAGTGCATCCATTAGAGCAGAGATTTTCAACTGGTGTACCATGGCACACTGGTGTGCCGTGAGATTTGTGAAAACAAATTAATTGAAAGAAATAATGTCGTAATTTGCGCATTTATTTATTAGTGTCTGGTCTTCCATCTGCACCTGAAGCTCTTTATTCATATTTTACGAAACTTATGGTTGGTGAATCGGTTTAAAATTGCGTGGTAATTAGCTTTAATCTTTTGATGAGTGTGTTCACAAATAACTTCATTTAATTCTCTTAATTTTAAGGTAACTGGTAAGAGTTTTTTTTTTTTTTCATTCAGTTAATTTTATTCAACAGTATTCCTTTAACATGGATATTATATATTCATTTAAAAAAAATCAATAAAAAATTTTAAAAATAATTTTGAGTATTGTTTTTCTTACTCAAAATGTCTAAAACATAGTTTAAATTTTTTTGAGCAAAAAGGATAAGTAATTACTATTATTAATATTTTGTGTGTGTAAAATCAAAATTATGCCTATTTTTGCCAGATCATCAAAAAAAATTAAAAGAATATATTTTTAGTTTGCCGCAGTATTTTAATAATTAGTCTAAGTGTGCCATATTATGAATGAAATTTAAGTGTTAAACTAAAGAAATGTTTACTGTTGCAAAGCAAAAATGGAATAATCTGATTTTGGAAGGCAAAATTTCATTATTAAAGGATTTCAACAATGGAATGTCTGCTAACAGTGTTATTAAAAAATTGCTAATTCACTTGCCTATGATAATAATTGACAATGTAACATGCTTTTACATATGTAATAAGCAATCTATCACATGCTCATTTGATAAATCTTTTAATTTTGCAGGAAATGACAACATATACTAGAATATTGCTTTTCTGGTTCGAGGATGCATAGTGGTTGGTTGGCGAATTCAGTGCTCCTGTAAAGTTGGTGATTTTCGTCTGTTTTCATTGTATTTTCACTTAGAAAATTAGTGTCTTGTAGTATACTAGTGTAGATTTTAGTGTTTTATAGTGTATTTAGTATTTTATCACATATTTTTATTAAGACTTTTTTTAGCATTACATTTCTTGCCAAAAAATGGCAAGAAATGTAATGCTAAAAAAAGTCCCACAGGTGAGAACAAGAAGGTTAGCCATGCTAACGAGGTTATTATTCACATGGAGGAGGTTAATGAAAAACGAATTAAATGCGAAAATAGCGATGTTCAAGCAGATCATCAGAAAGACGATGCAGAATTGCAAAAAGTTGAGAGGCGTTTAAATGTGCATAGGGAGAAAAAGAAAAATGAACAGGGAAATAAGAAACAACAAGCAAGGAAACAGGTAAGTTAGGAAATAATGGAAATCAGGTAAGAGAGACGTTATTACTAAAAAGAAAGAAGTTATTTGGTATGGTGACTCTATAATAAAACATGCTATAGATGAGCGAGTTATAACATCGAGTTTTCCTGGAGCGAAAATTATAAATATATTGCAAACAATTCAAAAACAGAAAAGAAAAGTAAAAGAAATAGTAGTCATAGTAGGTATCAATGACTTATCTGGCGATAAGTTCAGTATGAGAGAGGACATGAAAGGGTTGCTGGAAGAAGCGAGAGTGAACAGTGAGAAAGTGAAAATTGTCAGTATTTTACCTTGCTATGATAAAAATGAATTAAAAAGAAGGGCTATGATGGCAAACGATTCAATGAGTAGGCAGTGTAGAAGGAATGGATGCGAGTTTTTGGATGTGTGGAATGAGTTTGAGGAAAGATAGGATTTATATAAGAGGGATAGCCTACACCTGAATGTGTTTGGTATCAGGAGTCTAGAAAAACTAATGACTGGTATGAGACCTAACACAGAGTCAGGGAAAATAAATTATAAAGAGAGGAATGGTGTGAATGTGAGTTTAAGAAGGAGAATGTTATATAACTGTATTTATGATATGAATGGGCTTTGTCATGGGAATGATGATGAGGAGAGAACGATTTTGGGTTTGTGTTCGTCCGGATGTCTACACGTGTAAGGCATTAGAGAACAGAGATATTCAAGTTGTCCAACTGTGTCAGGCAGACTGAAGACAAGACAATACAGAATAAGAACAAACAGGTAGATTATTTTGTCTGAGCACGAATGCTAGGAGTATCAGAAACAAAGGGATAGAGTTTGTTGCCTTAGTCAATATGTTGTGACCTCAGATTGTAGATATTGGTGAGACTTGGCTATCAGAATAAGACGTACTAACTAGTATCGAGTGTCATAAGTACAGTATTTTTAGGAAGGATAGAGAGGAGAGGAGGGGGGGAAGTGCTGCTAATGATACCAGATGACTTGAATCCAGTTAAAGTTGAGACCTATGATTGTAGTACTACTACTACTAACAACATTTCATGTAGCACTGAGTTTGAAGCCATCTGGTGTGAGAGGGAATCTAAAGATCAATTACATAGTGGGGTCTTGTTACAGACCTGGTGGATCGGTTGCTAGTGATGAAGAAATGCATCACCAAATACAAAAGATGGGACTAATTATCTAAATATTGATTGGGTAGCAGTAGAATCTCATGAAAAGAATGAAAATGCATTTATTGAGCTGTTGTGGGACAAATTCCTCAAGCAGCATGTGACAGAAGGAACTCAATGGCAAAGAGTGTTAGATTTGATTATAGTGTCATTGGGCATTTCAGTTAAAGACATAACAATCCTGCCTCCAGTTGGTGACAATGATCATGCAGTACTCACTTGGGAAGTGACTAAGTTTATGAATGTTCCATTCAGGAAAGGTTACATGCTGAACTACAAAGCAAGAAATTACGACTAATTGTCGTAATTTCCTGCTTTGTATACTGGATCCAGTATACAAAGCAGGAAAACAAAGTACTCCTGTATACAAAGTATACAGGAGTATACTGAGGTCAGTGGAATGGGATTGGTTGCTGGATGGAAAGAATATGGACAGTGCATGGGAAGCATTTAAATGATGCAATATCAGAATGTGTACTGAGAATTCAAAGAATAAACAGAATAGGAGTCAAATGGATGTGTAATCTTATTAAGCAAGAGAGTTGTAAGAAAAGGACAATGTGGAAGGAATACTGTTAGCATAAGGATGATGTCCATTATGAATGTTATAAGCAGCAGGCTAGAATAGTCACAACTGTTGTATGGAAAGCAAAGTCTGAGTATGAAAAAAAACAGGCTCTGCATGCTAATGACAACCCACAAGAATTCTATCGATATGCTGCAAGTAAAAGAAAGAATGAATATGAAAGGATAACTCTTCTAAATCCAGATGGTGTGGGGGTTACAGATGCAGAAGAGGTTGTTCAGTTAATGAGTTAGCCTCTCTGGCCCATTTTGTTAAAAGCTATCAACCCAGTGAATGCAACATTGAGCTCACTGTTATCTCTTCACTAGATGAAGAAACGCAGGTTGTAAAGCCGAGGTATTAGAGCTGTTGCAAAAATTGAATAAGAATTCAGCAATTGGGACTGATGGAATATCAGCACGTGTGCTAAAAGAGTGTTCAGCTGAACTGGCCATTCCTTTGGCAAGGCTGTTTAATATGAGTCTCAGAACAGGGAAGATTCTGCAGGAATGGATGGTAATTCCATTGCACAAGTGTGGTGCAAAGATCTATGTATCCAACTATCGACCAATTAGTATCTCAGGAATGGTGATGAAGATTTTTGAAAAATTGGTTAGGGCTTGCATTCAGAAATGGGTTGACAGTGAATCTCTACTTTGCAATGAACAACATGGGCCTCCCTCGATGAGTCTCTGAATCCCTGGAGGTGTGATAATAATAATTATAATTATTATAAAAAAACTTTAATTAATACCTTTCTATATTTCAGCAATATTACATTGCCATTATCAGGGATCACAAAAAAAAAAAAAGATATGTGCATGCAGGCACTAAAACTGAGCAAATGAGACTGAATAAAGGCAAAAGAAGTCATGCCTAGAGATCCTAAACAGTGTTCCCTATTGGGCTAAATTGGGTTATCTTCTGTTGGGCTGACGATGTTATAATATATGCTTCCTAAATTTGGGGCGTTCTTGAGCAGATTCAAGGAATAATCTTTTATACTTTTATTTGTTGCGGTGTCGGGCACTCTAGACCCAACTTCTGTTGCCTTTATTTAGTCTCATTTGCTCAGTGTTAGTGCCTGAGTACACATATTGTTTTTTGTGATCCCTGATGATGGCAATGTAACACTACCAAAATATAGGAAGTATTAATTAAAGTTTTTTATAATTAATATTCTAGTATATATTGTCATTTCCTGAAAAATTAAAAGCTATATGTAACCAACGTATAAGCTTATCTACATGAATTATGATCATTCGATAGAGCAAGGTTTGTTCGGAATTAGCTTACTATTTTCATTCAAAATATCTGAGTGAGCAACAAATGGCTGCTGGAAAAATAGGTACATTGATAATTTCAGTTGTAGAAACAGAACAGGAAAATGTATCCAAAATTTTGGATACATTTTCCTGTTCTGTTTACATCATCAACCTCAGATGATGTGAACAAAGTGCTAGTCACATTACCCAAAAGATATTTTGGAAAAAAAAAGTAGAATTTTTTTGTCAAAGTGAGGCTTATTTTGTTGGCTGTGAGGCAGCCTTAAAAATAAACCTCTTCAAACTTATGCCTTTTTCATTTTATTCAGAAATCAAGACTAATTTTTTCAGTCTAGAGAGTGTCTGAAAGATTCAGTGAAGGACTTATTATGATAATAAATTAGATGTGAATAAAACAGAAGAATAGCAAAATTAAACATGCATAATAGAAAAGGAAGATACCATGTTAAAAGTGTATAATGATATGCAATACACATTATGAGGAGCATAAATAAAGGTAATAAAAGTGATAAAGTACTGACAGAAGTTTATAAAGAAAATGTACAGTGTGTATATATATATATATATATATATATATATATATATATATATATATATATATGTGTGTGTGTGTGTGTGTGTGTGTGTGTGTGTGTGGAGACTGACTGATAAAGCTAAAAGGAACTGCAGTCCTCTCCTACCCATTTAGCAAGAACGAGTATGACGAAACCAGAGATAAACTTTTAAGAAGAAGATTTAGTCGATTATTTAACGTGCATTTATGGTTCATTATATCATGGAGTGATGCTACATAGCCCAAAGGGAAAGGAAGGAATATTAAAGAGTGAATAAATCAAATGAATAAAATGTGTGTGAGATTAAATAAACTTGATGCTAATAAAGGCAGCATGTTTTATGTATTTAAAGAGCTCAGCATTAAAATGCTCCCGTGGTATAAAAAAAGTCCAAATAATGATACTATGCAAGGAGGATACCAAAATAAGCTTCAAGCTATATATATATATATATATATTAATTTGTAACTTTATAAATGAATGTCAAGGTACTTTACTTTTAAACAGGGCATCTTAAATAAATATAGCATGAAAACTTAGATCACTGTATTTTTTAGGGAAATTACAATTACTAATTATTAATTACAATAAATTTAATTAATATTTCTGATATTCTAGAGTCAAATTACCTTCATCAGGGAAGACAGCACGGTATATGTATACGCAGGTACTATCTATCTATCTGTTCTCTTCTGCCATACGGCCAGGGGAGGGTAGCTATATATGCTACCATACTAGGGAGATGATTATGAGCAAGGTGGTTTCCCATTGCCTTCCTTGCCGTAAGTATTTTTTATGACTGTAACCTGTGTGTTCACGGGGCCGGTTTGCCTGCTTGCGGGATGAAAAACCGCAGATAAACTGGCAGAAAAAACCCTACTGTCCACGCCCAAGACCAGCTAACTTGGCTATGGCTGAGGAAGATCCTTGAGCTCCTCACGTCTCCGACGGGAATCGAACCTAGGACACTCCTTCCCCAGGCATATGGTTGCGAAGCGCTAAGCCACTAGGCTAACCGCGCAAACATACACAGGTACTAACAATGGTAAATAAAGCTGAAGTATGGCAACTAAAGTTATGCTTTAAGTCCTAAGTAGTGTTCCACAGTGGGTAAACAGAAGGTCTTGGATGTTGGGCTGAAGTTTGGAGAATGAATGCTTCAAAATGTGTGGTGGTAGATGGCGCTGGTGTAGGGGCTTTCTCAATTCTAGACTTCCCAGATGTACAAGCTACTTAAAATCGATGAAAAATGTGCCATTATGCTCTACTGTGAATAGCATTGATTCACCCACAAAAATTAGCCAAAGTACTCCCCAATATACTAGCAATATCCCTTCACAAATTATTATTATAAATAAATAAATAAATAAAAAAAACTGAGACCTTTAAGGGCAGTATAGAAAACTCACACTAACATAATGGTAAGTTTGAATGTCTTCTCTCTATTCACTATTGTCCCACTCAGAGACACTTCAGACCTCACTCAAGCTGAATTTTCTCCCAATATTTCAGTCCTGTTTAACTTCACCATGATCTCTGGCTATTTTGTTCGGCAAGGAAAATTCCACAAATAAATAGAATGGACAGACATCGGCTCTCTGTTTTCTCCCCAACCTCTACGCTAACTATTTCACGAAGACTTTTGAAGAAAAAGCCTTACAATACTTTGGTCAGGACTTTATTATTATTATATCTGAGATCTCCAGAGAGTCAAGGACTCATTGAGGGAGGCTGTAAATTACCCAACCCAGCTATCATACCTTCCCTTAAATTCATTTACACTAGATGCACTCACTACCCCTAAGAGCAAATTATTCCACTCACTCACTGCTCTCTGAGAGAAAAATCTAGCTCTTACCCCTTTCTTGACTGAGAACAACCTTAACTTCCATGGATGCCCCCCGTGTTCCCTCCCCACCTTCCATATAACGAAAAATTTCATCAGTTGAAATGCTATAGCACCCATTCAAAAGTTTATAGACCTCTATCATATTGCCCCTCTTTCTCCTGTTAACTACAGTCTGCAATCCACATACCCGAAATCTGTCCTCGTAATCTAAATCCCATAATCTGGATGGGATGTTATTTTGCCTCTTTACGAGGCCTTGATAAGACCTCACTTCGACTATTGTGTGCAGGGCTGGTCTCCTGGTTTCCATTGTGATTCTGATATATTGGAGAGAGAGTACAAAGGGAAGTGTTAAAATTGATATCAGGATAGTGGAATACTGATTATGAAGACAGGTTGAGAATTTGTAGACTGCAGACACTAGCAAACAGGAGAAAGAGGGGTGATATGATTGAGACTTACAAACTTCTGAAAGGGTCATACAGGATTTCAACTGATGGAATTTTTCAATTTATGGAGGGTGGGGAAAGGACGAGAGGGCATCCTTGGAAGCTGAGAATGAAGGCCGCCAAGAAGAGTGCGAGGGCTAGATTTTTCTCTCAGAGGGTGGTGCGTAATTGGAATGGATTGCCAATGGATGTTGTGAGTGCAAGCAGTATGAATGAATTCAAGAATAAGTATGATAGCTTGTGTGTGTAGTATGTGGCTTCCCTCGATGAGTCTGACTCCCTGGAGGTCTCTCTTAATAATAATAATCTTTGTAACTCTTCTTTGCACCCTTTCCACAGCTTTTTTATCCCCCTTGGAACCCAGGAGACCAAATCTGCACACGGTAATCCAGGTGTGGTCTTATCAAAGCCTTATAAAGAGGCAAAATTACTTCCTTATCCTTACATGTCAGGGTAAGTTCGCTTCAACATAGCAATTATCCTATATGTTGTATTTGCAACTTTTACTATGTGACCTTTGAACTTTAAATACTTATCCACCAATATACCAAGATCCCTTGCCTCTTCAGTTTCTTGTAGCATAACTCTGCTAATATAATATGCTGCTGGAACTCTTGGTAGTTTGTTATAGTAAGTGGATTACAACAGTGTTTGTTGTAATTAGAGTGTTGACTGGATAAAAGTATGATGAACAGGCATGATGTATGGGGACGGTGAATGAATTTAAGAGATAGATGAAAGCACAATTAATAGTTAAGGTGGATCATTTGTGACGACTTTATTTCTAGCTATTAATAAGAATAATATATATATATATTTTCATCCTTTTTCGAAGCAGAATTTAGCCAAGTTACAAGAAATGCATTTTTTTATTATTATTATTGTTCCGGGAAACTCCAAGGAGTCGACAGACTCATCGAGGGAGGCCCTAACATCATGTCAGGAACAACTATTCAACATTCACACAGTATCTATCATATCTTGCCTTGAACTCATTCACGGTCGTAGCACCCACAACAGACTCTGGAAGCTTATTCCACTCATTCACCACTCTCCAAGTAAAAAACCTAGCTCTAACACCCTTGTCAACCACGCTCTTGCCCAGCTTCAATACATGGCCCCTAGTCCTCCCACCACCAGTCATATTTTCAAAAATATCTTCTGGATCAATCTTATAAAAACCCTTCAGTAATTTGAATGTCTCAATCATATCACCCCTCCTTCGCCTATCGTCCAGTTTCTGCAACCCACAAATCTTCAACCTATTCTCATAGGGTTCATTCCACAGACCTGCTATCATCTTGGTCACTCGTCTCTGGACCCTCTCCACTTCCTCCCCATCACGAAGAAACCCTGGTGCCCATAACTGGGCAAAGAAGTCCAGATGGGGTCTTATCAAGGCTCGATACAGAGGAACAACAACTTGTTTGTCTCTGCATGTTAAAGTATTTTTCAGAAGCCAAGTGATTTGGTGAGCTGTTTTAGTCACTTTTGCAATGTGCCCCCTAAACTTCAACTCCCTATCCACCAGCACTCCCAAATCCCTGGCCTCATAAATCTCCTGGAGTACGGTTCCACCAATGCGATAGAGAAATTTGTGCAACTTATAAGTTCGTTAATTTAGAGAAAAAACATTATGCATTACAATGATTGCTTAAAAATTCAAGTTTCTGCCAAGTTACCTTTGCCTTTGCATTAACTACAGCATGATGCTCAATCAATAATGTGGTAATGTCAGTATGGCCTTCCTGAGCTGCTAAATGAAGAGGTGTAAACCCTGCCTGTAAAAAAATTACACTTTTTATACTTTATGAATATAAGGAACAGCAACCAAATATAAATAAATATAATTAAAAGATAACAGAACACAACAAAACCACATTATCCATACTAATTAAAAATAATGCAAAAGGACAACCATAATCATTAATTAATAATTCTAATTGTAGAAATAAGCAATTACCTCCCACTTATGTGGGAGGTAATTGCCATGTGCATGATATATATATATATATATATATATAAAAGGTTTAATAACTATTACCGAGAGAAAAGATATATATTCCAGATATATTTAAAAAAGATACTACTAGTTTACTGGTTTCGTTACATGAACATCCTCAGGTATCACAATCAAAGAAGTATATAAAATATTACAGAGACTTAAAATTGTGCTAACAGAACAAGTATAAAAAACAGTAGCGTGTTTGAAAAAAATGCAAGTATGAGTTCCAAACAAACGAATACTACGCGCTGTCGCGAGTGCGCCAGTACTGATCCGAAGCAACGTGTGCGTCAGAGAGATTGTAACTCAGGCTGTTGTTGATATGAGAGGAATCCAGAGAAATTTCCCTAGATTCAACAATCTTTCTTTCGAGTTCATCGTAGCACACATGGATGTTGGCAGTTTGAGTCCAGTTTACAATGTGCTGGCGGCCTTCGTCTGAGTTAGCTGAAAAGAGAACGTGGCTAGAGAGAACGCTAGCTCTAGTCCTGTTATAGGAGATATCTCTACGGTGTTCATCCAAACGTAGAAGGATGGATTTAGCAGTCTGTCCATAGTATGGCTTTCCGCAATCACACAAAATCTTGTATACTCCTGGAAACTGAGTAGGAAGATGTTTCTGTTTATGTTTGCTAAGTAATGAACGAAGTTTTGGAAGCGTAGGGAAGCACGTTTTGAAGTTGAATTTCTTGAGAATCTTTGCCAGTTTTGGTGAAAGAGAGCTGATGTAAGGCAAGGAGATGAAGGCTCTTGGGGAAGAGGGATCTTCAGAAGTAGTTGAGTGCCTGGGGGAAAGAAATTTGTCAATTTTCTTTGGAGAGAAACCATTGTTAATAAACATTTTTTTAAGAAAACGGAGTTCATTTTCAATTTCTGTTTCTTCTGTAAGTAATGATTTGGCTCGGTGGGTTAAAGTGGAAACAATACCACATTTTTGTGGGGGATAATGATGGGAGGAAGCATGTAGGTATCAGTCAGTATGAGTAGGCTTTCTAAAAATTGAGATTTTAATGCTCTCAGCACATCTGGTAAGTTTGAGGTCTAAAAAGGGAAGGCAGTCATCTGATTCCAGTTCGAGGGTGAAAGAGATTTTTTCATGGCACTTATTTAGGTGGTCCAAAAATAAATAGAGGTTATTGAAACCGTCTTCCCAGATGAGGAAAATATCATCAATATAGCGGTACCAGACTTTTGGTTTAAAGTGAAAGGAGTTAATAGCTTTTTCTTCAAATTCGTTGAGAAATATATCCGCAAGAATCGGAGAGAGTGGGCTGCCCATAGCCAGACCTGAGTTTTGTAAGTAGATCTTGTTATCATATTTGAAGTATCCTGACTTTATGCAATGGGAGAGAAGAGCAAAGAGTTTTTTTGATAATTTGTTCTTGAGAAGATCGAGGACTTCTTGAGCAGGAACATTTGTAAAGAGAGAAACAATATCAAAAAAACTGGCCATTAAATCTGTTTTTTTAAGTTTGATGTCCTTGATTTTAGAAACAAAATCTGCAGAGTTTTTAATATGTGAAGAAGAGATTCCAGAAAGATTTCTTAGAAAACTCGCTAGAAATTTGGAGAGATTATAAGTGGGAGAGTGTATGCCCTCAACTATAGGTCTGAGTGGGCAGTTATTTTTGTGAATCTTGGCGAGACCATACAGTCGAGGTATCAAGGGATGAAGTGACCGAAGAGAAAGCCGAATGTTTCTTTGTAACTCTAAGGTGGTTTTTTAATAAATTATTAGTTCTATTGTGTAGTTCCATTGTAGGGTCATTAGCAATTTCTGAGTAGGTATCACTATTTAAAAGTTCCAAGATTTTATTATGGTAATCAGACTTGTTTAAGATGACAGTTGCATTCCCTTTGTCTGCCGGAATGATAACTATGTTACTATTATCTTTGAAGGACTTGATAGCTTTCCTTTCAGTGTAAGAAATGTTGTCAGGTGGAGGTCTAGCTTTATTTATACAGAAAATTGCTTCCATACGGAGGAGGTTAGCGTCTTTGTTTGGTAACAAAGAAGCTGCCTTTTCTATCTTTGTTAAGAGATGTTCTCTAGGGATGGATGTAGGAGCAGTGACAAAGTTGAGACCTTTAGCAAGTATGCTTTCTTCTGCCAAAGATAATTGATGGGAAGACTTATTGATGACAACTTTTTTTAGATAGGTAGAGTCAAAATGAGAAGTTTTGCTATTCTGATTATATTTAAGAGAAACATATTTTCTAATGAGTTTTATTTTATTTAAATTCTGTATTTTAGAAGCCTTAAGAATACTAATTTATTTTAAATGGTTCCAAGATGAAAAGCAAAACTTCTCATTTTGACTCTACCTATCTAAAAAAAGTTGTCATCAATTTCCCCCAGGCACTCAACTGCTTCTGAAGATCCCTCTTCCCCAAGAGCCTTCATCTCCTTGCCTTACATCAGCTCTCTTTCACCAAAACTGGCAAAGATTCTCAAGAAATTCAACTTCAAAACGTGCTTCCCTACGCTTCCAAAACTTCGTTCATTACTTAGCAAACATAAACAGAAACATCTTCCTACTCAGTTTCCAGGAGTATACAAGATTTTGTGTGATTGCGGAAAGCCATACTATGGACAGACTGCTAAATCCATCTGTCTACGTTTGGATGAACACCGTAGAGATATCTCCTATAACAGGACTAGAGCTAGCGTTCTCTCTAGCCACGTTCTCTTTTCAGCTAACTCAGACGAAGGCCGCCAGCACATTGTAAACTGGACTCAAACTGCCAACATCCATGTGTGCTACGATGAACTCGAAAGAAAGATTGTTGAATCTAGGGAAATTTCTCTGGATTCCTCTCATATCAACAACAGCCTGAGTTACAATCTCTCTGACGCACACGTTGCTTCTGTTCAGTACTGGCGCACTCGCAACAGCGCGTAGTATTCGTTTGTTTGGAACTCATACTTGCATTTTTTTCAAACACACTACTGTTTTCTATACTTGTTCTGTTAGCGCAATTTTAAGTCTCTGTAATTTTTTATACACTTCTTTGATTGTGATACCTGAGGATGTTCATGTAACGAAACTAGTAAACTAGTAGTATCTTTTTTAAATATATCTTGTCATCTTTTCTCTCGGTAATAGTCATTAAACCTTTTTTATAATATTCCAACCGAGTAAAAATGAATTTTGAAAAAAAAAAAAAAAAAAATATATATATATATATATATATATATATATACACACACACACACACTTTTATTTATTTATGCATTTCTGCAATACCTACCATTTTCCATGTCTGCTGATGGCAGGCATGCTTCCATGCAGAAAAAGGCAGATGCTAAATAAGTATGGCTAATTACCATCATTAAGGATTAAGAATTATAGACACACAAACACAAGATTATTTTAATATTTGCCAAATATTTCAGTCTGAAAATAACAGACGATCTTCAGTGGCTACATAGGAACAGTTTTTAACAAGATGGAATACCAACAATTGATCATTCAAAAGTAGAATGAGCCGTGTGATGTTACATTGCTAAGTATTAAAGAGAGGAAAAAAATTCATCAGAGTGATGATTACACTATAGGTATTAATTCAAAATTTCATGTAATAATCTTAATTTATAAATAACATTAGACTAATGTAGGAATTACAAGTCTCAATTTAAAAAAAAAAATTAAAAAAAATAATGTGCTATCCTGATTAAACTTTCCCATATTTTTGATAAAGAAATACAGTCATTTCGATTCAAGTTAGGGCGTTGAAGTAAGGCCTCAGCACTTTCTTTAAATAAGCGTTCAAATTTATAGCGACATCTGTGGTCTTGGACCAGAGGATGTTGTAGCTTGTCTCTATCCCATGCTGAGCCAATCCAGACTTATCGAATTTGTTGTGCTGAATGTATGATTTAGTTCAAAATCTCATGAATTACAGAAAGAACTTTCAACTATCAAACATTACATGAAATTAAATGGCTTCTCTGAAAAAAGTACACAACATCTTTTCGATTCGTACAATCCAATCCAGAACAACAAAGATTCAATACGTCGAGTTCCAATTCCATATATTTCCGGGATTTCAGAACCATTTTCAAGAATTCTGAAGAAATATGATTTAACAACCACTTATATACCTATTAACAAAATATCCATCTATTTTCCCTCTTCTAAAGATAAATGCTCAACTATGTCTGTGCCTGGTGTGTATCAAGTTCCTTGTAACTGCAATTTGTCCTACTTTGGACAAACAGGATGCTCTATAGAAAAAAGAATTCAAGAACATCAATCGTATATTCTTCACAACAAATCCGATAAGTCAGGATTGGCACAGCACGGGATAGAGACAAGCCACAACATCCTCTGGTCCAAGACCACAGATGTCGCTATAAATTTGAATGCCTATTTAAAGAAAGTGCTGAGGCCTTACTTCAACGCCCAAACTTGAATCGAAATGACAGTATTTTCTCATCAAAAATATGGGAAAGTTTAATCAGGATAACACATTCATTTTTTTTTTTTTTTTTAAATTGAGTAATTCCTACATTAGTCTAATGTTATTTATAAATTAAGATTATTACATGAAATTGTGAATTAATACCTATTGTTTAATCATCACTCTGATGAAATTTTTTCCTCTCTTTAATACTTAGCAATATAACATCACGCGGCTCATTCTACTTTTGAATGATCAATTGTTGGTATTCCAGATTGTTAAAAACTGTTTCTATGTAGCCACTGAAGAGAGTCTGTTATTTTCAGACTGAAATATTTGGCAAATATTAAAATAATCTTGTGTTTACGTGTCTATAATTCTCAACCATCATTAAGGGTTGAGAGCACTGGATCTGATGACAATACCAGAGAATTTGTTAATAACCAAAGTACCCAAACCCATATTGGCTCTAACTGAGGAATATGATCATATAGTCTTGAGAAGGGAGATTGCCACACATGGAATTTTTAGTTAAGAAGGGATATAGTGGAACTACTGAGCAGGTAATTATGACAGCTGAGGACAGATTTTGAAGCAGTACCACAGCATAAGATTCTTCAAGAGAGAGAGATGTTAGCAGCACATGAGAGATGGTCAAGGAGAGGTGTTTGAAAGATGCAAGATATCCAATGCCAGGAGGATAAATTATGTAGGAGTAATATAAAAAAACTACATGGATAACGACAAGGGTGCACATCATCTCTACTGTTATTCTATCTATATGAATGTCAGCATTATGAAGAAAAGTGGCATTTAACCTGATATCCAAATTGGTGATGTTAATCTTTAGCTCTTTACTTTATGCAGATGATGTTATACTTCTGAATAAATCCAGTGCAGGTCTGCCATATTCCCTGACTAATTGGAATAACTGTTGTAATAAATCATCAACTTCCTGATATGTACCCCTAAGGGATACCAAGAAATTATATTCTTGGTTTAATCATTTATCCAATAGGTGACCAGTGATGTGTTCCAGGGTTCTGTAATGTGGGCTACTGCTATTTAATTTTCAATCAACAATACAAGAAATGACTTAAGGGAAAATATCTGGTTGTATACTAACGATGCAATGAATACAGCAATAGATAACTTAGGTGATGCTGACATCTTGTAGGGCGATTGGAATAAACACCTAACTTTACAGAAAAATTGCTACTTTTGGCAGTCTAATGGGGTGAAGTGTAAGGTTATGCACTATGGAATGGAAAAATTAAGTGTGCACTATGCTGACAGAAATGGACTGCAAGAAATTAACGAGGCTTGGGGATATGAAGAAGATTATGGATGTTTAGAGGGCATATTGCAAAAGTGGGCAATACAGCTCACTGGATTACCAAAATACTGAAAAATACAGTTACATACAGAGATGTGATGTTATTATTCCTCTGTACAAGGGATATTGGGGGGAGAAGTCCGACCACACCTCCTCGCAGCCCCCCCTGTACCCTTGAAGCTCTTGACCAAATTTCTTATGGTCCGATTTCAAGGTGACTAACGTGGCAACAGCTCATTTTCTAATGAAGAGTCATAAAAAGTTATCAACAAATGCTACTGCAGCCAACGCATCTGGGGCTACAGTCTGGGCTCCTGATGATAAATATGCTACGAGGATTAATATTAACATTTTGCAACTCAATATCAACGGTACTCAGAGAAAAAATGGATGAACTCAAATACATGCTTTACAAAAACAATATCCATATAGATTGTCTACAAGAAACAAAACTAAATAAAAATCTGAACTTCAACATCAAAGGATACACAGTTCTTAGGAAGGATAGAGAGGAAAGAGCAGGTGGCAGGCTTGCTATCCTTTTGAAGACCCCAGAAATCAAATTCAAAGAAATCACCCTAAATCAGTATTTAAATAATAACAGTTTGATGGAAGCTCAAGCTGTTGAAATACATCTACCAAACCATTCTATTTCAATCACAAACGTCTACCATCCTGATAATACAAATATTGATACAGACATCATTGAAAAGCTAAGCAAATCTCTAACTGATGCAACCATTATACTTGGTGACCTAAATGCAAAAAGCCCAACGTGGGGCTCCCCTGATTTAGACCATAAAGGTCAACAATTGGAAGACCTCTTTACAGATTTGGAACTCGCAACAATTAACAATGGACACAGCACCTATCTCTCTAAAACTACGGTAACTGAATCTGCTATTGACATCACAGCTATTAATTATAGTATTGCATCAAGTGCACAATGGAAAATTTTGGGAAATGCTATCAGTGACCACAGACCCATAATAATAACAACACTAAACTTCAAGATTGATCAAGAACAGCAAATCAAAAGGACATGGGACTTCAGAAAAGCCGACTGGACAAGGTTTACTCAAACCTTGGAGAGCCTCTGTTAAGATGAACCTGTCTCTGGAAACCTCGACAGAAAATTACAAATCCTTACTTCACACATCAGTAAAGCTGCCAAAGCAACAATACCAAGAGGCAAGTGGAAAAATACCTGGATACCATACTGGAAAGATCACAATATTGATTGAATGATTACAGAAAGAGATAATATCAATGAACAATTCAGAATTAATAAAACTGATGAATACAGAAAGAAATTAATGGACATAACATACAAAATAGAGCAGGAAATTTGGAAATGCAAACAAGAGAAATGGGTGGAGTTTTGCAGTAACCTGGATCCAAGAAAAGACGGCCAACACTGGAACATTATTAGAATCCTAGACAACAATATCAAAAAAGAGAACCAACAGAAAACAAACTTCATCATAAATGCTGGGAAACAAGCTATTACAGATCAAGAAATTGCAAACACACTGGCAAAAACCTATTCAAATAACTCCAAACTTCAGTATAACAGACAAGACCCTCAATAAACTCACAAGTAAAATACTAAAACAAGCAAGAACATACCAATATAATGACATCTTCTCCGAAGAATTAACACTAAGTGAACTAAATTCATCAATCGAGAAAACTGCACCTAATAAATCTCCTGGTAATGATCTTATCTTTGGTCATATGGTCAAACACCTTGGTAAAATTGCCAAAGAACAACTTCTGGACATTCTCAATACCTCTTGGCAAACAGGCAAACTTTCAAAAGAATGGAAAAAATCAGTTATTGTACCAATCCTGAAACCTGACAGAAATGCTGCAGAATGTCAAAGTTATAGACCTATCGCATTAACTAGCATACTTTGTAAAATTACTGAAAGAATCATACACTCTAGGCTTATGCACTGGCTGACAAAAAATAAGAAAATCAACTACTACCAAACTGCCTATAGAACTCGTCATTCGACAACAGATCAATTATTCCACTTCTGCCAAACAATAATAGACTCATTTCAGGAAAAACCAACAAAAAAGACAACTACCATATTCAGTAAATAATAATATTTGGTTAACTGATCAAGTGTTGATCAATTTTATTAATTAACTGAACCAACTAGTTTCCATGCTCATAATATTCCATGCTCATGTGGCTCTAATTACATCGGACAGACTTCGAGAAGCCTCGAAATCAGGCAAAAGGAGCACATTGGCTATGTCAAAAACAACAGACAGGACATTTCTGGCCTATTGTCTCATTTCTCCACAACTAACCATGTCATCGAGTGAGACAAAAGCTGTTCCCCTTACTTAGAGGAAGATTACCATTCAAGAATGTTCAAAGAAGCAGCCACAGTCGCCCGTTCTACTGTGAACCTTAACAGAAATCAAGGCCTAATACTGCCAGAGATATGGAAAACCCTAATAATCAGAGCCTTAAAAACGGAAGAAATGAACTTTAATACAAACTACAGAAGGTTCCTCAGCAACAGCTAGCTGATCTTGTACACGTGATACGTGTTTCACTCACGTTCGATACTATTTTATTTGTAATTATTCTAGTCAGTTTTTATTCTTGTCAGTTTTGCAGTTACGCATAATTGTGAGAGTGTTTAAACCTATATGTAAGTGCCCTGAAGAAGCCAACAGATACGTGTGGCGAAACTAGTTGGTTCAGTTAATTAATAAAATTGATCAACACTTGATCGGTTAACCAAATATTATTATTTACTAATTTATGATCAAGAAAACAACCTTCATGATGAACTACCATATTCCTTGATATGACTGCTGCTTTCGATCGTGTTTGGATCAAAAAATTAATACAAACAGTACATAATATTGGAATTAGAGGAAACGCTTTAATCTGGATTGCTGATTTCATTAGAGGAAGAAAGATCAAAGTCAGAATCAATGCAACAATATCAAAAGAGCAGAGAACCTGGGCTGGTGTTTCCCCAGGGCTCAGTACTCAGTCCCTTACTATTCCTTCTATATGTCAATAACATTCATCCCTACCTTACAAAAGACACAAAAGTAACTTGCTATGCAGATGATATAGCCATCTGGCACACTAGTGCTAAAATCAAAGAATCAGAGGAGATTCTAAACAAATCCATGAGAGGATTAGAAAAATGGTCAGTTGAACTTAAACTCAAAATCAACCCAGACAAAACAAAACTAAGCAGCTTTAGTACAGACAGGAAAAAATAGACGTTCCTAAATCCCAAAGTCATGATCAACAACAAGTTAATTGAAAAAGTCGCAAATCCAAAATACCTTGGTATTACGCTTGATCAGGAATTACGTTTTGCACAACACATCTCTAACACTTCCAACAGAGCTCTAAAAAAATTAAATATACTGAAAAGGCTTTGTGGAACAAATTGGGGCGCAAAGCCAAAAATCCTCAAAACTACTTACACTACACTAATAAGGCCAATAATGGAATATGCAGCACCTATCTGGTCACCTTCGGCCTCATTGGTAAAGAAAAAATTAGACAAAATACAAGCAAAAGCATCCAAGATTATCATTGGTGCAGTCTCATCCACTAACAACATCAGAGCCCAACAGGAATGTGGGCTTGACCTGCTGGAGGACAGACGAAAATTTGCCACCATAAAATTCATAAATAATATCGGAAGCTATCAAAGCGATCATATCTCCCTAAAAACTTATGAGTATCGGAACCAAAAATCAGACTTCACAGATCATCAACTTTACAATATGATGACACTATCAGGAAAGAAATAGGTCTTGATCAGCTAAATGCCCACATAAACAAAGAACTTCTATTTTCCAGTCCTTTACCTTCAAATACCTCCATAAATCTAAACCTTACCAAACTCTGTACAAAAAAAGAACCAAAAGAAATGCTCAAAGAAAAAGGCCTAAATACTATCAACCTTCTTTCATCCTCCAAACAGGTTATTTGGATCATCAGACACCAATATGATTAATGGAGGCACTGGTGTTCTCCTTCTACTAGCAAAAGGTGAAAAACTTTCAATAAAAGTTGGATCTGGGAGAATCGCTTCCAATTTTACCAGCGAATTCTATGCAATAAATAAAGTACTAGAAGCCTACTTGAAACTGTCATCATCTCAACAATCTGAAGGAATTATAATTTACAGTGACTCAAGATCAGCTATTGAGGCAATCAAAAATGGCAATACCAAGCTCACACAAGACATCCATAAACTCTTAAATCAACTAAAGTGTTTAGGTAAAAGTTGCATTTTACAATGGATTCCTGCTCATGTAGCTATTAATTACAATGAAGCAGCTGATAAATTAGCAAAAGAAGCCAGAGAACTCAACCAAGAAATTCATATGATAACTCTTGCTGATGCCAATGCACTAGCAAAAGCTAAACTAATTCCACTGAAATCGGTGATACAACATCAAATTCCTGAAATCAGTGCTGACAGAAGGACCTCCACCATGATAGCAAGACTACGAACAGGACATTATAGAGGAATGAAGATCAATACAGATGATACGAGAACATACAGAAACTGCAACAACTGCCCAAATACTGAACTGATACCCACTCACATCTTTACCTGTCCAGCAATTGCAGCAGCCTTGCAAGAAATAGATCCTAATCCTGAACAACACTCTATACAAACAAAATCATCGACATAGCCAAAGCAGTACAAGGAGCACACGGAAACATCTAAGACTCTTTAAAGGACAAGACAACAACAAGGGATATTGCCATGTCTGGACTACTACACACAGATCGTCACTAGGTGTCTTGGGCATGAGGAGATGGTAGAGAAGATTCAGACTAGTGACAAGATAGTGAAAGTTTTTTTTATGAGGCTAGATTGAAAGTTTCTAGTTACAAAATACAAAGTTGCTAGGAAAAAAAAGAGAAAAACATATATGTTACTAAGAGTTTTATAGAACTGATTCAGAAAAAACTTTTCAATACATGAAAAAAAGGATATCAAAAGGATAGTGAGCATCCCTAGCTCAGTTGATACTGATGTTGCCCTTTGGTGGAAATACTTGGATTTAAATCATGCCAAGAATACAAAGAACCTGTATCAGGGATTTTCAACTGAAGGTAAGTTAGCTCATCTTATACAGAGGTGGTGGGGGTTTTCCTTCGTGAACTTTGGTGTTTTATCCTGAAAAAGAGGGGAAAACAGACAGAAGAATGTGCGCAATTTACAGAACAAGAGACAATGTAGATGGACTAACCACCCAATCATAAGCAGTAATCAGGTTTCTAAGAAGCCAAGTTCCTTGAACATGACAAGGCATTGAGCATAACACAAAAGGAAGGAGTTGCGCAAACATTATTAGTGCATATGGGTTGCACATTTAAAAAAAAATTACAGAATTCACCAACTCCTATACATTTCTTCCTTATCACAAGGACATTACAAGGGAGAGAAGCGAGGACTGGTAAACAATATTCATAAATTATGAATCACATAGCATATATATCTTGAATGTGAAATATCATATGAAGGAGAAAAAGACAAAATTAACAACTAAATTTTATAGGTCATAGGTATGATAAATAAAAGCTCAATCTAATCTTGTACAAAAAGAAATGCCTAAAAATATACAATACTTTATTATAAATATCTATCTTTAACAAGAACTGCAAAATGCACATCAGGCAAAAAATAAATAAAAATAAAATAAAAAAAGGAACAAAGATATTTTAGAACTAAAAATAAAATTAATAGAAGAAAACTAAATAAATATAAACAAAATTGAATAGAACATGTATATTGAATGGCCAACACCCGACAATTAATAAAATACAAACCAAATGGGAAGACAAGGCAAGGTAGGCCTCAAAAGAAGCAAGCCATTAAATTAAAAATGAGACTGGAACAGATCATAAGGTCTATATCTGTATTTAGATATCATGACGTCTTTGGTCATAGATGAGTAAACAAGAGAACACACTATTAGAGTTCAAAATTGGAAAAAAAAAAATCTATGTACAGTTATTTATGATTACCTCCCAAAATTTTGAGATAGTAATACAATCAAAACAATTGAGATCTGAATGGTGTTATAGTGTTTCACTTTTCAAGAAACAGATGATAAAATTAAAACTTCTGAACTCAAAACTTATTTGAGTTCAGAAGCATCCAAAGCACTCTATTGTCATTGGTAGGGTAAGCAATACCAGACTTAACAAATTCCAAGAATCATGATGCAGCAGTCCTGATATCGCTGGATTCTAATCCCAGCAAAATGGCGCTATGTCTAAAATACAGCAGACTATAGTGAACTTCTAGGGACCAGAGAGACGGTTTCTTATAATGCAAGGTTTGCTATAAGGAATTTATGGTGCTAATATCTACACTCCATTGCCTATTAAATAAAGAAAATAGCAAGAAATAAAACAATAAACCTGTGATGGTGATATCATTTACTGGGAAATTTAGTTCATTATAGTGAAGGTTGTCAGCTTTTTACTGTTTGTAATAATGAGCTTAACATGGCATTATTTCTATGGGACTTAAGCTGGAAGTGGTTAAGTCATCACTTCAAATAACAGGGCATTTAAAGACTGACTTATTTTACAAGAAGTTATTGTCTCACTTCACAATACTTTGATAAGACTACAACTGGATTTCTACATACAGATATCATCATACCAGAGTTCCAAGAAAATAAGGAAACAGTTGAAAAGATTTGGCATTGAGTAACAAAATGAAAACTGGCCTACAGAATTATGCCTATGAGGAATGATTGAGGATGGAGATATGATACATGTGGTGAGCACACGATGAGACATGTTACTGTTGTATGTTGTGAATGCATCTTCAGTGAATGTTCAAGGAGATGTATGATAGGTATTTAAGTATGAGCAACTAAATGGATCCTTTCACCATGTGTACTTGGACAATTCATAAAAATAATAATTAATACTACCTAGGAGAAGTTACTGATCTTTTCTGGTAGAAAATACTGTTATTATACAGTATCTCCATGGAGCCAGGAGACTCAATGTGGAAGACCTATGCTAATGTTTATACACACAAAGCCTATCATACCTCTCCTTAAACTCATTTATTGTCGGGGCACTCAACTAATTCTAGCAACCCATTCCACACGTTCACCACTCTTTATGCAAAAAATCTGGTCCGCACACTCTTATGCAGCTTCCATGGATGACCCCTAGTTTTCTGACTATTTGTCATATATCGAAAAATTTTCTTTCCATTAATTTTATAAGTTTCTATCATGCTTCCTCTTTTCCATCTACAAATATTAAAGGGGTTTTATAAAATTGATGCAAAGGAAATTTTTCAATACACGACAAATAGTCAGAAAACTAGGAATCATTAACTAAATTTTGTAACCCACACAACTTCAACCTATTCTCATAGGGAGAGCATTTCACAGATCTGCCACAAACTTGGTCATTCATCTATGAATCCTCTTTACCACCCAAGAAACAAAATCTGTGCACAGTAGTCAAGACATGGCCAAATCATAGTCTTATAAAGAGGAATAATAACTTTCCTACTTATTAGCATGCTTTTCAACATCCTAGTAATCCTCTGAGCTATTTTACCAAATTTGGCAATAAGCCCTCGGAAGTTCAACTTTGTCCACCATTATCTCTGACTCCTCAGCCTCGTCAATTTCCCGAAATTCAGTACCATCAATGGGATACACAGGATGCACTCTTTTCAACTCAAAATGCATAACCTTACATTTTGCAACATTAAATTGACAATCATTAACTTTTTCCCATAATACCAACTTATTTAAAATCAACCTGCAGGATATTTACATCACCTTTAACAACTATTTCCCTCCCCAGTTCTGCATCATCAACAAACAACTGACGAGAAACTGGTTTCTGGTGAGGAAAAAAAACCAACTGAATATCTCCCATTCCTTAAATATTTCCTTATATCACTGAAACATGAATTAAAGAGTAGTGGCCCTAGTAGTAGAAACCCTCATTCTCCTAGATTATGCTCCATCATATACTATTCTCTGGTGTGTGTCTGTCTGTCACCTCCTCATCCATGCTATTAGCTTCATATCCATTCCCATTTGCTCCAACTTTTATAATAGTTTCCCATGTGGTATTCTGTCAAATGCCTTTGCAGTAGTAGTAGTATCATGATGTAATCATTTCATTTAATCAATTCCACTGTCACTTTATTATAAAATGTGAATAAATTACTACCCTTTACAAAGCCATGCTGTCCACTATAGAGTACTGTATCCCTATCAATCCACTGTTGGATACTAAAATGGTCAAATCACAACAAACTTGTTGAGATCAGAAGAAAATTTTCTATAGTGAATTTTCTTGAGATATAGGCTTCTGGTTGGAACTTTCTGCTAGTTTGCTCTAGTGGATTTGTTATGGTGACTGCTATAGTGGGTATGTTATAATGGTGTTTGGGATAGTGAGGACTGAGAGTACTGTAGACTGTTTCATGAACAGATTAACAGAGACGCATGAGTGGTCTGATAATGATGATTGTCCAGTACTTCAATATTATGTAAACTTTAACCAAATTTTCCAATACTTTAACAACCACTCCTAATATATTAATTGGCCTATAGTTTGCTACTTCTATCTTGGCACTACTTTATATAATGGAACTATCTCACCCTCTTTCCACTCCCTTGGAACCTTGCCAGAGATGAGACTTAGACTGAAGAAGTTCATTATAGGCAATGCCAATTCTCTTGCGCATTCACATAGTACGTGGGCTGACATGAAAATATATTAGTATTCTATTTCTGATAAGAAATAGCAAAATTCCAGTTTATTAGTCAGTCTGTATTTGTCAATTCAGCACTCTGTTCCTATACTCTAATGTTTGCACATAATATCTAACACTGATACATATAATATACTGTTGTAATCAAAAGTGCTTAGCTCTTCATAATTCAATTGTCTAGTTTTTAACTCTCAAGATATAACAGGATATATACTGAGAATACATTGTATATTCAAAATGTACATAAATGAACATAAAGCATCAAATCATATTAAAAGTATAGTCATTTCTTCTAGATGAAATGGCTAAGTGACTTTTCCTAGATTTATATTTTTTTTATGAACACCAATTCCCTGTTCTATTTCACAGTTGGTTAGTCAGATCTTAGTTCCAATTTGATGTACCTAAAAAAAATAATAATAATAAATATGGCAGACAATTAAGATATTAACATGTTCTCAAAAATTTCAAGTAGATATACCTTGGATTCAGCATTAGGATTTGCACCATATTCCAATAATGTAGTGGCTATGTCCATCTGATTCTTTTTAGCTGAAATATGAAGAGGAGTATATCCATTTTTGGCAGTGGCATGTGGTGATGCACCTTTATCTAGCAGTAGTAAAGCTACATTGACATGATCATAATGTGCTGCAACATGAAGAGGAGTAACACCATTCTAGGGGGAAAAATTTTTTTAAATAATCAAGGTTTCAGTTTAATATCTGCTATAAATCTCAAGCTAACAAACTACATGTCGACTAATATGTTATCTTTGTATAATTTTCTTACCCTTTTAAATCCAGTTAGTTCAAAAACAAAATGATTTGTTCATGAAACAAAGAGTATAAAAACAAAATTCATTTGACTTTGTAGATTCATTTTATTTCCTAACAAACTTGTAGGGATCAGAAGAAAATTTTCTACAGTGAATTTTCTTGAGATATAGGCTTCTGGGTGGAACTTTCTGCTAATTTGCTCTAGTAGATTTGTTATGGTGACTGCTATAGTGAGTATGTTATAATGGTGTTTGGGATAGTGAGAACTGAGAGAGTACTGTAGACTGTTTTATGAACAGACTAACAGAGAAGAGTGAGTAGTGTGATAACGATGATTTCCAATACTTCAATATTATGTAAATTAGGAATCTAGCATTGTCTTTATCCCACTTTGATGTTGATTCATTATGATAATCACTCTCAAAGTACATAAATGTGCACAGCAGGTTAAAACTACCTTGTCATCAGACACATCAACTAAATTTATTAGATTATCAATTCACTCAACATCTGATGTTTTCAGTTTCTTCTGTAATATTTCTTTCTCATCCATATCTTCTTTATTCCCAACAAAAACCTGATCAATTTCTTCTGGGGTCAGTACCTGGTGCCAGGCTTATTGTCATCTAACTCTAGCCATATATATCTTCACATCCTTAGCTTTAAGCATGCCCAACACAGTTTGTTTAATAATACTATAATCATCATATGAACTAGATTAGCACTATAATAAATCAAAGATATGATGAACTTATTATACATGCAACTTACATCAAGAAATAAAGCATTTAATACAAAACACTTAATGGACGGTTATAAGAAACAAGCAATGAACAACAATTGCTACAGAGTGCTTTATTTCTGCCACTCTCCACTAAGTCAGATGGTACTGTTAGGAACCAGTGGGAAACAGTAAATATGGTATTAACACAATTATAAACAATCAATAAACACATCTGTATACATGTTACAGGAATGTCAAGAAAAAAGTTAAAAAGAAAAATTTTACTAAATTAAAATTAAAACGCAATATTTACATAAACAACTGTATCTATGGTACATATACAATCAGTATATGATTCACATAAAATGGAAATAAAGTGTTATGTAGGGTGAGGGTTGAATAACATCAACCTATAAATGCATCTACGTGCATGTGTGTGTGTGTATTCCATCTGTATAAAATAATTATTATTATTTTATTATTATTCAAGCCTCCGTAGAGTCAAGAGACTCATTGTGGGAGGTCGTTCTCAGGAAACACAAAGTCCATCATACTACTTGAATTCATTAACCATTCTTGCTCTCGCCACTCTCTCAGGCGATGCATTCCATGGTTCAACCATCTTCCACGCAAAGAAACCACTCCTCACCCTCTTGCTCACAGCTTCCTTTCGTAACTTCCAGGGATGGTCCCTTGTCATTGCTCCTTCCTGTGTTCTACCAAGCAAAAGAACTTAATAATATCCACCCTGTAACTGCCTCTCAGCAGTTTAAAAGTCTCGATTATATCACCTCTCCTTCTTCTATCCACCAAACTCTGCAGCCCACATTCTCTCAGTCGATCCTCAAAACTCATATTGTACAGTCCTGAAACCATCTTTGTTATCAGCATCTGTACCCTTTCCACAGTTAATTTATCCTCTTCAAATCCTGCGGACCAAATTTGAGAACAATAGTCTAAGTGTGGTCTGATCAGGATCGTATACAACGGAATGATAACTCTTTTATCTCTGCAGGTCAGTTTCCTTCTCAATATTACAGCAATCCTCTGGGTTACCTTCATCACCTTTCCAATATGCTCTCTGAATTCCAGTTTTCTATTGATCATCACCCCCAGATCTCTTGTCTCCCCTATTTCCTGCAGTACAGCTCCTCCAATCGAGTATGCAGCCTCCCAACGATGTATCCCAAATTTCAAGATCTTATATTTTGCTGCATTAAACTGACACCCTATTCATTTGCCTATCTGTTTATTCAAATCCTCTTGCAGGGCTGCCACATCTGCAAACTGAATATCACCTTGCAATCCATTGACATGTCATTGATATAAAGGTTGAACAATACAGGTTCCAGTACTGAGTCCTGTGGAACTCCACTTGTAACCGTCTGTTTCCTTGATATTGCCCCACCATACACAACTCTCTAATACCTACAGACAATCCTGAATCCAGTTGACCAATCTGACATCCAAACCCATGTGCTGCAACTTAAATATCAGCTTATCATGTGGCACCCTGTCAAATGCCTTCGCCAAATCTAAGAAAATTGCAGTATATGCCTTTCCCTCATCAACTGCTCTTGTCACTTTATTATAAAAGGCAATCATATTACTAAAGCAAGAGCACTCCTTAACAAATCCAAGTTGATTCTCACAGATAACATCTGTCCAACGCTGTATATAGTCACTTGCTAATTTCTCCAAGACCTTAACTACTGATGACACACAAACTGGCCTATAAATAGACACTTCCAGTCCTCTACCGCCCTTGTGAAATGGCACTATCTTACCTTCCTTCCATTCCTTGGGTACCTTTCCCACAACCAGACTTTCATTGAAAAGCCAGGTCAGCAGTGCTGTCAGTTCTTTAGCACATTCTCTCAAAACCCATGGTGAAATACCATCCAGTCCCACAGCTTTACTGACATCCAGAGTACTCGGTATTTGGAACACACTCTCCTCTTGCACCTCTAAACTCTGAACCTGTCCTATCCCTCTAGTATTACAACCTTCTTCTCCAGGATGAAATACTCCAATAAAGTGCACACTGACGATCTCCACTATGTCCTCTGTATCAGTCACTCTTTCCCATTTTTATCCTGCAATGTCATTCTTCCACAATAATTTCTCCTCCTACTGGCCAAATAGCTAAAAAAATCCCTTAGGATTTTCTTTGGATCTTAGTGCCGATCTCTTCTCATATTGCAGTTTTGTCCTTCCTCACCATACATAAAAAATTAAAAAAAAATTATAAGAGCATGTTACATTAGGAGTGAGAGTTCAGTCACTATTTCCCAGAATTTTGAAATCTTTAGACCATCACTAGATTTAGGTTAGACCAATTACAAAGAGCTTCATAAGCTTCTTTGAGAAGATGCTCAAATTTGGATGGACTTGTGTACAGAATTACTGTGTTATCCCATAGGATCTTGTAGCTAGTAGAAATTACATGTTTTATAAGACAGATTTCTCAGCTTGCAGAAGATGGATTTAGTTCATATGTTCTGATTGCCAGATGTCAATAGCAATGACCAGTCTGGTTAATACAGGAGAGATTACGAAAGCAAGGAATGTAGTATACTCCAGGATAAGCCAAGAAAAGAAGTTTGTCTTTCGTAAAAAGTCTTTTTCTTGTTTCCTAGTTTGAAAGTTGTCTGGAATTCATTTTTTAAAAAAATTGTGAAATGTATTCAGAATTGCCTTTTATGTAAGGAATGGAAATTTTCTTGATATCTAATAATGAGTTATTAGTAAGAGAGTAATTATCCAAGACAATGCAATCTGGGTGGAAAGTACTTGCTGAGTATCATGTTGTTTTTAATATGTTAATTCTGGAGTGTCCTCAGCTATCAACTTCTCTCTTTAGAAATGAATCCAGGAAAGGAAGTACTCCATTATTTTCTTTTTCTAGAATAAATTTACATTAGAAAGAAAATAATGGAGTTATTCTTTTCCTGAATTAACTTGTAAAGAGAAAAGTTGATGGTTCTTCAGCTAATGTTCACTGAAAGACAATCTCTAGGAGTCAGAGGATCATCTTTCACAAAAATTTGGAAATGCCAAACTTTACTGTTACACTTGCCACATACTACAATTGTATTCAATGAGTACTTTTCATCCAAACTGCAACAATCTTGAATAATTTCTGTGTGTGTATATGTGTATTTTTTAACTTCTAGCATATAAAGCAAACATATATATATAAAAAAAGGTTAATGCACACTACTTATTTAGAAAAGCTACTGAACATATTTTTATATTGGTATAATAACTTTTTACTGCATGTAAAAGGTGAAGATAAGAATATTTTCCATGTTTTTAAAAATTACTTTGAAAAATTATTAACACGTTCCCTGCCAACTACAAATATACTCATATGTCGATTACCGACCTCCTATGCCAAGCACGAGTTAACCCGTAGTATAAGCACCTTAATTTGGACCCATGGCTTTTAAGTAAAGCGGAGAGCATGTCCAGGGGCTTGGTAGAAGGAAAACAATTTCCGCAAAAGTATAGTATATTATATGTGAGCCTCAGAAGCCAACTACGAATATACTCATGTCGATTACCAACCTCCTATGCCAAGCACAAGTTAATCTGTAATTTGTAAATCAAATTATAAATGGTACACTTTAAAACAATTTTCCACACACAATGGTGGTTTTTCCTGGCACGTAGGACAATAATAACGTGTTTCTGGTCGTTTATTTATTTTTATTTTAATTTATGTGCAACAAGATTACTCGTAGTTGCCGTACGAAACAAAATTTTGTCTGATAAGCCAGCTACGAGATTACTCGTACTGACCTTGAAAAGTGAAAGTGCTTGGCGTGTGGTAACAAACTATGCCTGAGGAGCGTGGCAGCGAACATGTTCAATGAGTAACTAGTGAATAGTGTGACAGAATCCAAGGAGAATGCAATCAGAATAAGAAGATATATTTCAATATTTAATTACCAACCCAATGATTGTTTTTAAGTAGATGACATGAAAGGGAGGAATGACATGTGGATTAGAGTATATCTTATCTGGAACAGTGAAATATGGTGGTATAAAAGCTTTATAATGGCTACACTGCATACTGCAGACAATATATTGTGAGAAGGCCAAATTCCAAATGATTTGGAGTCAAGTTCATATGATTCTTGGCTAATAATGAAATGAGCCATGGATGAGCAATATATATATATATATATATATATATATATATATTCATTTTTCTAAATTAACTGACTTAAAACCCGAGAATTATAACACAATGACATTTATTTGAAAAAACGCAACATGTTTCGTCAAGAACGACTTCATCAGGCGATAAGAACATAGAAAGATATTAAAAGACACGAAATTAACATTGACACACTCTAAAGCTATACAATTATAAAGCCATAATATTCGGCTGTAAATTACAGTTATTATGAGCTTGAACTACAGTCCGAGTTAAAGTTCTATTGTTGTACACCTGTGCATGTGTGGAATCACGCGATCTCCAGTATCTAATAGTAGAGTTGAAAGAGTCAGGCAAATTATAGCTAAGATTGTTATTCATGTGAAAAGGGTCCAAGGTGATTTCTTTTGACTCGACAATGCGGCGCCCTACTTCATCATGGCAGATGTGTAGGTTTGAAGTTGATGTCCAGTTTATTTCATGTTGGTGGCTTTCGTTGTTCGTGTTTATTGAAAACAGGACATGGCTTGACAGAGCAGTTGCTCTGGTTCTTTTATAAGCAATGTCTCGCTGGTGCTCTTCGAGACGTAGTAAGATAGATTTCTCTGTCTGCCCATAGTAAGGCTTTCTGCATTCACAAGTGACCTTGTATACACCTGGGAATTGTAGAAGGTTGTGAGGTTGTTTATAGTTGTTGAAGCGTGATCTTATTTTTGGCATAGTCGAGAAGCACGTTTTTATGTTAAACTTCTTTAGAATTCTACTCAGCTTTTTGGATAGTGTGCTAATATATGGCAAGACGATATGACCTTTGGAGTCGTCCTGTGTCTCTACGTTGCTACGTTGACAGTGGGATAATTGGTTGTTAATATTTTTTAGAGAGTAGCCATTGTTTTTAAAGGTCTATTTAAGATGTTGTAGTTCCTTTTTCAGTTCTTCTTCATCTGACAGTACAGATCTTGCACGATTCGCTAGAGTTGATATTTCTTGACGAAACATGTTGCGTTTTTTCAAATAAATGTCATTGTGTTATAATTCTCGGGTTTTAAGTCAGTTAATTTAGAAAAATGAACATATCCCAACCCCGAGTTAATAGTACTAATTATATATATATATATATATATATATATAGCCTTTCTTGGTCAACTGAAACTTTCTTTTTCAAGTCTGGCCAGTTTCTGCCAAAGAGGCACTGATGCTATCAGCAAGTAATCTCAGTGTCAAAGGATGCCTCCCTAGTTGGAGGAAAAGCCAACACCAGACCAGACCTACTAGGTGGTAGATGAACTTCATCATTCAGTAAAACACCACCACCTTGGTTTATGTGGCTCCCATCAATGAATGATTACATGCAAACCTATAATATATTTTGCTTAATGGGGGGAATAAAGTGACTGATGCTATGTTTGAATCTCAGAGCATGAGATTTCAGCTTCTGTCCTTCCCAACCTAAATGCAGTGAGAGTAGTACTCTTCAAGGGCATGAGAAATATATTGTGGAAATCCAGAGCCCCCCCCCCCCCAATCTTCAAGGGTGCAGCAGTAAAAGGGCTTTGTAGGCTTACTAGATAGCATATAGGGCTGAACCTGGTGGTAATGTGTTTAGGCGGATTCCTGATCAGCTAGCACATAATCCTCCGACCAAATCCACTGCCAGATCATGTCAGGAGGGATGCGGTATAGTAGTATGTGTATGTGGTGGTGGTGTGTGTGTGTGGGGGGGGGGGTAATCATATTATGGCATCCATGGCAATATGCCTAAGAAGTCTGCATGTTCCCCTGTTCTTCTTCTCTTCACATCTTGAACACCATCATGACAAGAAACATCATGTCAATGCAGTTAATCTCCCTCCAAAAATAAAATAAAATATATATACATATAAACAATAAATAAAATAAAATAAAAAACTCAAAGCATTACAAAAAATATCTTTTCATGAACATCTATGACAAATACCAAATTAAATAATGTCCACCATAAGCTGCATACATCAAAATCCGATCTCCTATGTTTGATCGACCTGAAATTTACTGCTTTATAACAATAGAAGTCCATCTTAACTATTTAAACATTACTGACTTTGTCTGCCACAAGGGCATTACTTGTGCTTTTATATGATCTGCTACTGACTGCCAAAGGATACTTAACCTAATCTCCTTTTTTTGGCCCTTCTGTGGCTTAAGATTTACTTGAATTCATACCATGTATCTTTCATTTGCTGTCTTTCGCCCCACTCCCAATTCTTATCCTGCAGTCCAACTATCTTAACAGTGAAGTTAACTTCCTTGGTGAATGTCCAGAACTTCAACTGAATGTTTTTCCCTCAATTCCATGACCAAGCTGAAAGAAAAGTTGAAGTATTTGTTATTAGCAATAACCTAAAAGAAACTGTTCATCTACCAACTGGAACATCTGACAATACTCTCACCCAACACTAAGGATATTTTCTCTTATAACCAGTTCTCTTTCAGGTACACCACTCCTCTTAGTAATTCAGATTGTAGCCTCAAATAAGTTTCATCTCTAGTGGAATGCCATTGATTCAACCATTTACGACCTCATTTCCTTTGATACTACAATGCCAAGTGGGAAAATCTCCAAGACTATTATTTTCTCCTTTACACAATCAGACAGTGTTTACATTTTCAAGATCCTGATACTTGCTGTGATATTTTCATGTGACAAATGCTATAAAATAAAATGATAGATGTGATAAATGTGATATTTTATGTGACAAATTATCTATATTAGAATCAATCTTCATTCCACACTCTCATCCATGTTTAAAGTTTTTGTCCAGCATCCGAGCCACAGTTTCCATGATACGTACAGGAGAGTCAAAAAACAGCGCATAGTGGTTTGAGAAAAAAACTAGCATCATACATAGCCCTACACTGAAGCTCATAATACCTGTGAAACAATCATTAACAGTGCTACATCTGACCTTAACATGACTAAATGTAGTGCAGAATATTATGATGGTGCATTTTTAACAATCAAGAAGGATATTCTCCAGAGATGGAGGGAATACTTTGAGAGCCTTGCCCAGCAGCTGCGGACATCCAAGAGGTGCAGATTGGGGCGATGACTAGTCTCACAGCAGAAGAGGTCCATTTAGCAATAAAATCGCTAAAACCGGACAAAACTGCTGGTGATGATGAAATTCGTACCGAAATGCTAAAAGCCTTAAATTGAGATGTTCTCTGCCTGACTCGAGTGCGTCAGGCTGCTTGGGTATCTGGGCGAGCACCAAAGCATTGGCAGACAGGCCTAATAATACCAGTCTTCAAGAAGGGAGACCAGAGAGAGATTGCAGCAACTATTGTGGCATCCCCTCCAAGCTGCTCAGCCTGCCTCGGAAAATATATGCTAGGTGCTTGGAAAGAAGATGCAGGAGCATAGTAGAATCAAAGTTCCATGAAAAACAATGTGGCTTTCGTCCTGGTAGAAGCACAACTGACCAAATCTTCACGTTAAGGCAAGTCTTTGAGAAATCTTGAGAATATGCAAAGATTGTCTACACGTTTTGTGGACTTGGAGAAGGCATATGACTGGGTTCCTCAGGATAAGCTTTGGCAAGTAGTGCAGGAGAATGGAGTGGATGGCCAACTATTAGCGGCCATCAAGTCCCTGTATGAATGCCTGGAGTTTTGTGTCAGGGTAAACAGCACAAAGTCTGAACCTTTCACAGTCACTGTTGCTCTCTGCCAAGCGTGTGTTCTGTCACCCCTCCTTTTCATAATATTCATGGACTGGATTGACAGGCACAGCCGAGGCAGTGAGTGTGTCAGAATTGGAAGATGTAGCATTGGATGTCAGCTTTTTGTAGATCACCTAGTTCTGCTTAATTCTTCCACAGATGACCTCCAGCAGACCCTGGATAGGTTTGTAGCTGTTTGTGCAGAAGCTGGGATGAAAATCAGTGTGGCCAAAACTGAAACATTTGCGGTCTCAAGACAACCATCCCAGTGCACTCTACATGTGAGTGGAGAAGTTGAAATACCTTGGGTCCATATTCACGAGTGATGGAAAGTGGGTCATAGAGCTAGATACTAAAATTGGCTCAGCAACCGCAATATTGTGGGAGTTTGGCCGTTCGGTAGTATTGAAGCAGGAGTTAAGCCAGAAGGCAAAACTGGCTGTCTTCAATACAGTCTATGTCCCCAGCCTCACCTATGGTCATGAGAGTTGGGTAATGACCGAAAGAATGCGGACACGAATCAAAGCGGCTGAAATGAGGTTCCTTCAAGGGGTTGCGGGGCTGACATGACTCGACAGAGTCAGAAGCTCTTCAATTCGGGGAAACCCTCAATACTCAACTGCTGCTTTTCCGTGTTGAGAGATCACAGTTACGTTGGTATGGGCACCTGGTCAGAATGCCACAAGAGAAACTCCCCCAGCAGGTCCTCTTTGCCAAGCTAGAGGGTGGAAGGCCAAGGACTCACATGGATAGATTATATCCAAAACCTTGGGTGGACACGTTTGGGAGTCCCACCAGAACACCTGAGTTTGGTGGCAGAGGATCGTGAGCATTGGAAGTTCCTCTTGCAGTTGCTGCCCCCACAACCCAATTAGAAAAGGTAGGCTTTGAAGATTGATGGATGTATGGATGATTGCAGTACTGCAATGTCATCTAAAGATAAACCTGACCTTCTGGCATTATTCTCATCCAACTCCTACATAGATAACCAAGGCAAATTACCTCCAATGTCACCTGCATCATCTCTATACTATATATTATGCTCAACTGGCATCCAAGCTGCATGATACAAGCAAGTTCGCATACAGATACCAGAAAAAGGAGACAAGTAGCTACTATCATATTATATTTTACCTACTAAGTAATGGAGAAAGTCATCAGCATACAATTTCTTCAACACTAGGAAAACTCTCAACCAATTAGTGAACACCAGTAAGGACTCTGTCAGTCAAGATCCACAGCGTGTCGTTGCCTACATCATTTAGAAGTGGTGAAGGCAAGGACATGCAAAATGTAGAGGGAAGTGAAACATGCCCTGGAGAGATTTGGAGATAATTGTGCTGTTACACTTGAAATTTCCTAGGTATCTGATAGAGTTTGGCACTGAGAGCTTCTCAGCAAACTGCCAACTAAGAGATGTCACTGGATTGCCACTTTTCTCTCAGATCACTGACTATATATTATTGTGGACAGTGGTCCTCAGAACTCTCATTTCACCCCGCCCCTTTCTCATATTCACATATGACCTTCCCCTCAGACTTCACACTTTAGTTATAGTTTAGCCGTGTCCGGACAATGCATCGCAAGAAAATTTGAAATCCGATTTCATGTCATTCCCATATATGAAAAAAAAAAAAAAAAAAAAGGAAATATTTTATGTATTTATTATTTCGATTACGTTTAGCGTTGTGAAATTTTTTATTCCTTATAAAGTTATTAATATTCTTTCTTACTACAGGCTCTGCATATGGAATATTAATTGTTACAAAACTGGGATAGGATCGTTAGGGAGAAAGAGCACGGTATTTAAGAATATTTAGGGTTAACAGTTATATCCAACTAATTAAAGTTAACTATTTACATACTCTTATTAACTATTCTATTAATAGTTAGAATAGTTATTAGGGAGAACAAAATATTTAAGAATAGTTAGGAGGGAGAAATGGCACAATATCTCAAAGTGAAATACATAATTATTTCTCTTGTGATCCATTCAAAAGTAAACTGTAATCAGAAATAACATGTTAACAACCAACTAACTCAACTGGCTAACAACCTCAGCTATGCTGGCGATATAGTATAAATAGACTCATCTTTAACCAAGGTGCAACAACACTTGGACCAACTATGCCAAGCTGCAAAAATATTTCGATTAACAGTGAAATAAAACTAAAATACTCACAAATATAGTACAAGGTTCCATCATTACAGAACACAGCCAACCTTTAGAAAAAGTAGAAGGCTTCCATGTTACTAATTGTATGATCATTTTCTTTAATATAATTACTCATAAGTGCACCTATTATCTGATGCACTTATGAGTAATTAAACTGGCTCTGTAAACGATAACAGTGTATAACATATCTTTCTATGTAAGAAAACTAGTCATTTTCAAAATACATGTGTATTCATGTATTCAATAACTGAAACACCTCATCTTCTGAATTAGTTCAGATAAAATGAGTGTGTGTGTGTCACATCTGGATGGATGTCTAAGAGTGCAAAAAAAAAAAACAGTTCGCAGGATAAATATTCTTAAATATGGTGCCCTTTCTCCCTAAACCACCCTATTCCAGTTTTGTAAATATTAATATTCCATCAGCAGAAATTAGGAACTCACCGATCAATAAAATATTACTTTCACTGTATAAGAATAAAAATATTATGCAAATCTAATTAAAATATAAATAAATAATACATAAATACATAAAAAACTATATTTTGTGAAATTTATCTTGCACTGCATTTACTTTTCATATATTGGTATCAATGCAGCATCATTTCAATTTTCTAGAGAATAACATTTTCAGCGAATTTTTTTCACATGTGATGAATTTTCCCTGTGATAAATATTCTCCGCGATGAATTGTCCGTGAACCAGTTTAGCTGATGATAGCACTCTCTTCATTTTTCCCATTCACATGAACAAACTTTGCAGTGTTCAAACATCCCATGCTTAAGTATCATCTACTGTAAGTGTTCTAAACACTGATCTATATACTAAACGTGTGGACAGACTTATGTGTTCGTCGAACATGTTGTTTATTTTTTTACGGTATATATTAGAACACAGAAACTAAGTAAATAATTAATTTATTAACTTATTGCTGATATTTCGCTGGTGTTATAACCAGCATCTTCAGAGCACAAAAACACAGTTTGTTACAATACGCGAGACTATGACAACATGGTGTAATCAGCAGACTGGTTAAACAAAATTGTAGCAGCAACACAAAGATTAGAGTCTTGATTTTTTGGCGCCCTCTATCTGAAAAACAAAACAAAAAAACTATCACATCTAGAGTCCTACAAAAAAGCATACTAGTTTTTTCTTAGGATGACTGTCTCCCAGATCTTAGGCAAGTTAATACAGCCATATTTGTTGAGATTTGGAGTGTATTTCAGGGCTTCTGTCGCCTCTAAGAACAATCTCTCCAACTTATAAGAGTTTCTGTGTAGTACTTTTGTGTTTTTCCAGTTGATCCTGTGTGCAGGGGTATCCAGAGCATGGTCTGCTAAGCCCGACTTGCCATAATGATAATTCCGGACGTATCTTTTGTGTTCGTTGATGCGGATGTTCACAGTTCTTCCTGTTTGACCGTAGTAGGCTTGATTACATGAGCAGGGTACTTGGCATACTCCTGGATGTGATAAAGGGGGAATGCCGTCCTTGGGTGAGCGGATAAGGGTAGCTAATTTGCTACATGGTCTGAATGCAGTGCATAGTTCATGTTTATTGAGAATTCTTGATATCTTTTCGGATGTGCCTTTGATGTATGGGATGGTGATTGTTTTGTTGTAGTTCTCTGTGGTGGATGGTGGGAGGGGTTTCTTAGGAGCATTTAGTATTTTGTTTATCTTGTGTTGATTATAGCCATTGGCCAAGAAGGTGTGGCATAAGTGAGCCAGTTCAGCAGCAAGAGCATTGTCATTGGAACAGATTGCTCTCACTCTATGGGTGAGTGTTTTTAAAATGCCATATTGTTGAGAAGGATGATGGTGTGATTGTTTGTGTAAGTATCTCCCTGTATGTGTGGGTTTTCTGAAAACTGAAAATGATAAGGAACCATCTGGAAGATGTGTGATAAGTGTATCCAGGAAGGGCAGACAGTTATTAGCTTCCAGTTTCATAGTAAAGTGGATTTTTGGATGTTGGCTATTTAAATGCGCTAAAAAAGTTTCCAATGTCTCTGGGCCATGTGGCCAAATAGCCAGTACGTCGTCAACATAGCGTAGCCAAAGTGTTGGTTTGAGAGTGGCTGTATTGATTGCTAGTTTTTCCAGGTGTTCTATGTAAAAGTTGGCTGGGGGGGAAAGGGGGAAGCCCATGGCTGTCCCATCTATTTATTTGTATATTTTCCCTGCATTTATTGTGAATTTGAATAGTTCAAATATATCAGGGGGGAAGTGGGACTTCAGTAGATTGAGGGTTTCTGTAAGTGGTACATTTGTGTATAGTGAGGTGATATCAAAGCTTACTATTAAGTCTGAGCTTTTTAGGGTCAGGTGTTGTAAGATGCTTTTTAGGTGGCCTGAATTTTTGACAAAGGAGAGAGAATTGTTTGTGAGAGTGGCTAGTAGCTTCGTTAAATGTCTAGCCAATTTGTATGTGGGACTATTTATACTGTCCACAATTGGGTGTAAGGGTGTGCCTTGTTTGTGAATTTTTGGTGCTCCATAGATCCTAGGTGTTTGAACATGGAAGGGCTTGAGTTTGTTTACTGTGTCTTTGGGCCAGGAGGTGACTTTTTTCAATAATTTTCGTGCCTTATTCTTTTGTGTGTTGGTGGGATTGCGATCTATAATTTTGCATTTCCTTTGTCTGCTTTTGTTATGATAATCTGGTTGTTGTTCTGTAGCTCTTTTATAGCAATGAACTCTTTATGTGGGATGTTATTTTTGGGAGGCTTGGACTTGATTAAGATGTTGGCCACATCTAAACGTATGTTGTTAGCTATTGTTGGAGGTAGGTCATATATTCCTTGTTCGATGGACGCCATTATTTTGGCTTTTGGAACTTGTTTGCGAGTCACGGCAAAATTGTGCCCTCGACTTAAAGCACTAGTGGCTTCTTTGCTTAAAGTGGGCGACGATAGATTCACGACGACGAGGTCTTGTTGTAATTGCGGTCGTTGTCTGGTGTTCCGTTGTTGGAGATTTTCAAACTTATTTTGGTGCTGGTTTTTGACTCTGTCGAATTCTTTTTTAGCCGTTGCGTCGGTGATGTTATCTAGGATCTCCCAAAGTTCCGTATTTAGAATATTATAAAGTGATTCACGTAGCGTGTTGATGGTTGAATTTGATTTTGCTAGTTCCAGACGAGTGGCGTTAATCTGTTCACGTAATAGCGCTACACTCGCTCGTTTATAGATACGTTGGGCTTTGGCTGAGTGGAACTTGTTTTTGATTTTAAAACAGTTCGGTATTAAATTGGTGTCTCGGCACCTCTTTAAGAAGGCTAACCTGGATACACTTATCACACGTCTTCCAGATGGTTCCTTATCATTTTCAATTTTTAGAAAACCCACACATACAGGGAGATACTTACACAAACAATCACACCATCATCCTTCTCAACAATATGGCATTTTAAAAACACTCACCCATAGAGCGAGAGCAATCTGTTCCAATGACAATGCTCTTGCTGCTGAACTGGCTCACTTACGCCACACCTTCTTGCCAATAGCTATAATCAACACAAGATAAACAAAATACTAAACGCTCCTAAGAAACCCCTCCCACCATCCACCACAGAGAACTACAACAAAACAATCACCATCCCATACATCAAAGGCACATCCGAAAAGATTTCAAGAATTCTCAATAAACAAACTACGCACTACATTCAGACCATGTAGCAAATTAGCTACCCTTATCAGCTCACCAAAGGACAGCATTCCCCCTTTATCACATCCAGGAGTATGCCAAGTACCCTGCTCATGTAATCAAGCCTACTACGGTCAAACAGGAAGAACTGTGAACATCCGCATCAACAAACACAAAAGATACGTCCAGAATTATCATTATGGCAAGTCGGGCTTAGCAGACCATGCTCTGGATACCCCTGCACACAGGATCAACTGGAAAAACACAAAAGTACTACACAGAAACTCTTATAAGTCGGAGAGATTGTTCTTAGAGGCGACAGAAGCCCTGAAACACACTCCAAATCTCAACAAATATGGCTGTATTAACTTGCCTAAGATCTGGGAGGCAGTCATCCTAAGAAAAAACTAGTATGCTTTTTTTTTTTTTCTTTTTCAGATAGAGGGCACCAGAAAATCAAGACTCTAGTCTTTGTGTTGCTGCTACAATTTTGTTTAACCAGTCTGCTGATTACACCATGTTGTCATAGTCTCGCGTATTGTAACAAACTGTGTTTTTGTGCTCTGAAGATGCTGGTTATAACACCAGCGAAATATCAGCAATAAGTTAATAAATTAATTATTTACTTAGTTTCTGTATTCTAATATATACCGTAAAAAAAAAAAAAAAAATAAACAACTGATCTATATACTGTCAATTAGGAGTGGTGGTAGCAAACTATCAGTCACCTTAAATGCTTCCAAATCAGTATTCTGTTTCTTGCAAAACCTTCTTTTGGGAAAAATCAAATAAACTCTGTACAGATTATAAATCCATTGAGTATAGCTTTCAGTTGTGTGTGTGTGTGTGCACACATTTAAGACCTCTGGAGTATCTGATGATTATCACTCAGATATGCCACATTTTTATTAAATTAACTTTCAATAATTACATTTTTAAAATTACAAAATTTTAAAAAATAGCTTCTAAGATATGATACATCATTTCCAACCCCTCCCATATTTAATTTAATATCTTAGTGACAATCTGTGAGAAGGATCACTATCACAACAATTCCTGTTTTGTGTATAATTTACATTGAAACCAAGCTTCCTAAATACATTATGGAAAATTATGGAGAAAACTACCATGTTAGAGCAAAACTTTAGTTTAATATAAACCAAAATGAACACTCGAACTTTTCGACCTTCAAATCAAGGTTCTTCATCTGGAGCATACACATATATACAGAGAAACAAGCTGTACTACAATCTACATGGTTTGCTAAAGTTACTGACCAACTGTTTACAACAATTATTGGCCTGACCTCTGGTGAAAAAAAAAAAAAAATCCTTAAATAAATCAAAGCTAGAATCCTATTATTATTATTATTATCTATTAGGTTACAAAATTAAATGGGGCTGGAGAGCAACATGTATATATATATATCATCATCATCATCAAATTCCTGCCATGTACCCTCAAGGGGTGTACAGGATATGACAGTATTACATGAAAAAATTACATCATTACTAACTTCCTATCTACAATTTTTCTCCAAATCAGTCTGTTACTTGTCAAGACATTATCAGATCTTATATTTTTATCGTCTAAGGCACTTTGTACTGTACCAATCCGCCTATATCTTGGTCTTCCTCTGGGTCGTTTTCCTGCCAACCTGGCAAAGAACACTTGTTTTGCTAATCTTTCCTCTCCCATTCTATTTAAGTGACCATACCACCTGAGATTAGCTCTGCTAATGCATTCCTGGATGCTGACAATGTCCAGTTCTTCCCTAATATCCTCATTTTTAATATGATATTGCCATTGATGCCATCTGTTCACGCCTCTAATCTTTCTCAGAACTCTCATATCTGCAGTCTCTAGTCTTTGGTCAAGTGTTTTACTTCTGACCCAGCTCTCAGATCCATAAGTTAAAACTGGTTTGAACACTGTCTTGTATACAGCTAATTTAGTGTTCCAACTAATTTCTCTCTTATTCCATATGAATTTATTCAATTGACTTCCCACCATACCAGCTTTGCTGATTCTGTTGTCTATTTCTATATTTAATTTACCATCTTCAGTAAAAATCGTGCCTAAGTAGCTGAAATGTTTTACTTGTTCCACAGGTTCTCCATTCACAACACAGTTGACATTTTCAATGATTCTGCCTATTTTCATTGTCCTGAGCAGAAATCCAACAGATATTTGCCATTATTATTAGCTTTGCTCTTTTCTCAAAATTTTCCCAAAATATTTTTGTATGTCTCACAATCATTTCCTACTCTGCTATTTAGATCCCCAACAAGGACCAACTTTTCCTTTTTCATTGTGTCAGTTGCTTTTTCTAAAGCCTCAAAAAATTCCTCCACTTCTACCTTAGTAGAACCTTCTGTGGGACCATAGGCACAAATAAGTCTCATTGTCCAGTTCCCTATTCTCATATTTGCCCACATTACTCTACTTGAGACTGACTGCCATTCAAGAAGATTAGCATCGTATTTTGTGTTGAATACTATGGCTACTCCTTCTTTTCCTTGATTGTCATTGCCTGAATATAACATTTTGTATTTATTGCTCAGAAAGATCTCACCAGTTTTGGTCTTTTTTGTTTCAGTCACCCCTACTATGTCGATCTGGTACTTATCTAATTCCTCAGCTAGCTCCATTTCTTTGCCATTCAGGCTTCTTACGTTGATAGTACCGATCTTTAACTCTGGTGATGTTGAGTTGGGGTTTGTTTTCATATTTGTTCCAGTAGCTGACTTTTCGCTGTTGACCTGGCGACGCCCCAGCTGGCATGAAATTTTGTCATGTTGTACCATCATTTTTTATTTTAGTTTAACCAATAAGAATACAATTTGGTCGGCTAAATCCCAAATTGCCAGCCCATCCTCGTTCGTTTAGTATCAAAGTAGATACCCAACAGGGTGCACCACGAGAAGGTGAGGATTGGACATTAGGTCAGAAGCCCTGGTCGGTTCTCCGCATTCCTTTAAAGGCTATGTGGAGGTCTCCTCTCAGTTATACAGCTTTGACCCTTAAGCACCGCATATATATATAATAAATAAATAAATAAAAAAATGATTACACATATAAATTTCAACCAATTGGTATGGAATAGTTTCCAAACCAATAGTTTCCATAGAAGCTTCCTAAAACTATTTCTTATCCCTACTTGTATATGACTTCTTCCATTTATTTAACTCTTGGCTCCAAGCACCTCACTTTTACTAATGCAAGCTGGCCTATCAAGAGATTCTTCTAGCATTTTCTTCTTCTAGTTCAACATCATGGCAGATTAAATCTCTTGGTGATTCAACCTCACTCTCTCTCTCTCCAAGGTGAATCTCACATAAATGTCTTGTTTAATATGTTCGATTTTACAATTTTTGTTTGGTAAAATTTATTGTTTGTGAGAAATATGGTTCTGTTATGTAAATGTTGTTAAGTATGCTAATTATGTACTTTGTATTATTCAAACTGTTATGTGACACAAGAGCAGTAATAGTGGCAGATATGTGTGTGATGTGGAGTTTTTGATGTGAATCTCAGAATCGGACATGTGCATTGGCTGTGGAAAATATGGTATAAGAACTATCATCACTAGATGAAGGGACAGAGAAGCTTGGCAGGAAAGATAAAAGAAGAAGGAGGTCGGCAGGAAAGATGAAAGGAGTCGACAGGGGGGTGGAAGCAATGGCAGGAAGGCAAAAAGTAGACAAACGGGGAACTTTGTCGATCAGATACAAGAAGCATGCAGGAGAGCAGAGCCAGACAAGTTAGTTACTGTACGGAGTAAAATTTAAAGAATGTCAGAGAACTTTCTAGAACCTTCGAAGGATAAAGAATTGTAACATATGTATGAAGGTGGTCTGAAAAGTTCTTGGCCTAACAATGAAAAAACAAATTTATAATTTCAAAATTATCTTTATTTTTCAACATAATCTCCCTTAAGACTAATACATTTATTAAGCGCCTCCGTAGCGCAATTGGAAGAACGACGGTACATTGCGCCCTTCGATTGGAATAGGCCTAAGTTCGATTCTCGTCGCGACGGGAGGAATCTTTATCTGGTCGATTTCAATCGATGGTGAGTTAGCCGATCTCATACGGAGGTAGCAGGGTTTTTTCTCCCGGAAACTCGGGTTTTTCATCCCGCATACATACAAATCGGCCCTTCAGAACACACGCAATTTACAGACAAAAATTACTAGTTGTGGTGGTGTTGGAGGTGGGCGGTAGATGGCGTTGATTCGTAGTAGAGGTAAGGTGTAGAGACAGTTGAAAATGTCCTCCCGCGATGAGTCTTCGGACTCCTTGGAGGTATCAGGAATAATAATAATTCCAGCGATGCTCCAGCACCATTATCCCATCCCTGTAGTAGTTATCAGTAAGATCTGCAAAATACACCTCTACAGCTGTAATTACCTCTTGATTCAAAGAAAAACACTGATCAGCGAGGAAGAGTTTTAGTTTTGGGAAGAGATGGAAGTCAGAGGGAGCCAAATTTGGGGAATAAGGTGGATATTCCAGCAACTCATAGTGTAGATCCCTTAATTTTTTTCATTGCCATAACACCTTTGTGGGCAGGTGCATTGTCCTGATTAAAGATGATTTTTTTTTCTTCTGCAAACTGGGTCTTTTCTCGCGGATTTTTTTGTCTAGCCTGGTTAAAAGATCAGAGTAACATTCCCCGGTTACTGTTTTACCCTTTTCAAGATAATTAATAAACAAAATGCCTTTATCACCTCAAAACACCGATTCCATGACCTTTCCTGCTGACCTTGTCTTCTTTGGTGCTGAACAACCGGCTTCTGTCCACTGTTTTGACTGCTGTTTAATGGTGAATCGAAGTTTGTTCCAAAGTAATAAATCGATGCACAAAATCAGTTTTATTCTTGTAAAATGCTCCAAGCACTGTTCAGATTTTCATGCAAGTGCATTTTTGATCTGCTGTGAGCAAGCGCGGTACCCTTCTTGTGCACAAAGCTTTTTCATTTGCAATTCTTCATGCAAAATATATCCTACACGTTCTTTTGATATGCCTGTAGTCTTAGCAATATCATGCACTTTGACTCGCCAGTCATTCAATACCATATTATGCACGTGATCAATGATTTCTGGTGTTGTTACACTTTTTGGAAGTCCTTAACGTGGATCATCTTCAAGGCTGGTATGGCCACGCTTAAACTTGGCAGCCCATTTCTTAATTGTCGAAAACAAAGGAGAAGAGTGCCCATAAACTTTTATGAACTTCGAATGAATTTTTTTTGGCATCAAACCTTCCTTTACAAAGATTTTATAATTGCACAATACTCAATTTTATCCATTTCAAGGGATACAGACAACACTTTTGCTTCAGAAAGCTGTATATAAAAAAAAATACTTGATAGAATGACTTGCAATTTCACATGGATGTTTATGACAGATGTATCAACTTAGAAAAGAAAAAAAATCTTGCCGATAGTGATGTCATCTATGGTCAAGGCCAAGAACTTTTCAGACCACCGTCCTATATATGTAAAACAATACCAAACTCTAATGAAATATATGGAGTCTTTTCAGTTGTTGCTACACAAGTATGAAAAGGCAGGAATTATAGAAAATTCTAACTCAAAGTGGAATAGTCCATTTATTCTGATAGAAAAACATATAATGGAAATTTGAGAGAAATCAATAAAGTTACAAAACCCATTGATTTTCCTCCATGTAAAATTGAAAAATTATTAATTGGTGTAGAAGGAGTAGAATATTTCACTCAACTAGATCTGAAATCTGGCTGTTTTCAGATTCCTTTAAAGAAGGAAGATAGAAAATATTTTGCCTTCACAACAAGATGGCAAAAGTACCAATTATGTCGTCTTCTTCAAGGAGAAGCTCAGCCATATCTTTCCAGTCACTAATGAATTCTGTTCTATGAGGTATGTTAGGAAGGAGTTATTTGTTTTCAAGATGATTTGCTAGTATACTCAGACAACCTATCATCTTATAGAAATATCTTGAAGGTATTTTTATGACCCAGATTTTCATCCTCTTTTTAAAAAAACTATATTAGCTTTATCTAATCTAGAAAGAATAGATAAAGCTAATATAGTTTTTTTAAAAAGAGGATGAAAATCTGGGTCATAAAGTTAATAAAGCAGGAATAATTCCCAGAAGAATTTTAAGAATAAGGAATTTCAAATTAATAAAATAGATGAATTGAATAAGATTAAGAGTAAATCACCTAATTGTCAAAATTGTGAAAAAATTCTTATAGTTGAAGCTCAGAAAAGGAATCCTATATGCTCAAAGGGATAAGGATGGTTTGCTTCTACCTAGGCAAATGCATGATGGTAAAATAAAAGTAAACAGTTTAACTCCGGTTATCATGAAACCATGGATTATTTATTCTTTTCATGATTCTGATCTATCATCAAGGATTTGAGAGGACCTGGTATTAAGAATTACAGACAGATATTTTTGGAAAAGTATGAGAAATGATATTAACTCATATATGAAGTCCTGTCATTTATGTCAGATTAGGTCTACCTTTAGAGGTAAAGGACCTGTATAACCCTTTCCAATTCCAGTTAGACTATTTCAAGCTGTAGCTATTGATACAGTTGGATCCTTAGCTACAACAAAGCAAGGAAATAGTGTATTCTAGTAACCAATGATATGTTATCATGCTTTCCAGAAGCAGTACCAATGAAGGATCAGACTTCTAAAAGTGGGTAATAAATTTTTTTAGCTAATAATCTCAAGATATGATAAACCTCAAACATTTTTATCTGATCAAGGAGCAAACTTTACTGCAGAACTAATGTTGCAGTTAGTTATGTAAATTATTAAATATAGTAGAATCTGCTTATTGTGATCCTGGATAATATTATCAAAATTAGTCAGTCCCAAAGCACACAATTTAAAATGAATTAAATATAATCTGTCTATTATAATCAAAGTTCTGGTTATTGTCATCAGAATCCTTGAATGTTTAGCCTTTTGCATCTCAGAATTATGAACTTTAAGGATTAATCAGGAGAAAATCTGACAAAGATCATTTGTTGAAATCTGACTTGTGTTAAACTTCTTTTAATCTTATTCTCCAAGATTCATCTCAGCTCTACCAGGAAAATTGCTGTACAAGCTTCTACCAGACAAATCCTGAAGATGGAACCCGAGCTTCCTGAACTCGCACACCCAGTATCTCGGGAAGAGGTACAAATAGCCTTAAAACTGACCAAGAATGGCAAAGCTGCAGGAGTGGATGGTATACTCCCTGAGTTCCTAAAACATCTTGGTCAACATAGCTGGCTCATTCACATCATTTGGATCTTTCCCAAACCAGGGAAAGATCCAAACGATGTGAAAAACCTGCGACCTATCTCCTTGCTTTGCATCACCTTTAAGCTCTTTGAAAGAATTCTCCTTAAAAGAATTTCACCACTCATCAAAAGAGCACTCCCGACTGAGCAAGCTAGCTTTGGGCCAGGAAGAAGTTGCTGTGACCAGGTCCTGGGCCCTGACAACTCAAATTGAAGCAGGCTTCCAGAAGAAACTTAAATCTGGAGCCACTTTCATTGACCTAACATCTTCTTATGACACTGTCTGGATCAGGGGCCTCCTAAAACTAGGAATAACTGGTAATTAGTTTGGCAGTTGGGCTGAATTTAGCCCAACTGCCAAGACTACCAAATTAACCTGCAAGAGGGCACCATTAGGACTTTAGGAACAATATTAGTTTCTTGCTTTCTTCCTCATTTGCTTTGTGTTAGTTCCTGAGTGCACATACCATATCTTTATGTTCCTGAAGATGGCAATGTGACATTGCCGAAATATAGAAGTTATTCATTAAAGTTACCTTTAATTAATATACTTTATATGCGTTGTTAATTCCGTAAACTAATTACCAGTTATGTCTAACCAACGTATAAGTCTTACTACCAGAGTAAAACTAGGAAATATTATAAAGTGTAAAAAAACTTTACAACTTTTTGATTCTATTCTCTCCAACAGAACTTTTAAACATCTATGTGTATGATCTACCTCATACCAGATCAAGCAAGTATATGTATGCCGATGACCTAGCGATCTTACATCAATCCACCTCCTTTACCAACCTAGAATCAACCTTGAATACAGACCTGAACACCCTGGAAGAGTACTTTAAGCAGTGGTACTTGAAGCCAAAGCCAATGAAAACAGTGTCCTCAGTATTCTGCCTGTACAATGCAGAGGCGAATCAACAACTCAACCTTTCTTTCTGTGGAAAAATGGTAGAACACGAGCCTCACCCAAAATACCTTGGAGTGAGCCTGGACAAAAGCCTATCCTATAAAAGGCACATCATCAACCTCTCCAATAAAATTAAAACCAGAAATAATATCATTTTAAGGCTTGCTGGAACAAACTGGGGTTGTGGTGCAGAAGTCCTAAGGTCGTCTGCACTAGCCCTCGTATTCTCTGCAGCAGAATATTGTGCCCCTGTCTGAGAAAGAAGTACACACACTAACATTATAGACACCCAGCTAAACTCTACCATGCGCACAATTAGTGGGACAGCGAGAAGCACTCCTCTCTCCTGGCTGCCTGTTCTATCTAACATTGCTCCACCACACATACAGAGAAGACAAGCCTCGATTAAGGAATTTAATAAAGCAGTGAGCAACCTACTCCTGCCCCTACATCAGACTCCCAGTCTACGCCTCAAATCTAGAAAGCCTCTCTGGTCCATGGACGAATTCTCTTCAGCTGCACTGCCATCAATATCTGACATATGGAGAGAACACTGGTCCAACAATTTACTAACAAATGGCTTCCTGGTAGAAGATCCCTGTGCTCTGCAGCCTGGTTTTGGTCTTCCTAGGAACAGTTGGTTATCAATAAACAGGATCATAACTAGTCAGGGAAGATGTGGCTACCTTCTACATAAATACCATGTAGATTGTATTTATGTAGACGGTATCCACGGGAGAACAATCGTCTGATTGTTCTCCCGTGGCTCAGACGATTACTCATATTGTGTACGACTGCCCAAGGTGCCAATTTCACGGTGGTGGCCTACAGGACATTCACAAAGTGACGGATAAGGCCTTAATTGGCTTTCCAGCCTTGACCTTGATCTGTAGTAGGTGTGGTGTGATTCTGGAGGAAACAGAAAATCACGGTCCTGTCTCACCACAAAGACGTTATTCTCGTAGTCACTCTCATAGTCCTCGTCATGGTATCAACAGAACTCCTCCTCATGTTAGAAGATGATGTAATGTGAAATGGGCCCACTCTAATGGATTAAGTTTTCTCACACAAGACACAACTGCTCTCTAATTAAACCTAGGATACAGCAAGATTTATGTTGTGAAGTGTTGTGAGAATATGCAGCCTTGTCATACTTGTTACATTAGGATGATAATTGCCCCTGGCTTGATTATGACAAGTTACTTTTGCTTTATTAAAAAAAAAAAAAAAGAAAAAAAGAAAAAAGGAAAGATTTAGAAAGCTGGTTGTGCCTTTTATGCAATGAACTTTTATATGTTAAGATTTTCATCATTTGTTGCTGGAAATTGTGATTGTGCTCTTCACTTACTTGTTTAATGTAGCCATAAGCATAAATAAATAAAATCTTATTCTTCCGTAAATTTTATATCTTCCAGGCGAATGCAGGCGGGTTATCTTCTTATAATCTTAATCTTCCGTAAATCTTAAATCTTCCAGGCAATGCAGGTGGGTATGAATACAGCTGAATTGCGGTTTCTCGAGTTTATTTTTGTGCTCTCTTTGGGTAAGCGAATTTTACTTGAAGTGCTCATTAAAACAGTCTTTAGCCTTATGGCAGAAGCAAGTAAAAAACAAAGATTTATCTTTTCAAGAAAAGCAAAGAATTTTGGAGTGCTATGATAAGTTACCCAAAATGAGTCAGCATAGTGCAGCTGTACATTTAAAAATTGCACAACCACACTTTTGTAAGCTCGTAAAAAACAGATCAAACATTGAAACTTCAGTTCTTACTAATGAGAACATAGATCAGAAGAGAGCCTGATCTGATAATGATACTCAGTTGAATCAACATTAAAAAGTTTTGTTTAGTGATGTTTGTGAAAAGAATGCTTCAATTAATGGCCCTTTGATGCTTCAAAAAGCAGAACTTGCAAAATCAGTGGGAAAGACATTTCACTGCAACTAACGGATGGTTTAACAGGTGGAAGAAGCAAGAGAATATGTGCATAAGAGTATTCATGGTGGAGAAAAAAATGCTAATTTTTTATCAGCTGATGCATGGATTAAGACTAATTGGCCAAAAATTATTGCTGAATATTCTCCCAAGGTTATTTATAATGCAGACAAAATAGGACTCTATTTTTATGCAATGCCTGAGCTTACTTATTTGTTTATAAATGAAAGTACTAAAGGATTTAAATCTTCAAAAGAGTGAGTGACAGTTCTTTGTTGTGCTAATATTAAAGGTGAGAAACGAGAGTTCCTAGTGATTGGAAAAAAATAAAAATCCTTGGTGTTTTAAAGGTGTCAAAAGTTTGCCTGTTGATTACGATTCTAGTGAAAATGCTTGGATGACTAATGCCAATGGGAGGATAGTGTGTGTGTGTGCTGCCTCGTTTTGACAATTATGAGTTAAGTAGATGAGCAATGATAATGAATGATATGATTGCAAGAATGCGCAAAAAAAGAGATCTGGAATTTGTTGATGTCTGGAGTGTGTTTGAAGGAAAAAGACAGTTGTATGCTAGAGACGGGTTGCATCTGAACATGGAAGGTCATAAGCGATTGAAGAAGTTACTGTTTTCTGAACAAGTTGAAGTAATTGGGCAGGGAAACTAAAATGGAAAAGGTTGAGTGTAAGAGAGAGAGAGAAACTTTAGTAGTGATTGTATATTTGTTGATCCTTATTTGCAGAATAAATTGCAAAACAGAGAGGATAAAAATCGACATGGGACTACTGAAATTAGTGACATGTATATCAGTTCTAAAGCTGGTACAAGAAATAAAGGGAATCTGCAATTTTTGTATACCAATGCAAGAAGCATTCAAAATAAGAGAGTCAGTGCAATCTCACCAAAAGTTGTAGGTATTAGTGAAACTTGGCTGTCAGCAGAAGATGTGGTCACTGGAATTGAATGTGATGGTTACAATATGAGGAGTACTATTAATTATAGCTGATGTGTTGCAGCCAAAGAAAGTAATATATCAAGATGATAGACATGTGAATGAGAGTTCATTTGAGGCAGTCTGGTGTGAAATAGTGACCAACACAACCAAATATACTGTTGGTTGCTGCTATAGGCCAGGGGGTATGGGATTCATGTATCAGCAAATTAGTGCAATGAGTGCAGGTTTAGTGATTATTATGGGGGATTTTAATTACGGTGATATCAATTGGAAGGAGGAAATATCACATGGCAAAAAGGAAATGGAGTTTATACATCTTGTGCGAGATAATGACTTGAAACAGCACATAACTGAAGGGACACGAGTGTTGGACTTAGTCATTGGTACAGAGGATATATGCATAAGTAAGGTGTCCTCGTTACCTCCAATTGGTGAGAGCGATCACGTGGTATCGACTTGGGAGGTTGCAAAATCTGTGGATTTTTCTGTTAAGAAGGGGTATATAAGGAAATACAGGTTAGGCAATTATAACAAGCTTCAGAGTGAGCTTGCAGCCATCCCATGGCAGAACATATTGCAGGGAAAAGATGTTAGCAGTGCATGGGATAAAATCAGCGGGTATCTGAGGAAAGCAATATCAGATTGTGTCCCAATGGTCAGGAAGACAAATAAGGTTCGTGTTAGATGAAAGAGTAGTAGCAAGCTTGATCTGCAAAAAAAGAAAATGTTATGGAGAATGTACAAGGAGAAAGGCGATCAGTACACCCACGAGCAGTACAAGGCTCAAGCTAGGAAGGTTACCAGCATAGTAAGAAAAGCTAAGTCAGATTATGAGAAGACCTTAGCCAATGAGAACAAGGGTAATCCCAAAGAATTCTTCCGCTATGCGGTAAGTAAAAGGAAGAATGACTTTGGAAGGATAACTTTAGTGGATGCTGATGGTATTGAGGTGACAAATTCAGATGTAAAAATCGAGTTACTGAGTGATCACTTTTCAAAAGTCTATCACCCAAGTGAGGATATCTCTGTACCTGTAGCAATAACTAATGTAAAAATTGAAGTTAAGAAATCAGAGGTATTAAATATATTGCAAAATTTAAATGCAAACACTGCTGTAGGTTTAGATGGAATATCAGCTCGTGTGTTGCGTGAATGTGTAAAGGAATTGTCAACGCCTCTTACTTGGTTATTTAACTTAAGTTTGAATCTGGTATGGTCACTAGGGAGTGGAAGGAAGGCGAAGTAGTTCCTTTGCATAAAGGTGGCTCTAAAACTGTGGTCGTTAATTACAGACCAATACCATCTCGGGAGTGGTGGTAAAAGTATTGGAAAAGTCGGTTAAAGACAAAATTCAAGAATGGGTGTCATGGCAAGTCGGATCTGGCAGACCATGCTTTGGATACCCCAGCACACAGGATCAATTGGGAAAAAACAAAAGTAATGCACAGAAGCTTCTACAAGTCAGAGAGGTTGTTCCTGGAATCAACAGAAGCCTTAAAACATACTCCAAATCTTAACAAGTATGGCTGTATAAATCTACCAAAGATTTGGGAGACAGTCATCCTAAGACCAAATTAATATTTATTACTTTTATTTTATTTTTTCAAACTTTCTAAGACTATTATTTGGACTACTATTTCAAAACTTGGAATTTTTTTTTTTTTTGAAACCTAGATGGCGACCTATTAGGACTTTAGTCTTATGTTGCACGCTGCAATTACTTATACTAGCCCAATATTACACCGGATTGTGGTTGTCTTGCATTTATAACAAACTTTGTGTTGTGTGCTCTGAAGATGCTGGATATAATACCAGCAAAATATTAGCTTTTAAGTTAATAAATAGTTATTTTCTTATCCATCTGTGTTCATATCAATACCGTTAAATCTATTACAACAACCCTTTAAATTAGGTTACAGAGATGACATATTAAGATCTGTTATCCGATAATTATCGTATAATAGGTTTTCATAATCAACACTAAAATTATCAATTTTGGACCATCTTGAGGTCTTGTATTAGTTTTGAAAAGCAGAAATTAGACTGCTTGATCATAATTGTAATGCAATTCGCTATACCGAATTTTTGTTACCAAATGATACAAAGTTTAGAACTTTCCCCATTTATAGCTAGCAGCAACAAAATACAGATGCTATTGATGAATAACTAAATTTAGATTTGATATTTAAACACAAATTAAAAAAAAAAAAAAAAACATATCTATTAATGGCTACATTACCTTTCCTTCAGCATCAACAGGGGCATCCTTCTGTAGCAGAAGACGGGCTACCTTGATATTTCCATATTTGGCTGCCAGATGCAATGGAGTAAATCCTTTCTAAAATAGAGCTATATATTAACTTTAAAAGCAACAACAAGTACAGTTTAATCCAAGTACATTTATACAAAGTCATTCCAAGCACAGTTTAATCTCACTATAGCAAACAAGTTACAACCCCCTGTCAAAAAAGTATCTGATCAATGTTATCACTACAATGACCGCACTATATTTCTCGGAAAGTTAACAAACATTTTAGCACGCAAAAAATGAAATAGCTCACTTTAAAGTATAAAAAGAAAAGAAAATTTTACGTATGATTCATAGATTTAAAGGTTAATTTAAAGAAAATAAATATCTGTGTTAGTAAAAAGTATCTGATCAAGCTGACAGTTGGAAAAAAAGTAAGCAACTGCTGAGGAAACAAACATGTATCATTCCCCAATATGCAAATAACTGTCTGCGCATTCATAAGGCATAGAGACAATGTTTATAAGGAGCAGAATCATTGTTGCAAAATCTGAATTCCATCTACAGTGCTAAAGGATGGCTGCTGTGAAAGAACTTTTGAGTGATTTAAAAAACACAATGATTGAATATCTGAAAGATGGAATGCATGTGACATTTGGAAAATATATTGTTCGACTAATACTGTAATAAACATGCTTTAAAGTGGACACCATGTGCCTCACACAGACAGGACAGAAAACTGGCTGAACTTGTGAAAACTAAGTGCCGTTCAACATCCAAACAACTTAATGCTGAATGGTAAAACTACAGAGTGAAGGTAAGTGACTGCACAGCACGAAATCAGCTGAATCGTCAAGGATTTCACTTTTTCAAAGCTAAAACGAAACCCTTTTTTTGACAAAGCAACACAAAAAGGCATGTTTCCAATTGATGACTGGAAAAATATCATTTTTTGTGATGAATTTCAAATTTGCCTTAGAACTAGTGATGATAACAGTACCTTTCTATGAAGAAGAGTTAGTGAAAATTTCTTTGATGAGTGTATTAATACCAAGGATAAATTTTCACCCTCATTTACTGTTTGGGTTTGCATGACCAGGGGTGGCTCGTGCATAGGCACTGCGGAACTGCAGCACCCTCAATTTTTCTTGATATATAAATATATTTATTAATTTATTTATACTTGCTTGTAATATTTAATTTTATCATCAACAATCCTATACAATTCTCTTATTTTGTACAAAAAATAATAAAAATCATCTTGTAGTACTTAGGATAGCAAAGGACATTAGCAGCACTGTGTTTACCACAGTGTCATATTGCTACACGTGCAAGCATATGCACGTCATAGTGAGATGCGAGCTATTAGCGTAATGTGGCACTGTCTGTTGTGCAGTTCCGCTGTCATTTATGTGCAGTTTGCGCCAGTAGTGCTTATCGTGTTTACTCCATCTCTTTAAATATTTGGACATTACTGGAAAAATGAAACTATAACAAATGACATAACATTTGTTATAGTTTTTATTTTAGAACATTATTGGGGTTATGATAATGGATTTTATTTTTAAGTAATTTGGGGTAGTTGCAGGCAGTTGTGGATGAGTGGTGAAGACAGAGCTGTAGAGCAGGTGCCCTCCCTCGATGAGTCATTGGACTCCTTGGAGGCGTAATAATAATAATAATAATAATAATTTTGAATTCTACCAAACTGTATAATTTTATTGATAATAAAATTTTGGTTATGAGGATCGGCTGAGGGAATGTGGACTGCAGAGTTTGGTGGATAGAAGAAGGAGAGGTGATATGATTGAGACTTTTAAACTGTTGAGAGGTGGTTACAGGGTTGACACTGGGGAGTTTTTTCGCTTGGTTGAACAACAGGAAGGAGTGATGACAAGAGGCCATCCCTGGAAGTTACGAAAGGAAACTGTGAGCAAGAGGGTGAGGAGTGGTTTCTTTGCATGAAGGGTGGTTGAACCGTGGAATGCATTGCCTGATGGAGTGGCGAGAGCGAGAATGGTCAATGAGTTTAAGGAATGGTATGATAGACTTTGTGTTTCTTAGGAGGGACCTTCCCTTGATGAGTCTTGACAGACTTTATGTTCTTAGGAAGGACCTCCCACGATGAGTCTTTTGACTCCATGGAGGCCTGAATAATAATAATAATAATAAACAATATTTTTTCATGCTTATTTTATTTTTTGAATTTTTACCATAATTTTGATATTTTATCCAAACACGTATACACTGTACTTACAGCGTGTATGTATATTTTGAAAGTTGCAGCACCCCCACGATTTCAAGCCAAGAGCTGCCACTGTGCATGACATTGGAAAATTTGGTATTGTATTAGGTACAATGAACTTCGAAGTGTATGAAGACATTTTAGAGAATTTTTTTGGTTCCTAATATTGAGAAATAGTAATGGGATTCCAATGGCTTAATTTTTAAAGATGACAATGCATCTTGTCACTGCAGCAGATGAATCCAGAACTATTTGTGAAACAATGGAAACACTCCAATTAAAACTATGATTTGTCTTTCAAACAGCCCAGACCTTAATCTGATTGAAAATGTTTGGAAAATTTAAAAGCGAAAAACTGACACCAAAAGGCACACAAACGTTGTTGAATTACTTCAAGCAATCACAGAAAGCTGAAGTGAAAATCTGCTATCCGACTGTCAAAAGTTTATTGAATCCATACATAGGTTTTCTGATCAAAGAATAATCTCAAACTTTTTTCTTCAGTGTTTGATTTCCATTCACCTAATTCTGTTTAAAAGTAATTGTAAAATATTCTTTGTAATACATTTTATTTCTTTGATAATCATATTTATATTCATAACAAAATCTTTGTATTGAGGCAAAATAAATCCTAATATATATATGTTAGTGTTACAGTCTTTGATCAGATATTTTTTGCCAGGGGTTGTATAAGGAACCTACTCAGCATAGTAATCTCACACAGCAAGGCTTTAGAGTTTAGATTATTACTAGCAACTTATATCAACACAAACATATATATATATATATATATATATATATATATATTAGGATTTGGGTTTATGAATGAATTCTAGGCCAGAAAATCATCATCATCACACTTTTCAAGAATTTAGGCCTAAAGTGGACGTCCTTGTGTTCTTTTCTCTAATGGTTTTGTAATTTAAAACTTGTTTTGGTAATTATTATTTTTATGGCTATTTTAGCCTATTTTTGTTTCGGAGTATCCTTTCTTATAATGTCATTGGCTTTTTACTCAAATTTTAGGGTATTACTGATGTTTTATATGGACAGATATATGAAGAAAAAATATATAGGAAGATAAAAAAAATATATATATATACAGGGTGTTTGGGATAAATTTGACAGTTTCGTAAGGAAAAAGAAAATCTTCTTTGTATCTATTAAATTTAATGAATTGACAAAAAAACATTACAGGCAGAGTTAATTACAATACTATCAACAAGATTTACTCAAAATAACCACCATTAGCATCGATCACAGCTTCAATTCTGCTTCGGAACCTCGAACAAGCTGATGCTACAGTCTCCCTGGGAAGGGCCGCAAAAACTGTTTTAATTTTATCCATTAACTGGGCTTTTGTATTACTGGAAGTGCGATTGGTGTCTTTTTCAACTGCGCCCCATACAAAATAATCCATGGGGTTAAGGTCTGGGGAGTTTGGAGGCCAAACATTTGGACTGGTGAAGTCGTAGAAAATTTCAGACAACCATTTTTGACTTTTCCCAGAGGTGTGGCAAGGGGCCGAATCCTGCTGCCATACATACGGCCTACCATTGGCTACCCTTGTTATCCAGGGCTTGACTACAGTTAGCAACTCCACGAACAAAGCCCGAATTCCAATGCCAGGGTTCTTCAACACCTGTTCCTACAGATTTGCGAGGAATTCTGCTGTACGAACGCAATCAGATCGTCTGCTAGGGATCTTTCTTCTTGCTACATCCTCGTAGTCACCATTGCAAGTCTCTAGTTCATGCCTGATTGTTTTTACTGTATTCAGGGTGCATTGGGCAGCAGTCGTAATATCCTTATTTTGATGGCGGGCACGAATCATCATGATACAAGTTATTCTCTTCCATGATTCAGGTGGGTTCCAGCTATCCATCCTTTCTGACATCTTGTATGTGAATGAAGAAGGGTCCAAACTTTTAAATGAAGAGAAGTGTGTGTTAATACATGTAACTTACGGAAAAATATAATTAATTATAAATATGTCAAATTTATCCCGAACACCCTGTATATAGGAAGAAAAAACTGGACATATCTTTGTGGGACGTTGCTGGCTGTCTTCTTTTCAGTGGCAACCCAGCATAAGGCGATATACATTCATTGTTGAAGGAAGGAAGTATGACTGAACGGAAGGGGGGGGGGCGGAAAAGTGTGGTTTGAGAGTTGTGGGAGAATTATTGGTGAGGCAAGAGGTATGTGAACTTTTTGAATTTTTTTGAAAAACCCAGTTTTTTTTAATATTTTTTAAATTATTAAGGATGGGCAGAGAATACTTTGGAATGGGGTGAACATGAAGATAATATCCTTCTCCTTCTCCCAAAATTTCTATGTTCACTCCCATCCCGTCTGGTAAGAATTTAAAAAATATTAAAAAAAAACAGGTTTTTCAAAAAAGTTCACATATCTCTTGCCTCACCCATAATTCTCCCACATCTCTCAAACCCCGCTTTTCTGACCAACCCCCCTTCAGTTCAGTCATACATCCTTCCTTCGACAATGAACAAAGGTTGGTCGATTGGTAGAGCCTCTGCTACTAATGGCTCACAAAAGTTAAGCAAGATTGAGCACAGTTAGTAGCTGGAAGGAGATCAATTGTTCGATGCTGTTGGCACATTCTCCCTCGATGAGACTTTGGACTCTCTGGAGGTGTCACATAATAATAATAATGTATATCGCCATATGCCTGGTTGCCACTGAAAAATAAGACAGCCAGCAACATCCCACAAAGGTATGTCTGGTTTTTTCTTCCTATACGATGATGACGAATAGCCTATTTTTCTACCCACTATAGGGTGAAGGCCTCTTCCATTGCGGGAGAGGCCTTCACACTGCAGGTTTTGGGTCTACTACTCCCATGGTGACCCAATCCATATTGGGAGAGTATCTATATTAGGAGAGTGAATGAATGTATGAAGGTGGAAGACAATTACAAACAGACATGCCTACTCAGGATTCAAACCCGCAGCCTCTTGGCTGGAGAGTGGATACGCTAACCACTTGGCCAACCAGGCCGGCTTCTTCCTATATATATATATATATATATATATATTTTTTTTTTTTCTTCCTATATATTCTTCATATATCTGTCCATATAAAACATCAGTAATGCCCTAAAATTTGAGTAAAAAGTAAATGACATTATAAAAAAGGGATACTCCTAAACAAAAATAGGCTAAAATAGCCATAAAAATAATATTTACTTAGAGGAGTAACATGGGAATTTTCCCAGAAATAATACCTATTGTTTTGGTAATCTTTCTGTTTACATTCTTTTAATTGTTCCATCCATTTATGTTTATATATTTTTTATTTTTTTCTATTACCGATTCCTGGTTTAATTCTTTCATAATTTAATTTCTTTTGTGATTGAAAAGAGAATACTTTGCAGTTTTTCTCATAAACTTCATTTCAGCTGTTATTAATCTTTGTCTTTGTTTTATTGTCCAGATTTAACTTCCATGCAATAGGACTGGTAGGGCTAATGCATTGTATACTTTGAGTCTAGTTTGTTTTTGAACTAGGTTAGGTTTAAATATAGAGTTAATTACACCTGTTATTTTAAAATATTTTGCAATTTTTAGGTTTATATCTTTCATTTTCATATACAATCATATATCCTAGGTAGTTAAATGAATTCGCCTGTTCTAAAATCTTGTTATCTATTACTATATTAGTTCTTATCAGATCTTGTCCTTAAAGGCCATCATTTTTGATTTTTCTGTTGATATCATTCCATAGTCTTTGGCTATTTCATTTAAATTAAAATATCTTTCTGTAAGTTATCTTCAGAATTTGTAATTATTATTTGATCATCAGCAAAAAGGAGAGTGTTTAAGTTCACAACAGGAGAAAGTTTAATACCTTGATGAAAATTTTTGTTCCATTTTATTATAACTTCATTTAAATTAATATTAAAAAGAGTTGCTGAAAGGGGACATCCCTGTCAGACTCTTGGTTTATCTCTCTCTCTTGGATATGATAGTTCATAATTTAATCTTATTTGTATTTGATTATGTTTGTGTATACATATGATAGATTTTAGAATATTATTTGGAATTTGTCTTTCTGTTAATATGTTAAATAAAATACTTCTTTTAACTTTATCAAATGCTTTTTCAAAGTCAATAAATGTAATATGTGTTTCTAAATTGTATTCTCTTTTTTTTCTATTCTCTATTATTAATTTTAGGCAAAAGGCCAGGTCTATACATGATCGTCCTTTTGGGGGGGTGGGGGGGGGGGGGGGTGGGGGGGGGGGGGGGTGGGGGGGGGGGGGGGTGGGGGGGGGGGGGGGTGGGGGGGGGGGGGGGTGGGGGGGGGGGGGGGTGGGGGGGGGGGGGGGTGGGGGGGGGGGGGGGTGGGGGGGGGGGGGGGTGGGGGGGGGGGGGGGTGGGGGGGGGGGGGGGTGGGGGGGGGGGGGGGTGGGGGGGGGGGGGGGTGGGGGGGGGGGGGGGTGGGGGGGGGGGGGGGTGGGGGGGGGGGGGGGTGGGGGGGGGGGGGGGTGGGGGGGGGGGGGGGTGGGGGGGGGGGGGGGTGGGGGGGGGGGGGGGTGGGGGGGGGGGGGGGTGGGGGGGGGGGGGGGTGGGGGGGGGGGGGGGTGGGGGGGGGGGGGGGTGGGGGGGGGGGGGGGTGGGGGGGGGGGGGGGTGGGGGGGGGGGGGGGTGGGGGGGGGGGGGGGTGGGGGGGGGGGGGGGTGGGGGGGGGGGGGGGTGGGGGGGGGGGATATCAGAGTTCTTAGCTTCATCATATGAGGCTAAGAAGCTTCATATGATGTCTCTACCCACAGAAAGCCAAACTTAAAGCTAAGGAATTGAAATGTTCTCAAGGAAGTGAGTAGACTGTTGAGACAGTATTTTAATCACAGAAATAGCAGTCGAAAGGCAAGTATTACATCAAGAGATGAGATGAAGTACTTGAAGTACCTGAAGAAAAACGGCTTCCAAAGTTAAGGTATTTTCACAGATGGAGAGAAAAAAAGAAAAAAGTGTGAATGTGTCTAAATCTACGACACTGAGACGACTTTACAAATTGGTTTTAAATTACGTGTACCAAAGACAAAGCCACTTATGACTTCCAAGCAAAAGGAGCTAGAGTGTGAAGGTGTAAGCAAAGACTGCTGTGGATCAAGAGGACTGGAAAAAGGTATGCTTTTTAGCACTGAAAATATGTTTTGTGTGTCCCATGGTCATCAAAGAATACATGTTTGGCGTAATAGCAAGAAGCATTTGATAAAGAATGCATGAAACATTTAGTGAAATTTGCAAACTTAGAGGTGTATGGGCTTGTATAGCTGCAGAGGGTCCAGGTAGGTTGTGTATTATGTATGAAAGAGTCAATTCCAAAGTGTACCAAGATATTCTTGAGCACTTTATGTTACTGGCACCAGAAGATTTATGTGATGGTGATTTCCTTTTTTCAACAAGATTCAGCTTCTTGACACACTCTAAAGACAACTACTAGATGGCTCAAAAAAAGGGTAATCAATGTAATTCCTTGGTCAGCAAACTCAGATTTAAAACCCATTGAGAATTTGTCGAGAATTATGAAGAAATCTTCAAGAAGTTTCCCCAAGAGACAATAATGAACTTGTTTACAGTCTGCAGACCATACGGGCATGTTTTGATTGAAAAAAATAACTGGGAACTGCTAGCTAGTAAATAATATGCTCATTTACGAATGGTCATAAATGGCAAGGGGGGGTGCAATAAAGTACTAATTATCATGTTTCCATTTCACTGTAATTTCTGTGCATTTATTTTTGCATTATTCTAATATTTTGAGCCACGTTAAAAATGATTCTAATTTTGTGAATATTTTCAAATAACAGTTTTATTACAATTTATATTACATTTTTATGTTACATGATTATATAGTCTACACCCTTGTTCTTCAACCTGGTCCTGGCAGCCTGCCAAAAATTTCTTCGTCTCTCAGAAACAACGCTCCAGCCACGTATATCAAATTTCTAACCTCTAATCAGCAGCAGATGTCGCACCAGCTAAAAATTGTAAATTTATAACATTGGATTTAATAAATAAAATACTACCTACATTGCTTTATATTTCTGTCTTAGCCGTCAGCCGGTCCGCAAAATATTTCTCCTATTTTCTCCGGTCTGCAGGTGTAAAAAGGTTGAAAAACGCTGGTCTACACAGTATGTAGATTTAGATGATGCTAATTCATATTTAGTAATAATTATTTCCTATGCAATAAATTAGAATTGCAAATCATTCAACACATTTCTTTCAAGAGCTGCATAAAAAAGAAAACATTGTGGAGGAAATAGAAAGATAAAAGTGATCAGCATACTAATTACGAAGTGCAAGCAAGAAGGGTGACTAGTATGTTAGGAAGGCCAAATCAGATTATGAGAGAGAATTAGCCAAACAGGTCAAATTAAACCCAAAAGAGTTTTATTGTTATGCAGCAAGTAAGAGGAAAAATGCCTATTGTAGAATGACTTTAAACAATGCTCATGGTAAGCAAGTGACTGAACCAAAAGAAACAGTTCTGTTGCTGAGTGATCATTTTGCAAAGGCGTATCATCCAGGTGGTGATTACAGCTGCTGATGTTACAGAGATGCATATCAACACTGAGGTAGATGAACAGGAGAGGTTCACCACATTAAAAAAAATATGAATGTTAACACAGCAGTGGAACTAAATGGCATATCAGTCTGTGTACTACGTGACTGTGCAAGAGAATTGGCATTCCCTCTGACAAAGTTGTTAAATCTAAGTCTCAGCTCTGGCAGGGTTCCAAGGCAGGGGGGGAGATAGTACAATTGCATAAAGGTGTCTCCAAGACAGAGATAGCAAACTACACACCAATTAATATATCGGGAGTGGTTGTTCAAGTATTGGAAAAGTTGGTGAAAGGTAAAATACAACAGTGGATGGATAGGGATGCGATACTCTATAGTGGGCAGCATGGCTTTGTAAAGGATAGGTCTTGTCTTAGTAATTTATTCATATTTTATAATACAATGACAGCAGAATTGGATAAAGGTAATGACCACACCATGATACTGCTCAAGTTTGCCAAGACATTTAACAGAATACCACACGGAAAACTATTATAAAAACTGGAGCAACTGGAAATGGATATGAGGCTTGCAGCATGGATATGGGAGTGGCTTACAGACAGACATCAGAGAGTAGTATTTGGTGGAGTAGAATCAAGGAGAATGATGGTACCCAGTTATGTAACTCAGGGTTTGGTACTAGGCCCACTACTCTTTAATTTGTATATTAAGACATAGGGAAAGATTAAAGAGGGCTATTCAGTTGTATGCTAATGATGCCAAACTGGAGAGAGCAATAGTTGATAAAGGTGATGTAGATATCCTTCAGGATGATTTAAATAAATTGGTATTGTGGACAAAGGATAACGAACTGTCAATTTAATGTTGAAAAATATAAGGTTATGCACGGCAGGTTGAAAAGGTTGCACATGAGTATCATATTGATGGTATTGGTTTGCAATAATTGATGAGGCTAGACTTGGGGATAATGATGGACAAAGAGTTAAAATTCAGACAGCATGTTGCAAAAGTTGGTAAAATAGATCAACAAATTACATGAATGTTGAAAAACACACTAACAAGTAAAGATGTTATTCTTCTTTATAAGGCTATGATTTGGCCACACCTTGCTACTGCACACAGATTTCTTCGCTTGGGTCTCTTGGGGACCAGGAGGTGGTCGAAAGGATTCAGAGACAAGTGACCAAGATGGTGACAGGTCTGTGGAATACTCTCTATGAGGATAGATTGAAGGTTTGTAGGTTACTAAGTTTAGTTCAGAGGCAGAAAAGAGGGAACATGATAGAAACTTTTATGATATTAAAGGGGTTTTATAAAATTGATGCAAGTGAAAGTTTTCAATATATGACAAATAGAGAACCAGGGGCCATCCATGAAAGTTGTGTAAGAGTGTGGTTAGTAGGGGTGTGCAGACCAGATTTTTTTGTGTGGAGAATGGAATGTATTGCCAAAATTGTTGCGAGTTCCCTGACAGTGAATGGATTCAAGGAGATCTATGATGGGATTTATGTGTATGATGGTTGTTTTTGGTCTATGACGATGAGTCTCTGGACTCCATGTCAATGCCTTCAATAATAATAACAATAATAATCAAATTCCTGATTTGTAGCTTCAGGGTGTGTATAGGATAGTTAGCGTAGTACTACATGGAAAAATTACACCATTACTAACTTGTGATCAACAATTTTCTTCCAAATTAATCTGTTAGCTGTCAAGATTCCAATATTATCAGAGCTTATATTTCGTGTCTTAAGGCATTTTTTACTGTATCAATCCATCTACATCTTAGTTTTTCTCTTGGTCTTTTCCCTGACAACCTGGTAAAGAACACTTGTTTTGCTAATGCTTCCTCTTCCATTCTGGGAAGAGGAAGTGATTTAAGTGACCTAAGATTAGCTTTACTAATACATCCCTCAATGCCAACAATGACCATCTGTTCTCTAAACTAAACTTTCTAAGAACTCTCATATCGAAGCTTTCAAGTATTTGATCCAGTGTTTTATTTCTAACCCAGCTCTGAGATTCAATGTTAAAACTGGTTTGAACATTGTCTTGAATACAACTAATTTAGTGTGTTGACTAATTTCTTTGTTATTCCATATACATTTATTCAGCTGACTTCCTACCATACCAGCTTTACTAATTCTGTTGTTTATTTCCATATTTAATGTATCATCTTGTAAACCTTCTGAGGGTACATATCAAGAATTTGATGATGGTAATGATTAATCAGGCAGATGGAAAAATTCTCACATTATATACCATGTTTGCTGATGGTCATTAGGCAATCAAAGGACATTTTTAAATACCCCCCCCCCCCATTTCTTGAAAATATGTTACTTCATTTCTGTGTTAGATTTTCTTTCTATCATGGATTATACACTAAATGGCCTGTTCTGATCTCCTACCATCGCTTTCTTGCCTTTCCAATTCTTCTTCTTCTACAATTTATTTTCTATCTGTAGTATTTTTGGAATGAAAATTAACATAAGAAAAACAAAGGTAATGAAAATAGCAAGGAAAGAGGCAAATATGGATATCAGAATAAATGGGGAAAAATTGAATAATTTTCCCCATTTATTCATTAAAGATAATTAAAGACATTTAAATATCTAGGAAGTGTGATTAGCAGTGATGGAAGATGTAAAAGTGATATAAAAGCAAGAACAGCGATGGGAAGAGATGCCTTCAACAGAAAATGGAATTTATTCAGAAGTAAAATGGATAGAAACCTAAAGAAAAGACTAATAACATGTTATGTGTAGAGTGTTGCCCTCTATGCAACTGAAACTTGGACATTGAAGAAAGAAGAAATTAAGATTTTGGAATGCTTTGAGATGTGGATTTGGAGAAGGATGAAAAAATCAAATGGACAGATAAAATAACTAATGAAGAGGTCTTAAAAAAGAGTAGAAGAAGAAAGAAGTCTGTTAAGGATAATAAAAAGAAGAAAGGAAAACTGGATCGGACATATTCTGAGAGGGAATAGAATCATCAGAGATGCCATCGAAGGAAAAATAGACGGAAAAAGACCCAGAGGAAGAGTAAGGAAAACAATGCTAGATGACATGCTGAATGGAAATAGGTACACAACCTGAAAGAGAAGGCTCAGAACAGAAGAGAGTGGAAGGAAAGTTTTTGCTACTAAGAGAAGAACCTGCTCAATTGCAGAATATTCAAGAAGTATTTTTGGCAGTCTGCTATTGTACATTAGATTCAGATGTTTTAATTAGTTTTATGGTCCCAATAGGTATATCCTGCTATTTTTCTGAGAATTTTCATTTTGGCTGTTTCCATTTTTTTTATTCTTCTTTTTTATGGTCCATATTTCACTTCCATGTAATAAATCTGGTGTGGACAGTATTTTAGACAAATTATGGACTCTACAACCGTGTTAGAAATAATTATTTTAATTTCTCCATGTTTCAACTTTCATATTAAGGTCATCATCTGGTGTACACACACACATATATACAGAGACAAGCTATATTACATTTCACACGGTATGCTAAAAAGACGATGATCTGATCAATGGTTATTCTAATGGCCTGACCTCTAGTGAAAATAAAATAAAATTAAAATAAATAAATGAAATAAAATAAAATAACTACACAAAAGCTTTATTCCATTTAAGACATCAGAGAAACATTCTTTCCTATAGATAGTTTTATTACAGCAAAATGATGTTGTAGTTTAACATGACCATTGTTATATTAGATTTGAGCTCCTGGATTACCTATGATCCTATTTATAATTAACTAATTATAAATATTTATAATTATAAATTATAAATTAATGTGGGTAGAATATGTGCATTACATATTCTTGAGATTTTTAGACCATCATTATTGTTAAGATCAGGGTGGTTGATAAGAATTTCACGGGCCTCCTTAAATTTACATTCATACCATGTTTTGGTGCGATGTAAATAACAGGTGCTTTACCAGTCAATTCTATTTCAAGTGTTCAGGGCATGATCAGGAATGCCAGCTTTACCATAGTTGTTATATTTAATGTGTTGTTTATATTCCTTTTTTCTGATGGGAATTGTGCATCCTGTTTCTCCTATATATAGAGCAAATTACAGGGGCAAATTAAGATCCTGACATAGCTTCCTGACAACTGTTGAACTACCTAAAAACCTCCCAGAGACAAGACTTCAACAATGGCTTGCACTATATCCTGAAAATAATACTGGTATTCCAACAGCCGAACATCTTCCATGTGGTGCCCACTTGGACTGGAATACTTGGAAAAGCCTAAACAGACTCCAGACGACAGGATGCTGCAAACAAAACCTCATCAAATGGGGCTACCTCACTGGCTCAGACAATTGTGAGTGTGGAACAACCCAGTCCATGGAACACTTTCTTTCTTGTCCCTTTCTTCCATCGCCTTGTGCAAAAGAGGACCTTATATCCTGCACAGAAAGAGCAGTTGATTCTGCAAGATACTGGAGGAACATCTGACCATGTTTATTGTATATAAGTTATGTATAGTTTCCTTTTTTTCATATTTAATTATTATTCCCTGTATAATAATTAATCTAACCAAACCAAATCTAAGCCAATCTCATTGTAATGTATCCTAATTTGTTGTAAATCATGTTGTACCACTTACTTACTGCTGTACTACTTGTGTTTGGATATGAAATAAATAAATTACAGGGGAAATGAATACGGTGTACTCCAAGGTGGGCCAGTGGATCCTTGAATGAGTTGAGTAAGTTCTTTAAATTTGCAGGAGGTTTAAAATGGCTTTAAGGTTGTATTTCTGTAATATTCTGTTTATTTTATCAGATATCCCTTTAACGTATGGAATGTTACAGTTTTATTTTAGTCTAGTTTATTTTTGTTTTTAAGTAAGGTCTTGTGAAGTATTTTGTTGATAGTATTTTGGCTGTAGTTGCTGTTTAGGAAGGCATTGCTGATAACTTTTAATTTATCTTTAAGTGCTTGTTCATTGGAGCAAATCTTCAAAGCCCTGTATTTTTTCATGTGTTAATGACACTTAGTTTTTGTGTATATATTGGCAAGTGTGTGGTAGGTGTTTCTGGTAAACAGTGAAGGAAGATGTGTGACAAGTGTATCTTGAAACAGAAGTGTGTTCTGCTTTTCAATCTCCATTGTGAATTATAGGCATTTGTGTTGTTTGTTTAGGTGGCTGAGGAAAGTGTCTAATGCTGGCTGCCATGGGGCCAGATAGCAAAAACATCATCAATGTATCTAAGCCAGACGTTGGGTTTTAAAGGAGAGAATCCTAGCATGTTGCTCAAAATATTCCATGTAAAAGTTAGCAATTTGGGGGGGGATAATGGTAAGCCCATGCTTTTGCCTTCTTTCTGTAGGTAGAAACTATTTTGCCACACAAAATAGCCAGAACGTAGTACATCATGTGCAAAGAGCGATATGATATTGAGAGGGAATTTGTCCTGTAATAGAAGATTGTGTCACTGATTGCAACATTTGTGAATAGGGCAGCAACATCAAAACTGACTAATAAATTATCTTTATCCAGTGTCTTTGATTTTGCTTACAAAAAGTGTTGTGTTTTTTTAATATAGGAGGGGTAATGACCTACCAACTCCTTCAGTGTTGACGCTAGTTTCTTGGCTAGGTGATAATTGGCGCTGTCTATACTTTCAACTGTTTTAGGCCAGAGCGGTATGTTCTGTTTCTGAATCTTTGGAAAACCGTAAATTCTGGGGGAACAAGCGCAGTGCGGAAGTAATTTTTTAACTGTATCTTCAGGCCAAGTAGTGACTGGTTTGAGTAGCTTTTCTGTTTTCTTTTTTATTTGATTGATTGGGTTATAGTTAACAAGTTGATAGATGCTGTTGTCTGAGACTATTAGATTCATTTTTTTCCAAATATGTTGTTCGATTTTAAAAGCACTTGTTGTTTACATCACACCAAAACATGGTATGAATGTAAATTTAAGGAGGCCTGTGAAATTCTATCAACCACCCTAATCTTAACAATAATGATGGTCTAAAAATCCTAAGAATATGAAAGGCACTTATTCTACCCACATAACCTTTCTCCCTAAGAGTTAATTATAAATAGGACCATAAGTAATCCAGGATCTTAAATCTAATATAACAATGGTCATCTTAAATTAGGAACATCAACTGTGCTGTAATAAAACTATCTATGTGAAAAATTGTCTTTTTAGCATACTATGTGAAATGTAATATAGCTTGTCTCTTTATATAGATGTGTATACTCCAGGTGATGACCTTAATGTTAAGGTTGAAACACTGGTAAATTAAAATAATTATTTCTAACACTATTGATGAGTCCATAATGTGTCTAAAATGAATGCTGAACACCATGTAACAATAAAGGAAATCAAGGATGACTTAAATATATTATTTATTAAGCCACTTACTTTAACAAAATTTGATATTTTAATGTCTATATCTTTCTTTCATCTTTATATATGTCACATCTAAGGTATTTGAAAGTATTTCCTTTTCTAATATTTTATTATCTATCACTATTTTACTTCTTACTGGGTTTTCTCCTTTGAAAGCCGTTAATTTTTTGTCTTTACTTTTGATATTCTCATATTATATTATTCTAAAACTTCACTTAATGATTTTACCAATATCTGTAGATTTTCTTCTAATGCAGCTAATACAATTTGATCATCTGCAAATAATAGTGTATCTAACAATATTTTTAGGTTTATTTGTGTGCCAAATGGATTATGCTGTTTCCAGATTGTTATAATTTTATTTATATCATCATCAATTTCCTGATATGTATCCTCAAGGGTGTTCTGGTTAGTTTACATTATTCTTAACCTCCTACCCACAATTTTTGTCCAAATTAGTCTATCACTTGTCAGCACTCTAATATTGTTATTCCTACTAAGGCACTTCTGACTGAATCAACCCCCTATATCTTGGGTCTTCATCTGGATCTCTTTCCTGTCATCTTGACATCAAACTCCTATATTATTAAAATTTCCTTTTCCATTCTATTTAAGAGGTTCAGTAACCTTATATTAGCTCTGCTTACACACTCCTGAATGCTCATCATGTCAAGTTCCTTTCTAATCTGTCTTTAATTTTAATATGATTCTGACATTTGTGCCATCTGTTCATTCTTCTAATTTTCTCAGAACCCTCATATCTGGAGTTTCTAGTCTTTGATTGAGTGCTTTATTTCAAACCCAACTCTCATATTCATAACTTACTGGTTGAAGATGTGCACTGCTCGAGTGGTGGTCAGGCTAATTTCTCTCATATTCCATACACATTTATTCAGCTGGCTATCCACAAAACTAACATTGCTTATACAGTTGTCTATTTCTAGATTTAGCTTGTGTGGAAGAGAAGTAGCGGTGTGCGAAGAGAACTCAGTTTCAGATAAGTTTTTTTTTTTAATAATTAATTATATATAAGTGTGTGTTCATGAGTAAGAGTTGCTATAAAGGTTGTGCGCCTGTAGTGTTATTAGTGCGAGGCATATTTTGTTTAAATTTATTTACAAATTCGTTGATATTAGCGCTTAGTGTAGTAACTGGCAAAGGAAATATGGCGGCAGCTTTGTCATTGCAGGAATTTAACTTCGACATCAGTCGTACTTGTTTGATTACATTGATAAATTCTGGATATTTAAGGTGGATGGAAAGAAGGTGTGTGCAAAGTGTGAGCAGAATGAGGATTTGATAAGTGCTAATATGTTGATAACAGAAAGTGTTAGTAGTGAGAAGAATGAGTGCTCGTCTGATAGAGAAGGATGGTGTAAAAGAACAGCAAAAAAAAGTTAACAAATTATTGAAAAAGAAAACTAGTGATCTGAAACACTTAATAGATGGTAAGAAGGATGAAAGTGATGCGGAAATAGTGTGATGCAAAGTTTGAAAGCTTGAAAAATTGAACGACAAAGAAAGTCGGACGCAAGGATCGAAAGTATGAAAACTCAAAAGGAAGAATGAGAGTGAAAGTGTGATGCAGCGTTCGAGAGTTCAAAAATATGAAAGAATGAATGACAGAAAATGGGATGCAAGATTCAAAAGTTGAGTTGGTTAGGATGAGGCAAGAGATGAAATGGATATGGAATGAAGTTAAGAAAATTCGGGAAGTGTATGGAAAATGAATGGAATGTGAAAATGATGAAAACAAATATCATGCTGGCATAAAAGAGGTAATGAAAGATCCAAGAGTGGCATTGTATGATGACTCAATTATTAAAGGAGTGCTGGACGAGAGGATGCACAAGGTACGTTTTACTGGAGGTAGAATGAATATAGTGATTGAGGCATTAGATATGAGAAGGAAACAAGCAAAAGAGTTGTTAGTTTTAATAGGTACAAATGACTTGACTGCAAACAAAGAGCACATCAGATTGGATATCAGGAGGTTGCTTAGATGGATAAAAAAGAATACTGTGATAGGAAAGATAGTACGCATGTTGCCTAAGTATGACACTGGTGAGATGAGGTGGAAGAGGGATTATGAATATGTTAGCTGAAATGTGTGAGGCGAAAGGAGTGCAGTTTGTTAATGTGTGGAAGGAGTTTGAAGGACAAAGTGAACTATATAAGAATAATGGACTGCATTTGAGCGGTTTTGGTGTGAGTCACTTGGAGAGAGACTGCTGCTGGAAGATAGAGAAGTGAGTACAGAGAAGGAATCTGATCAAGTGGGAAGCAATGTGGAAGAGCGGGAGAGTAAGACAGGAGAGACTGAAGAGGTGGTTATGAATGAGGAAGTGAGTGGCATGAGTATAGAGAATGAGAGAACGGGTGTGCAAGACGGACAGGGAAATGGGGGGGGGGGCTCAGGGTGAACAGGGGAACACAGCATGAGAAAGGTGGACGCTCCAAGAGGATGTGAATGCATGTGTAGACAGGAAAGGAATGGGATGACCTGGGATCAAGAGGAAACAGTTGGATTTGAAGAGGGTTCTAAAATGAATAAGCAGAAAGGGAAATGGCTTCAGTTGAACATGGGGAAATTACATCAAATGAGTGGTATCAGTAGAACTAGCTATAGATCCAGGAATAAGCTGCTGTGTTTGTATACAAATGCTAGAAGTGTAAGAAACAAGGCAGATGAAATGGTTGCATTAATTGAGTCTGTTCACCCAAAAATTGTTGGAATAAGTGAGACATGGTTGGATGAGGATGACATCCTGACAGGAATAGAGATGGAAGAGTATGATCTGTTTTGTGAGGGTAAAAAGGGAGGGGGGGGAGTGCTATTGATGATAGAGAAAAAGTGTCCATACAAAGTTGAGATGCAAGAGGGAAATAGTGAAATTTGAGGCAATATGGTGTGAGATAGAGGTGAACAGAATGAAATACTTGGTTGGATGTTGTTATAAACCTAGTAATGGTGATGGTAGTGACTATGAAATGTATAATCAAATTAGCCAAGCAAATAAGAAAAGGGTGATCATTATGGGCAATTTTAATTATGGCAATATTGACTGGGATGATGAGATAGCAACTAGAAGTAAAGAAAATGAATTTCTTGAGTTTTTGAGGGACAGCTACATCAGACAGTATGTAACAGAGGGCACACAAGGATTGAGGGTCTTGGATTTGATCTTCTCGTCAAAGGATGTAATTATAAATAAGGTGTCCAATCACATATCAGTTGGTGAGAGTGACCATGAAGTGATTACCTGGATGTTGACAGCAGTGTGAGGACCTCTGTGAGAAAAGGGTATATGTGGAACTACAAGGGAGATAATTATGAAAAGCTCAGGAGACAGCTTGCAAGTGTAGCATGAAATGAGGAGTTAGCTGGAAAAGAGATCAATGCAGCTTGGAGGATTTTCAAGAACTATCTAGTAAAAGCAATGTCTAAATGTGTTCCAAGATTCAGAAGGTTAAATAAGATAGGTATGAAATGGGTGAATAAAAAGATTAAGCATGCAATACAGGACATTATGGAGGCAGCATAAGAGAAGTGGTAATAATGAATTACAGGATTACAAAGACCAGGCAAGGGCAGCAAAAATGAAGTATGAGCAGCAGTTAGCTAATGAAGTCAAAACAAATCCTAGGGAGTTTTTTCGATAAGTAGCCAGCAATAAAATGAATGATTATGGAAGGATGACATTGATTGGAGAAAATGGTATAAGGAGAGCTGCTGCGGAAGATATAGTGGAGATACTTAATGAGCAGTTGATAAAGGTCTTTGAGTCTTGTGAATGTGACTTCATGGAGAAATTGACAGCAATTGATGATGGAAAGGAGAGACTGACTGTAAGTGAGCAAGAGGTATATGGGGAGTTGAGCAAACTAGATGTTAATAAGGCTGTGGAAATTGATAATATATCACCATGTATTCTGAAGGAATGTGCCAGGGAGTTGACATCTGCCTTGGCATATTTTTTTAATATGAGTCATGCACTGGATCAAGTTCCTAAGGAGTGGAAGAGGACAAGATTGTGCCGCTTCATAAGGGAGGTGATAGAATGCAAACATCAAACCATATGCCTGTCTGTGTGTCAGGTGTTATGGTTAAGTTGTTGGAGAAGCTTGTGAGAACTAGGATCCAGAATTGGGTTGACAACAATGGTATTATCTTTGATGGACAGCACGGATTTGCTAAAGGGAGGTCATGTTTTAGTAATCTACTTACTTATTACAATAAGGTGACTGCTTCCTTGGACAGAGGAGAGGGATACACAATAATATACTTAGATTTCGCAAAGGCTTTTGATAGATTACCGCATGATAAGTTGATAGTCAAACTAGAGCGGATGGGATTGGATATTAGATTAGTGCATTGGATTGGAGACTGGCTATCTGATAGGTATCAGCAAGTTGTGTATGGGGGAGCAATATCCTGGAAAAGGAAAGTCACTAGTGGTGTACCTCAGAGGTCTGTTTTAGGGCCATTACTGTTTAACTTGCATATTAATGATATTAGTAAAGATTTGGTTGGGGAAATTCAGTTATTTGAAGATAATGCAAAGTTTGGACGAGCTATGAAGAACAGAGATTTTGTGGCCTTACAAGAAGACATGAATAAATTGAGTGATTACACACAGGAATGGGGATGTGAGTTTAATATTGCCAAAATGTAAGGTTTTAAAATTTGGGAAACAAAGATGGGAGGCAGAATTTATGTTTGGTGAGGATATATTGCTGGATCAGGAGTTAGATCAGGAGCTGGATCAGATCCTTATCCACTATCACATCTTGAAGTGATAGTGGATAAGGATCTGAAATTTAGGAGACACATTGCCAGAATTGTGAAGACAACACAAAGTCTTCTGGGAATGATGCAGAAGACATTGACTTGTAGAAATAGGAGATTCTTGTTCCATTGTATAAGGATTTGATTAGGTCACACATAGACTACTGTGCCCAGATTTGGTCACCTGGTTTTCAAAAGGACAAAGAGATGATGGAAAGGGTCAATAGGCTACTGACATGGGTGGTTTCTAACCTCTAGAATGTCGAGTATGAGGAAAGATTGAGAAGAACTTGCAGAGTCTGGTAGATAGGAGGAAGAGAGGAGATATGATAGAGACCTACAAGTCAGTAAGGGGGTTGTTAAAGGATCAATGTTAGAGAGGTTCTACAGAAAACAGTGGGAGATCCTGAGAGAACTAGAGGTCATCCCTGGAAACTGTATAAAGAGGGTGTGAGCAAGCAGGTTTTTTGCATGCAGAGCTGTGAATGATTGGAATGCCTTGCCTGAGAGTGTGGTGTCTGCAGAGAATTTGAGTGTGTTTAAAGCATGATATGATGAGCTGTCTACATGATAAAAGGACCTCCTAGATGAGTCTTTGACTCCATGGGGTCTTGGGGTAATAATAATAATAACAATAGTTTGCCATCTTCACTAAAAACTGTGCTTCAATAGCTGAAATATTTTACTTGTTCTATAGGTTCAGAATACAGTTGATGTGCTCAAATGTTTCTGCCTATTTTCGTTGTTTTGGTCTTTTCATTGCTGATTTTTATGCCAAAGTTGGTTAGAGCTGTTATTCAATTTAGTCAGAAAATTATGGAGACTTGCACAAGATGTATTTAGGAGTACAACATCATCTGCAAAAAGCAAAGAGCTATGTTCGACATCTCCAATTCTAATAACAGGCCTAGATCCAATTTCTTTCATAATGTGATCCATATAGATGATAATTAAAAGCAGAGATAATGTGCATCCCTTGCACATTATCTCTTACCCTACATTTTACATCAAATCATTTTCCTGTATTTCAGTTCTAACTGCTGGCTCACAACTTAAATATAGACTATGCATTGTTCTGTATAATGATAGATTTACTTCCATATAACTGTAGTGTTTTGAAAAGATTTTAGCTGAGGCTCATGTCATATGCTTTTTCCAGATCTACAAATCTGAAGTACAGATCTTTGTTATATTCCCATGATTTTCAACTATTTCTTGTAAAGTGAAAATCTGATCCTGACAACTTTCATTTTCTTCCACAATCTTTCTCAACCTATTTAAGTATTTATTGTACAATGAAACCTGAGGAGAATTCATGAGTAAACAAACACACGTAATAACCATAGTAATAAGTTTTAATAAGTAAATATTTCATCCTAAGTATCTTAGGATATCATCAGTACAGTTAATTCAAACAATACTAGGAATACATACAGTTAGGATGCATGATTACAATGAAATCCCAATATGCGTGCAGTAGGGTGTTATAGAATTAAATTAAAATATATCTGGAGGGAAAAAAAAAAAAAAAATATATATATATATATATATATTACACAATTTTGTATGACAATTTCCCATATTTTAGGAATAGCAAGAATGTCATTACGGTTTAGATTTGGTCTGTGAAGTAGGGCTTCAGCATTTTCTTTATATCAACGTTCATGTTTATATAAAGATCTATATAGAAGTTTGGTCTTTTTCCAATGGATCCTATAGGGTTTTCAACTCCATGTTGTGTGCGAGGCGAGATTTCTGCAGTTTGATAAGATGGATATGGTCTTGATGTTGCGAAATGCGTTTATGAACAGATCTACCTGTCTGTCCATAGTAAGACAATTTACAGGAGCATGGAACCTCGTACATGCCAGGTGGCATCAAAGGTGAAAGTTTGTCTTTAGGAGAAGGTAAGAAGTTTCTGGTTGATTGGTTTATAGGTAGTAGCAAGTTTGTATTTCTTCATAATTTTTGAAAGATGTTTGGAGATGCTTTTGACATAAGGTGTGGATATCCTACAGGCTTGTTCTTGTCTAGATTGATGTGTGGGAAAGTGACTGATGATTTTTTGAGTTGTTTTAAGATTGTATCCATTTAGTATGCTGTATTTTTGATTATTTCCAATTCTTGGTTTAGAGATTCTTCAGAGGAGCAGAATCTGTGTGTGCTCTGGTTACTAATGATTTAATGATGCCAAATTTTTGAGATGGATGATGAGTAGAAGAATTGTGAATGTAGCGACTGAAAAAGTCAGCTTGCGATACACAGAAGTGGAGATGGAACCATCTTCTTTTCTTTGGATGTGTAAATCCAGAAAGGAGGTATCCTGTGGAGATTCTTTTTCTAGTGTGAATTTGATGTGAGGATAAAGAAGGTTTATTTTATCTAGAAACAGGTGTAGTTCTTGTCGGAATGACCCCAGACAGCAAAGACATCATCAACATATCGTAGCCCAATTTTTGGTTAGGCCTCCTAGAATATACGGTTTACCTAAGCTTCACAAGAATAACATTCCACTCAGACCCGTCGTGGATTCTATTAGCAGCCCGACTTACAAATTATCAAGATTTTTATCTAACCTTCTCCGTCCTCACATAGGCCACTCAGCCTCATCAATTAAAAATTGAACAGAGTTTCACGCAAAAATACAAGACATTCAATTGTTGGAAACTGACATGCTAATTAGTTTCGACATTGTCTCCCTCTTCACTAATATTCCCCATAAGAAAACGGTAGACTTGTTAAATCAAAAATTTCCATCTGATATTGTTGAATTATTCAAATTTGTTATTACGTCCAGTTGCTTCACTTGGAAAGAGAAAATTTACAAGCAAGAGGAAGGAACAGCAATGGGGTCTCCCTTATCATCAAACTTAGCCAATCTGTTTCTAGAATACCTTGAAGAAAAAATTTTCACGTTTAAACCTAAACCAAAAATTTGGCTACAATATGTTGCTGACGTCTTTGCTGTCTGGGGTCATTCTGAACAAGAACTACACCTGTTTCTAGATAAAATAAACCTTCTTCATCCTCACATCAAATTCACGCTAGGAAAAGAATCTCCACAGGGTACCTCCTTTCTGGATTTACACATCCAAAGAAAAGAAGATGGTTCCATCTCCACTTCTGTGTATCGCAAGCTGACTTTTTCAGTCGCTACATTCACAATTCTTCTGCTCATCATCCATCTCAAAAATTTGGCATCATTAAATCATTAGTAACCAGAGCACACACAGATTCTGCTCCTCTGAAGAATCTCTAAACCAAGAATTGGAAATAATCAAAAATACAGCATACTAAATGGATACAATCTTAAAACAACTCAAAAAATCATCAGTCATTTTCCCACACATCAACCTAGACAAGAACAAGCCTGTAGGATTTCCACACCTTATGTCAAAAGCATCTCCAAATGTCTTTCAAAAATTATGAAGAAATACAAACTTGCTACTACCTACAAACCAATCAACCAGATCTATAACTTGTTACCTTCTCCTAAAGACAAACTCTCATCTCTGATGCTACCTGGAGTGTACGAGGTTCCATGGTCCTGTAAATTGTCTTACTATGGGCAGATAGGTAGATCTGTTCATAAACGCATTTCGGAACATCAAGACCATATCTGTCTTATCAAACCATAGAAATCTGGCCTCGCACAACATGAAGTTGAAAACCCAAACCATAGGATCCACTGGAAAAAGACCAAACTTCTACATAGATCTTTATATAAAGATGAACGTTTATATAAAGAAAGTGCTGAAGCCCTACTTCACATACCAAAACTAAACCGTAATGACGTTCTTGCTATTCCTAAAGTATGGGAACTTGTCATACAAAATTGTGTAAAATAATTTTTTTTAATATATATATATATATATATATGTGTGTGTGTGTTATCTTATAATCTTTTTTTTTCCCACCAGATATATTTTAATTTAATTCTATAACATGCTACTGCATGCATATTGGGATTCCATAACCTAACTTATTCCTAGTATTGTTTGAATTATCTTTACAAGTATGCTTACAAAAATGTTACCTGGAACACCTGGTAGAGAAATTTCTCTAATTCTCACACTCAGTTTTATTCCCTTTTTTTTATAGATAGGAACTATTAGGCATTGGACCTTCTGACCATGCTATCTGAAGCTGCTGCAAAACATATAAACCACCATACTTAAGCATTTCTGGTTGAATATCACTACTCCAGATGCCTTTAGAATATCAAGTTTTTGGTGGCTTTTTCTACATGAAGTATTGATATGTACTCCTCTTTGCATTCCTCTTGAAAACATTCTACAATGGTTCAGTCACTGTTTGCTTTGTTTAACCCGCCAACCAGCCACAACGTCTATAGATGTCGAGCTAAATCTGGATACAAAACTCTAAAACCCATTGAATAACATGGATAAGAAGTGCAATTTGGTGTCACTATTTCATCCACTCTGGCCGGTAGGGAGGGAGGTTAAGAGCCTTTTAAAGTAATAATTCCAGACATGCATGATATCCTTATCTTCAGTTGTCATCATCTTTGATTCCTTTTACAGTACTCTTCCCTCCACTTCTAAGCTTCTTCAATAGCCTCCAGAACATTTTGTCACCTTCCTGAAATTAATATTCCACTCTTACCAAAGTCTTCCCATGACTTTTGTTTAGCTACTTTTACATCAGGGGTGGCTCGAGCATAGGCACTGCGGACTGCAGCACCTCCAACTTTTCTTGATACATAAATATATTTATTAATTTATTTATATTTGCTTGTAATATTTAATTTTATCATCAACAATCCTATACAATTCTCTTATTTTGTACAAAAAATAATAAAAATTCATTTTGTAGCACTTAAGAGGGCAAAGGATGCTAGCAGCACTGTGTTTACCACAGTGCCATATTGCTATGCATGCAAGCATATGCACGTCATAGTGAGATGCGAGCTATTAGCACAATGCGGCACTGTCCATCACGCAGTTCCACTGTTGTTTATATGCAGTTTTGTGCCAGTAGTAGAGTGTTCGTAGTGCTTATCGTGTTTACTCCGTCTCTTTAAATATTTGGACATTACAATTAAAGGATTTAATTGTAATGTCCAAAAATTGTAAATCCAAATCCAAAAATTGATTTTATTTTTAAGTAATTTTGAATTACACTAAACTGTATAACTTAATCAATAATAAACAATATTTTTTCATGAAACAAAACAAGAAGAATATACAGCAATCCCTCGATTAGTGTGCCTAATACGTTCTTTAAAACAGGTGCATTAATTGAAACCGCAGTAATCGAATATTATAACCTATGGGAAAAAGTATAATTCGTTCCTCAAATTTCTTTTCAGAACCTTAATTTTTTTTATAAAAGAACTGTATAATTTATCAATAAAAAACAATATTTTTTCATGTTTATTTTTTGTTTAAATTTTTACCATAATTTTGATATTTTATCCAAACATGTATACACTGTACTTATAGTGTGTATGTATATTTCGAAAGTTGCAGCACCCCCCCCCCCCCCCCATGATTTCAAACCACGAGCCGCCACTGCTTTACACACAGCTCAGCTATCTTACATTTTTCTCTGTACTCTTTTAGGACATCTGCCAATTTATTTGCTACAAACTTTTGCTATGCTGTGTCTTTTCCATAAGTGCTTCTTTAACTCCTTGTTCACCATAAGGTTCTTATTTTTCTATCCTTACAGACAACTTCATCGCATACTTCCCTAGATGAATCGATCAGCGTCTTCTTCAAAGTTTGCCACTGAGACTCCAAGGTTTAGTTATTATTTTAAAACTGCATCAAATTTTCTTCACTAATGTTTGTATAAAGTAGAGTTAACGGTTTACCTGTAAAAGCTACTCAACTTTAATTCTCTGTAAAACTTTCTTACATACTATTCTTTTCAATGTAATATCCACTTTTATCCTGTTTAGTACTAAGTAATGGTTACTTCCAATTTCAAATCCACTGTATACTTTTGTATCTTGAACCAGCATAGTTCAATATACAAAATACAAGATTCACTATCAACAATGACATACTCAATGAGGCTTTCTTATTTCTTATATTTTCTCTCCACATGAACTCACTGGCGTATTTAGGTATTTCCTACCCCTAGGCCAGCAGAAAGTGCCCCCACCCCCATATTTAATGAACATGTTGATTTACATGCATAACCTATTTATATCGTAAATTCGTAATATGAATATAATTACAAAAATGAGAGCCCGGAAATTTCTGCCACCCCTTAAAATTGTAAATTCGTAATATGAATATAATTACAAAAATGAGAGCCCGGAAATTTCTGCCATCCCTCAAAATTTGCCGCTCTAGGCATACCTAAATACGCCACTGCATGAACTTGTGTGCACAGCTTTATGTTGGAACATGTTCTGGTAATATGTTCCATTCACTGACAATTCTCCATGTAAAACATCTCCTCCTCACCCTCTTAACCACACTCTTGCATAACATAACTACTAAGCATGGCCTAAGGTTCTACCCCTCTCGTATTCTATTCTTTTTATAATCCTCTTTGGATTAATCTCATAGAGAGGTTTTATATTACATCTAGTGATATGAAATGTCTCTATCACATCACTTCTTTTCTTCCTTTCCACCAAACTCTGCAATCAACATTTCTTCAACTTCTCTCCATAGCCAGCATTCCAAAGTCCTGATATTGACTTAGTCTCCAGTCTCTGGACCCTCTCCAATGTTTCCACAACATACTGAAAACTGGGCGACCAAATCTAATCACAGTAGTCCTAACGTGGTCTAACCAGTGCTTTATACAGTGGCACAACCACTTCTTGACATCTACATGTTAGAGTACTTCGTATCATAGTGGAACTACGACATGCAGTCTTTGCAGCATTCACAATATTCCCTACAAAGTCCAGCCACTGTATACTGTGGCCCACATATTCCCAAATCTCATCCACTTCTTGCAGTACAGCACCACCTATATAATAAAGAGCCTTATATTGCTTCACTACAAAATGCAACAACTTGCACTTATTAATACTAAAACTACAAACCCACTCCTTTGTCAAAGTTAGAAGTCTATTCAAATCTTCATGAAGGGAATTAACATCAGCAGCGCTACTTATAATTTTCACCAACAATGCATCATCATCAACAACAAACCTCAGTCAGTCCACATGATATATCATTTACAAACAAGTTAAACAGCAGGGCCCAAGAACAGAACCCTTGGGCACTTGCAACAAGAACACTTGTTACCCTCCTACTTTTTTGAGACACTGCTCCATCATACTCAACTTGCTGACATCGTTCCATTTAACAATGTAATCTATGAAATGCTTTTGCAAAGTCCAAGAATATCACTGTATATGATTCCCTCTTATCTAATACACTAGTTACCTAATTATAAAATAAAAGTAAATTGCTTAAACAGGACATACTCTTTACAAATCCATGCAGATCAACCCAATCCTGTATTCTATTCCTAATCAATATCTCAAAACACTGACTACAAATGCAGTTATACAGACTGGTCTCTAATTGAAAACTTCTGTCCTAGAACCATGTTTGTAGTTCTATTTTGCCTTCTTTCCACTCCTTAGGAACCCCAGGCACTGCAAGACTTTCATTAAACAACCAGGTCAAGGGCACAGTAACTGTTTTGCACATTCCGTAAGAATACATGGTTATACGTCATTCATTTCCAGAGCCTGAATTAACATTAAACCCAATCAACACCTGATACCACCTCTGATTCTTTCACCTCCAATTCTCCTAATACTTATCTCCCTTCCGTGTGTTGAGGCTTAAGTGCTGTGAAGAATTCATGTTGGAGGTTTAATGGAACATTACGATCACTGAGAAAGGATTAAAACTCATTTTAATACTTCCAATATTCCATCTACGTGACAGAGACATCTTCAGGGATTACAAAAAACTTTTCGTAACAACACACACAAATACAATAATATAGTGAGTGAAACTAAAGTCCTATCTAGGTGGTGTGCCCTCTATGGGTATTTCCAGGAGGCCTAGGATGTAAAGAGGGATCTCTATAATTAATGTTTCCCAAATTTTGGGAAGTTTAATGCAACTGTATTTATTTAAATTAGGTTGATTCCTGAGTGCAGATGCAGATTCAAAGAACAGTCTTTCTTTTTTGAATTTACTATGGTGTTTTTTTCCAGGAGATCCTGCGGGTTGTATCCAAAACATGGTCTGCAAGGCCAGATACCATAATCGTGATTGCAGATGTATGACTTGTGTTCTTCTAACCGGATGGTTGCTGATCTGCCTGTCTGTTTGAAGTAAACCAGTTTACAGGCACAAGGTACTCTATATACTCCAGTCACTGAGAGAGGAGGGAGGGAGGGAGCTGATCTTTGGTGGAATGGATAAGGTTAGCAAGTTTATGGTGGGGCTTGAAAGCTGTATGGAGGTTGTACTTTTTTAACAATCTCGCTATTTTTTCTGATGTACCTGGGATGTAAGGTATGGTGATGGCATTTCTGAAGTCCTTCTGAAGAGATGGTTCAGGGGAAGGATTTCATTATTTTTTTAATTCTGTAGTCGCTGTAGTCATTGAAAAGGAAGGTGTTGTGCATGTGTTTGAGTTCGGTTGAAAGGGTAGTTTCACTGGAACAAAGATTGTGGGCTCTATTGGTTAGAGCTTTAATAATACCATATTGCCACCATCCCTCTCAGCAATGGGTTACATAAGCCACACGGCAGCACACCCAGCCGAAATGGGAACATGATGCCACTGATATATGTGGGGGGGGGGGGGGGTTTGTCTGTTACAGGATATGGCAGAATGTAATAATTAAGGGGGGACGGACATGTGGCTGATCTGATTTTTCCTTTCAGTCATTTCCGACCACAAAGTATTTCTGGTGAGATTTTTACAGGATAGTTCAACATTGCTTCCCCCCCCCCCATTTTATCCGGGCTAAGGACCGGCATATTCATGACTGTAATCCATGTGTGTTCACAGGACTGGTTTGCCTGTTCTGGGGACGCGAAAAACCTGAGTTTCCAGATGAAAAAAATCCCTACCTCCGTATGAGACCGGCTAACTCACCTTTAGTCGAAAGAGACCAGATAAAGGTTCCTCACTTCACTGACGGGAATCGAACTTAGGTCTTTACGACCGAAGGACTTTGTCTATACTGACTGAGCTACGGAGGTTCTATGTGGCTCGTATATTTAAACTACCCAATAATAAAAAGCAGCTGTATACATTGGTAGGTGGTTAGTACTGGAATGAAAATGACTCTGCATAGGGCAGAATTTCTCCCCAAAAGAGACCATACTTCAAAGTTTGCAAGCAAAGCAGTTGTATTGCAGCATTATATATAGACATATATTTAATGTCTATATTACAGCCAATTCACTGTATTTAATGACAGAGTAATTACGATACTTAACATATATATATATAGGTTCTTAAATAGCAGTTGTCTCTAATTACATTAAGTATCGTAATTACTCTGTCATTAAATACAGCGAATTGGCTGTATTTAATGACAGGGTGTCATCTCTTCAGGGAAAACATCCTTCCCCCATCTTCCCTGAAGAGATGCAAGCCAAAGAAAGCAGAAGTTTTATTGTAGCACTAAGTAATAATGTCCTAACAACTTATTTCAGAGTAACAGATGAGGGAATAAGGGAAATTTATTCGTTCATATATACTGTACTAAGTGCAGAAACAGCAATTTACATGAAGCAAATACTTTTCTTTTTTTCCCCTTCTTAATGACTTGAAATATGATAATGTTATATCTGAGATTTTCTATACCATTAAGTGATTCACAAATACTATTTTTAAAAATTAAAAACTCTACTGAATTGAATCTGGCATGCCACACACACACACACACACATTTATCAATTTGAAAAATGTGCCTTCTAGACTGCCATTTGGCAATTAGTTCTGATCTTAAAACTGTCTGTAGTCTATATATGGTACCACCTAGTACATCTAACCTAGTACACCTAGTACATCCCAACAAGTACATCACAAAACATGAGCTGATCTTGCAGCTGCATTTGCAGTCTCATTTTCTTTAATTCCAATATGATTGGAATTCCAGCACAACAGAACTCAAAATTAAGGATCTACAATTTGCACAACAGTTGTAAAACTCCACAAAGCATTGGATGTAGCCTGTAAAGAACTCAATGCCGTATAAATTACAGTTTAGGTAGTGGTTTTGTTTTATATGCACAACTGCAAGCTAAAAGGCGTTTAACTCTGCTGTATAATTATCGCAATCGAAAGGAATCTGGCTGGAGACAGTAATATCGGGAAACACAGCAGCATAGCCAACAGCAGTGAACACAGGTATTTGACCTTGAACCATCAGTAAAAGATGGGCAAGAAATCAGAGGAGACTACTACTGTGTGCATTAAACAATTGCACGTAGACAGATGATGGGAGTACGAGACTCCTATAGTAGACAAATTGAGAGGTTGCACAAGAGAGTACAAATGTCAACATTCATGCCAATGTTGACATTACCTGCCTAACAATGGATTCCATGATCTCTTTAATACGCATACCAAAAGGATGTATGGAAGTCTGACATGTGATATTGAGTCTCCCAACATAGAGAAAACTAGATTGCACCCTCATTCAGTAGAGGACAGAGTGCGAAGAAGATTCACTGCTCTGGAAGAGACTATTTTTAGGGCATAATTAAGAGAACTGTTTCCACTTAAGTGATAGAGGTGGTTCATTTCCTTCAATGGGTGAAGTGAAAAAGGCACCAGTAGCAATTTATACCATAATGATGGATAGAATGCAACTATGAGGGTGATCTGAAAAGTTCTCCGCCTAACAATGAAAAAAGAATTTATAATTTCAAAATTATTTTTATTTTTCAACATAATTTCCCTTAAGACTAATACATTTATTCCAGCGATGATTCCAGCACCATTATCCATCCCTATAGTGGTTCTCAGCAAGATCTGCAAAATAACCCTCTACAGCTGCAATCACCTCTTGACTGGAAGAAAAAAGGCTGACCAGTAGGGAAGAGTTTTAGTTTTATGAAGAGAAGTTAGTCCAAGGGAGCCAAATCTGGTATTTAGGGTGTGGATGGTCCAACAATTCATAGTGCAGATCCCTTAATTTTCCCACTGACAAAACACCTTTGTGGGCAGGTGCATTGTCCTGATGAAAGATGATTTTTTTCTTCTGCAAACTGGATCTTTTCTTACCAATTGTTTCGTCTAGTCTGGTTAAAAGATCAGAATAATATTCTCCGGTTATTGTTTTACCCTTTTCAAGATAATTAATAAACAAAATGCCTTTAGCATCTCAAAACACCGATGCCATGACCTTTCCTGTTGATGGAACCGCTCTGTCTTCTTTGGTGTTGAAAAACTGGCTTCTGTCCACTGTTTTTTGACTGCTATTTAGATTCTGGTGTATAATAGTGAATCCAAGTCTCATCCATAGTAATAAATCCACACACAAAATCAGTTTTATTCTTGTTAAAATGCTCCAAGCACTGTTGAGATTTTCATGCGAGTGCGTTTTTGATCTGCTGTGAGCAAGCGTGGCACGCTTCTTGCGCAAAGCTTTTTAATTTGCAATTCTTCATGCAAAATATATCCTACACGTTCTTTTGAAATGCCTATAGTCTCAGCAATTTCACGCACTTTGACTTGCTGGTCATCCAATACCATGTCGTGCACTTGAGCAATGATTTTTGGTGTTGTCACACTTTTTGGACGGCCTTCATGTGGATCATCTTCAAGACTGATACGGCCATGTTTAAACTCGGCAGGCCATTTCTTAATTGTCGAAAACGAAGGAAAAGAGTGCCCATAAACTTTTATGAACTTTAAATGAATTTCTTTTGTCGTTAAACCTTCTTTTACAAAGAATTTTATAACAGCACGATACTCAATTTTATCCATTTCAAGGGATATAGACAACACCTTTGCTTGAGATAGCTGTTTAAAAAAACTACTTGATAGAATGACTTGTAATTTCACGAGGCCGAGAACTTTTCAGACCACCCTCGTATTGCAGGCTATTCTGTCTTGCAAAACCATAGATTTGAGACCTATTACCCAGCTTGATCTGTACCTCAGTATCAGTAGTGGACAGAGTGCAAGGAGATTCAATGCTCTCTTCCACTTTTCTCTTAGTTGTTAAATGTGTGCAAGGAATGTAAATTTTCTATTAAAGATGAGTCCCACGAACTTGGCTTCTATTGCTACTGAAATAGCAGTTTGTTTCATTCTTAAACTCAGGATATGGGTGAAAAGTTTAAGAAGTGTACACAGATACTTTTTTCTGCTGAAAACTAGAACCCATTACTAAGAGACCATGGAGAGACACAATCAACTGCTTGCTGAAGTTATCATTCAATTACTTTCATGTTGTGTTGTGAGGGTGACAAGAAATTGTAAAGATCAACATATAGAGAACTCCCTACAATGGAAGAAAGTTGTTTAGTGATTGAGTTAACTTTGCTAGCAAAAGATATCACACTTAAGAGGGAGCCTTGAGGAACACCATGTTCTTGATGATAAGGCTGAGATAACGTACTTCCAACTTTGACCTGGAATTCACTACCAATTAATATATGATCTTTAACCTCCCTACCGGCCGAGGTGGATGAAATAGTGAGACCAAATTGCACTTCTTATCCATGTTATTCAATAGGTGTTACAGAATTGTATCCAGATTTTGCTGGATGTCTATAGATGTCATGGGCAGTTTGGGTATTATCAATGTTAAAGACAGTGTCAGAAAGTCATTTCTAGGTTTGGCTTAGCAGAATGTTTATGAATATCTTCCAGTAAAGTGAGTAAAAATACATTATCTGTGCAGAAAAGGTGACCCATACTACAATAACTACCAGGGCATTAAAATGGTAGTGGACTTGTATCCTTCTTATTTTTTGATTCTGGGCCATGTATCTGATGTACTCCGGATACAAGTGCTAACATTTTAGAAGAATGTCTTATTGAAGTTCCCTTCTTCCGTTTGGAGGAAAATGCATAAGAAGCATTTTCAAGTGCACTTTCAAGTGTTTATAAATAAATAAATAAACATGTATCTATGCATATATGAGGATTACTGCTTCATTTTCTGGCACAAGAAATATCTTTCAGGAAAGGAATAGTTGTTCCTAAACAGATGGTATAGGATATCCAGTCTCTGAACAATGTGTCAGGGACAGACAAACTATTTTTTCTTTATAGACGTTCAAGTACCTTTCTGCCTACTATAGAGAGTGCATTTATTTTCACTATATCATGATGATAAATGATTCAATCTTTTGCTTTTTTAGGGTATGATAGAAAGAGGTGGGAGATTGCTGTGAAATGAACAAATTCATTTTCCCAGCTCCAATGAAATAGCCACTGCCATTTTTCCACTTTCCTCTAATCATGGAAGAAGACACAGCCGCTGGTCAACACCCACATACAGTTCAGCTCCAAACATATCAAAGCAAATTCTCATTCTCCTCCTCATTCATTCATTCCATATACCTCTGTTCTTTAGAACAGGCTTTCCCATTTTGTTTTCACCAATGATTACAATGACCATTCCTCCAGCTCTTCAATAAATGCATCAACAAATTCCTTTATCTAACCCCTCGCCAACACATGACACTGTTATGTCATCTGCTTTGGTATTTCTCATGTATGGAGATGATATATAATTCAGGCAATGGCAGCCAACACTTAAACAGTGGCAAACCTTGAGAAACGGATCACTATTTTTCTTCTTCTTTTTTTTTTTTTTTTGTCCCTGCATTTCTCTGACTAGGAGTTCATTACTAATTTATATATGCTCTTTAACAACATCAGAGACAGTGGGTATTTCTAATGCAATGTTTGAGCAAAGAGTCACATTTAAAAGAATGTGACTTGTTACTGGTTAATGATATCTATTTCAACTGAACCTCTATGTTTACAAGTGAAAATGAATTCTGCTACAAGTCATACTGATTTTCCAAAGGAAAAAAATCTTTATCTCTGCATGAGACCAGCTAAGCAGACTCATCGTGGTTGACCCACACTATCTTTTATACGCAGAAAACCTATCATACCTTTCCTTAAACTAATTAACTGTCACAGCACTCATAATCAATTCTGGCCATCCATTCCACTTGTTCCCACTCTACATGCAAAAAATTTAGCCCACATACACTCAGTTACCACACTTTTACACATTCACTATTTGTCACGTATTGAAAAATTTGCTCTGCATCAATTTTAAAACATCCCATTAATATCTAATAAGTTTCTATCATATAAGGTTTATTTTCTTAATGAAATTATATTAAGAGAAAAGCACTTTCTTTAATAATTTAACACGTTCACTGCCAACTACGAGTATACTCGTAGTTCGTATATGAGCTTCACAAGCCAACTACGAGTATACTCGTATGTCGATTTACCGACCTCCTATGCCAAACACAAGTTAACCCTTAGTATAATTACCTTAATTTGGACCCTTGGATTCTGAATAAAGTGGAGAGCAAGTCTGGGGGCTTGATAGAAGGGAAATAATTTTAACTAAAATATTGTATATTATACATGTGCCTCAGAAGTCAACTACGAATATACTCGTATGTTGATTACCAACCTCCTATGCAAAGTGCGAGCTAATCTGTAGTATAACACGTAATTTGTAAATCAATTTAAAACTGATAAAAATGAATAAAAATAATAAAATGAAATCAATAAAATAAAAACCAATTTATTCAAATTATGAATGATACGCTTTAAAACAATTTTCCACACATAATGGTGGTTTTTCCTGGCAAACAGGACAATAATAACACGTTTGACGTCATTGTTTGTTTCGTGTACATACTCAGTGGCTTTGTCAGGCAATTATTTTTTTCTGTAGGTGGTAAAATTTCCAAATAATGAAGATCCGAATCCTGATGATAATTTGTGGTGCTGTAAGCTTATCCATTCCAACAAAAACTGAGATAAATTGATCTCTAAATTTTAACGCAGTCATTGCGTTTCCAGTAATTATATTATAAAATTTATGCACATTTTGAATGTATATATCAGGAATGCATATTGCCAATTTCTTTGGCCATCTAACTGTCTTTCGTAAGGGGGAATAGTAAGAAAGCATTTGATCAAAAAGATCGATGCCTGGCATACCCAAATTATAGTCCCTAACGTTTTAATTGAATTTTACCATTCCGATTTTTTGCTTCAACCATTTAAAATTTGTGCTTATTTGAAATGGAAAGAACTTCCTTCTTATCCTTCCATTTGCGATGATGAATTCATTAAATTCATCATCGCTCATATTAGCGTAAACTTCTAATTCTTTATCAGTAAGTTTTCTTTTACTGGTCATGGCGAAACTCAAGATTTTTAGAGACTAGACACAATAAACACAATCGTCAGCACATGTAATATATGGGTGGGGGTGATACGAGATTACTCGTAGTTGGCATATGAAACAAAATTCTGTCTGATAAGCCGGCTACGAGATTACTCGTAGTGACCTTGAAGACGCGAAAACACTTGGCGTGCGGGAACAAACTATGCCCGAGGAGCGTGGCAGCGAACGTGTTAATATTATTTATCACATATGTCATGCATACTGTATATACATGTAAGGTTAATATTGAACTGAATGAATGCATTGATTTGATTAAAAAACTTATTTACTGGAAATGATAACTGGACTTACTTTAATTCATGAGACTCCTTGCATAGCGATCAGTGGTTTCGACCCATTGAAAGATATGCAAGGAATATTTCAAAAATCATGCCTCAACCAGAAATTTTGATGGATGTTTTTAATTTGTTCAGAAGTAATGATTAAGTTGATGTGATTTTCTTATTAATTTTTGTATTATTGAGAAGGACTAAACTAAGACTAGTAACTATAATTTAAACATATTCATGATATGAAAACCATACTTGTCTTCTCATATATACTTCAAGTGACAAGTAAAGCACTGCAACTATAACACATAATGGAGCATGAGCGTAGTAAAAAGTGCTATAATGAGAAAAATTAGGGAAATTTTTGGAACTCAATAGTGGATATTTATGAAATCTTTCATACAGAAAGAAAGAAAAATGTTTAAAAGTTATCAATTGTTATGTAACAACACTGACAATAACACAACTGTTTGGGAAAGAAGATATGGAAAGTTGTGTTTTTAATTACCATTTTTTTTTAGCCTTTCATATAGAAAGAAAAATAAAGTTCTGAACTACAAACTTAGAAGATAAAAGGATGGAAGAAAGTGAAGATGACTGGTTTGTGTTGTGACTTTGAGAAAATCTGCAACTAAAATTGCAAGTGCTGTAGTGATTTTTTTATAACAAAATACCATAGTGTTGGAATTAAGTATTTCAGAACTAGAAGTTTTATTTCCAATTCTCTGGAAATAAACTTCTCTAATAAATTTGTTATGAGTTGTAAAGTTATGCAAAGAAAATAATATATTTTGAAAGCATTTAGAACGAGGCTGAAAATTCACTTGCCACCTATCTCTGATAACTCGCCTGTGGCAAGTGGATTTCTGGAGTCCTGATAATAGCAAAGTAATAACTGTTTAAAGTAAAATTACTGCACCTGAGCAAACAACCCAATCACATCCAATAAAACTACCATACCTATGCACAAACCATATCAGCTCTTCTAAATTAATTCTTTTCAAATACTTGTTCTAGGGTCTTTTTAAATTTGTTTAAAATATCTGCTACTGGAATAGTTTCCTAAAATTTATTTCAGTGGTTAATTACTATTTCACTAAATATAACATTTTCTTAAATGTAATCTAGACGCCTAAGATGTTCAATTTGGTTTGCAGAATTTAAGGTACTCGCTCAATCTGGTTTGTGGCAATCAGGATATTAGATTCTTAAATATTTAACATAGCCTAATGGGTATGTTAAATATTTAATAGCACATCATAAGAAAACAAAAAATTAAGTGGATTTTTCACACACATACACACACACTGACCTTTGTTGTTGCAGTAAGTGAAGCACCATGATCTAAAAGGACTGAAGCAACTTCTTCTTGTCCTTCTTTTGCAGCAATATGTAGAGCAGTATACATGTCTTTTGTAGTTGCATCCACAGCTGCACCATGTTGCAAAAGCAATCCTACAATATCTACATTACCCAACCGAGCTGCAATGTGTAGGGGTGTCTGTTGTTCCTATAGAGAAAACAAACATTCAAATGTATCTGAAGACAAATTTTAATAATCTACTCATAAAATACAATTATTTTCAACAATTTTTTATAACTAGTACTGTCAAGAACAATGACTTAATATGGTAAACACGTAACAAGTCATATGGCTTTTTAGTTCAATTTCATTAAATTTCTCACAGCTTAATCAGTTTCACATGTTCATTTATATGCATAATAATACTTATTTTAACAAAGTACTTTTAACAAAATACTGACATGTAACTTGATGACAATCTGTATCTAAGTCACAGGTAGAACTTGCAGTGTAATAATTTTCTTCCTGTTCAAGTGAGAGTATACTGAGTACTTAATGAATCAGCTTTGCAGACACACAGATAATTTCTTATCAATTTCAGATAGAGTTTAGGATATTTTGAATACTTTTGAATAATGCAAAGCAAAGTATGAATATTACAAGTGAAATACAAGAATATAAGAGAAGTCAGAAAAGCCATTAGGCAGGATCAGGAAAATTATTATGCAGATGAGAAGGAACAAGTATAAAAGGATGTTTCATTTATTTCATGACCTTAAGTACAAGTTTAAGTCCAAACTGAATCTTATCAAAGACAGAATGGAGCAGTATTAACAGAAGAAATGGAAATCAAAAACAGATGGAAAGAGTACTGTGAGGAACTGTACAACAGAGGGGATACGAAAAATTTGGAAGAGCCCTCTCACCAGGAAAATGTCGAATTGAGAGATCAGATTCTTTGCTTTAGACAGATCATTGAGAAGTATAGACTCCCCTAGGTAATGTGTTTCACAAACAACTCCAAAGCGTTTGACTGTGTTCAGCATGTGAAAATGTAGGAGGTAATGAAAATAGTGGGCATTCATTCCTCAACACATTATCAGATTGATAGCAATCGTGTACAGTGAGCAAGAAGTCAAGTAGTAAGAACCAGGTGTTGCATTAATTGATTGGCTTCGGTTAGGCAGGAGAGTTAGGCAAGGGTACCTACTTTCTACTCACCTGTTTAGCATCTGTGCTGAGGATATCAATGCATGCAGCATTGGATGAGCTTAAGACAGGAATTAGAGTAGGTGGCAGATGGACGAATAATATGAGGTATGACACAGTACTCCCTGGTAATGACATGGAAGAACTAGGACAAATCCTTGACAAAGTTCATGAGATCTACAAGAATAGAGGACTTAAACTCATCCCTACCAAGACAAAGAGTATGATTCTCAAAGGAAATATGGACAAGAAAGTTCCTAGAAACAAGGGTACATTAACAGAGGAATAATTGAGGAAGTTAACAAATTTGAGTAATTGGATCTGTCAGTAATGTGAAGAAATGCTGTTCAGAAGACAACAGAAAAAGATTAGGAATGGATAAAACAATAGTCAGAGACTTGTCTAAAATCCAGAAGGATGGATCTATCTCCACAGGAACACAGCTGAGGATTCTGAAACAGCTGTTTTTTCAATAGCAACTTATGGATGTGAAACTTTTAACCCAAAGAAGTCTGAGAGGAAAAGGAAAGCTGCTTTTGGGATGTGGTGTTAGAGGAGGCTGTTGAGGATCTCCTATACTGAAAGGCAGACAAATGGATGGGTGATAGAAAGGAATAGTAACTTTAAGACTTCTTAGAGTACTGACAGAAGAAAGCAGAAATCCTTTGGATACATTTAAAGAATGGAAGTAGGACTTTTCAATGACATGAATGAATGGTGTGTCTGAAGTGACTGGTCTTCAGAGAGATGAAGCTTCCAGTAAAGCATACAACAGGACCATGTGGTGAGGAATGGTGTGGCACATCACCATTCCTCACCACCAGGATATGACCATACAACATCTGAATAATAAATCAATGGATGAATAAACATTCTTTATAAGTTATTTAGTATTGGTGTCGTAATACCATTTAAATAAGTTATGAATAATGTCCAAAATCTAAGCCTGTCAATTAAATACCCTATGTAGAGACACTCTCTATACATAAATGTAAATTGAAGTGTCAGGTGAGGTCTAATTGAACGAAATAGATAGTAAGGCAAAGCTGTCTACTGTCTCCACCTGTAATTAATCATCAGTATGAATCAATTTACTGAATGAGTCATTTGCATAAGCAAATGATTCATTCACACACTGCAGGTCATTAAAAATGTCACTCTCAGAAAATAATAATGAAAGTTAAAAATTGGTTGTCGCCACTAGAGAGATTCATAGTGTGTAGTGTTCGTGATAGCTCCGGATAAGATAAGTATTATTTTCAGTTATCGTTGATAAATTTATTTAATATTGTGTAGTTTCGTTTGCCTTGCGTCTCTTAGTGTATCTTTTGTGTGTTTTTGGTGTGTTATAATTTATAATTTGATAAAATATGTTGCAAGTAAGTATGGCTCCGGTACGAAGGAAAATGGCGGCCAGTAATGATGGTTCGCCATCTTTATCAAAGAACAGTATAATAAAAGAGATGATTCAGTGTACTAGCTGCAAAATGTATGCTTTGCGGAGTGCGGTCGGAGTGTGGTTAGATGATAATAAAGGAGTGAATGTGTGTAGAAAATGTAGGGAGAATAAGAAACTGACGAGTATTTCAGATTGTGAGTGTGATATTTTTGTCAAACTTCAGAATGAAGAAAATAGGGATATGACAAGAAACGGCGAGGTTGTACCAGAGAATTGTGAGAGTGTGAATGTAGAAAGTGTGAATGATAGTATTAATGGTTTTACTGAGAATAAAAAAGATGAGATAGATGCAATGAGCGAGATCGCATTGTTGAATGGTGCGATACAAAGGGCAAAACAGCAGCTAGAGCGTATGAGCAAAAGTCGACTGAATGAACCAGCCAATAATAAAAAGTATGACAGGAAAAATAGATGTATGAGTGTGAACATGAACAAAATGAAGGATAGAGTGCTGTATGGAGACTCGTTAGTACGAGGTGTGATAGTAGAGGATTTGACAAAATCGTACCAACCTGGTGCGACCATCCTTTATGGTCGCACCAACCTGGTGCGACCATAAAGGATGAGTCTTTATGAGTCTATTAGACAGCAAACGGAAAGGGTGAAAGAAATGATTGTTGTGGCAGGTATGAATAATTTGAAAGGAGACAAAATGGAAATGATAGAAGACCTGAATGAATTGTTTGAGGTAGCAAAAGAAAAGAGTGAGAAAGTTAGAATGATTAGTCTTTTGCCACGGTATGACAGTGAAATGATTAAAAGGAGGGCCATAATTGCAAATGACTTTATGCGTGGGTTATGTATGACGAGTGGTGTGGAATTTGTGGACGTGTGGAGTGAGTTCGATGGGTGAAAGGATCTATATAAGATGGATGGCTTGCATTTGAATGGTTACGGTGTAAGAAGACTTGAGAAAGTGTTGCTGAATGTGGTGGATGTGCAAATTCAGGGAAACTAGATTTATTAAGGGGGGGAGTAGATATACAGTCCTTAGGGAGGCAGTCAAATGTAAGAATGAATATAATATGTCCAAGCAAATAAGGACAGCAAATCAGAGTGGAATAGTTAATATAAGGCATCAAGGAAGGGTTGGGGCTAATGGGGGTCTTAAATTCATGTACACTAATTCTAGGAGTATTAGGAACAAGAAGGAAGAGTTTTTGGCCATGGTTGGCACTTCCAGACCACAGGTTATTGGTATTAGTGAAACATGGCTGACTGTAGATGATATAGCTAGTCGAATTGAATGTGATGGGTATAGTGTGTTCAGGAATGACAGGGAGAATAAAATGGGGGGGGGGAGGAATATTGTTGATGATAGCTGATGAGCTGCAGCCAAGGAGAATAGAAGTTGAATTGCAGGATAGAGAAAAGAGCACATATGAGGCCATTTGGTGTGAGATTGTGGCTAGCAGAACTAAATATACAATTGGGTGCTGCAATAGACCAGGTGATGGAAAAGATGGTGGTGAAAGTATGCACAAGCAAATAGAAGAAATGAGTGGAAGGAGGGTGATTATTATGGGAGATTTCAACTATGGACGCATTGATTGGAGTGAGGAGAGGACACGCGGGAGGAAGGAACTGGATTTTATGCGGTTATTAAGGGATAACTATCTGCGACAGCATGTAATGGAAAATACTAAGGGTCAGAGAGTGCTTGACCTAGTAATTACATATGAGGATTTGGCTGTAACAAATATGACCACATTGCCACCAATCGGTGAGAGTGATCATAGGGTCTTGACTTGGGAGGTGGCTAAAGGTGTAGAATTTTCAATTAAGACAGGGTACATGTGGAATTATCAGGCTGGAAAGTATGACAAGCTTAGGAGTTTGATTGGTTCAGTGCCATGGCATGTACAACTGCAAGGACTAGAAGTTGATAGTGCATGGGAGGTAGTTAAGAAGTGTTTGCATGAAGCAATGGCTGACTGTATACCTAGAGTCCGAATAATAAATCAAGTAGGGATTAAATGGATGAATAACACCATTAAGCTTGAGCTGCAAAAAAAGAAACAACTATGGAGGGAATTTAAGGAGAAAGGTGACCGGCAGGCACATGAACGGAATAAAGCGCAGGCCAGAAGGGTAACGGGTGTGGTAAGAAAAGCAAAAAAGGATTACGAAAGAACATTGGCCATGCAGGCTAAAGTGAATCCTAAACAGTTTTTTAGATATGTAGCAAGTAAAAGGAAAAATGTACATGGCAGAATGATTTTAAAGAATGCCGATGGTAGGGAGGTAACTGAATCAGTTGATATAGTTGAGTTACTGAGTGAGCACTTTGCAAGAGTATATCAACCAGGTGGTGACATTGCAGAAACGAATGTACCAGTAGATTATACGGGAATTGTGGTGAATGAAGTAGAGGTGAGTAGTCTACTGCATAACCTCAATGTCAATACATCTGTGGGATTGGATGGTATACCAGCTCGTGTTGTACGAGAAGCAGCTAAAGAATTGTCAGTACCCTTGACCATTTTGTTTAATTTGAGTCTCGGGTCTGGGTTAGTCCCGAGGGGGTGGAAAGAGGGGAAAATATTTCCACTGCATAAAGGTGGTTCCAAGACTGCTCTTGTAAATTACCGACCGATTAGCATATCAGGATTCATTGTCAAGGTCTTAGAGAAATTAGTCAAGAAAAGAATACAGGATTGGATAGATGAAAATGTGATATTATATGGGGGACAACATGGTTTTGTGAAGGGTAGATCATGCCTCAGTAACTTGCTCACGTTTTATAACACAGTGACAGCTGAACAGGATAGGGGTAATGGGTTTACAGTAATACTACTGGACCTTGCCAAGGCTTTTGATAGGGTACCACATGGAACCCTAATCAGTAAACTGGAGCAGATGTGGATAGATATAGGGTTGGTGAGATGGATAGGAGGGTGGTTGAAGGAGAGATACCAGAGAGTGGTTTATTCAGGAGTGGAGTCTACAAGATGGCTTATGACCAGTGGAGTGCCGCAGGGCTCTGTTCTTGGGGCACTGCTTTTCAATTTGTTCATCAATGATATTGGAAAGGATTTGAGAGGAATTCACTTGTTTGCTGATGATGCAAAGTTGGGTAGAGCAATTATGAGTGCACAGGATGTCAAAATTTTACAGGATGATTTGGATAGTTTGGAGGACTGGGCTAGGAAAAATGGATGTCAATTTAATATGCCGAAATGTAAGGTTATGTGGTGAAAAGAATAGCAGCAGTATATCGCATTGGTGGAACCGTACTCCACGAGATTGATGAGGCCAGGGATTTGGGAGTGTTGGTGGATAGTGAATTGTAGTTTAGGGGGCACATTGCAAAAGTGACTAAAACAGCTCACCAAATCACTTGGCTTCTGAAAAATACTTTAACATGCAGAGACAAACAAGTTGTTGTTCCTTTGTATCGAGCCTTGATAAGACCCCATCTGGACTACTGTGCCCAGTTATGGGCACCAGGGTTTCTTCGTGATGGGGAGGAAGTGGAGAGGATCCAGAGACGAGTGACCAAGATGATAGCAGGTCTGTGGAATGAACCTTATGAGAATAGGTTGAAGATTTGTGGGTTACAGAAATTAGTCGATAGGCGAAGGAGTGGTGATATGATTGAGACATTCAAATTACTGAAGGGTTTCTATAAGATTGATCCAGAAGATATTTTTGAAAATATGACTGGTGGTGGGAGGACTAGGGGCCATGCATGGAAGCTGGGCAAGAGCGTGGTTGACAAGGGTGTTAGAGCTAGGTTTTTTACTTGGAGAGTGGTGAATGAATGGAATAAGCTTCCAGAGTCTGTTGTGGGTGCTACGACCGTGAATGAGTTCAAGGCAAGGTATGATAGATACTGTGTGAATGTCGAATAGTTGTTCTTGACATGATGTTAGGGCCTCCCTCGATGAGTCTGTCAACTCCTTGGAGTTGCCCGGAACAATAATAATAATAATAATAAAAATGTACATCACCTCACTTAAGCATATTTTGTTAATATGTTATTAAAAGCTAAACTGGTTTTCGCAGAAATAACATGTAAATTGAAACCTAGTTGGCCAAGTGGCTAGCGTATCTTCTCTAAAACCAACAGCTTGAGGGTTCAAATCCTGCTGTAGGCATGGATGCTTGTGATTGTGAGACCACTGTCTAGCTAATTAGAAGCCTGAAGTGATTTGAAAAAGTTCCATGTTTGGTCTCTAGAGCAGGATTTACAGACTACATAAGTATATACATATATATACATAAATCTGATAAAAATAGATAAAAGAAATCCTCACGCCTACCCACAGTACAAATATACTATAGGTTTACTAATAACCTTTCACGGATGGGACCACACACAAATAAGATGGGAATTGAGCTAAATTATGATTAATATGGATAACTAATGGAAATAAATTACCTATTGATTAAAATTTTTGCCCACATTTCATAAGCCTTCTTCAATGAAAAGAATTCTTCTTCTTCTTCTTCTTCTGCAGCTTCTCCCACTTAAGTGGGGTCACTGTTTCTTATGAGTCTCCTCCACACCTTCCTGTCTTGGGCTGTCACCACATCCAAGTTCTTCATCTTCAAGTCCTCTTCTACCAGCTCCCTCCATCTCTTCTTTGGCCGCCCACGCTTCCGCCTTCCTTGCACATCCATCTGCATGACCCTTCTTCCCACATATTCATCCTCCCTCCTCATCACATGACCAAACCATCTCAACCTTGCCTCCTGTATTTTCGCTCCTAAGTTCGTAACTTTCACTGTTCCCCTGACATAGTCATTTCTCAGATGATCCTTTCTGGTCACACCGCACATCCACCTAAGCATTCTCATCTCTGCTACTTCCATCCTGCTAATGTTATTTTTCCTCAGGGCCACAGTTTCTATAGCATATGTCATAGCTGGCCTCACTACTGTCCTATAAATTTTGCCTTTCAGATTGATCGGCACCCTCTTATCACATAACACTCCAGCCATCTCCCTCCAGTTCCTCCAACCTGCTTGTATCCTGCATCCCACTTCCTTCTCACCTCCTCCATCTTCTTCCACTGTCGAACCTAAGTATCTAAAGTCTCTCACCTTCCTGATGACATTTCCTTCCAGCTCCAGGTCTGTCTCCTGGCCACCGCCCACTGCGCAACACATATACTCTGTCTTACTTCTGCTCAGTCTCATACCTCTCTCTTCCAGTACTTTTCTCCATCTTTCCAGTTTAGTTTCCGCTTCTTCTCTTGAATCTACACACAGCAAGATGTCATCTGCATACAACATTGTCCAAGGTGCATCTTCTCTCACCTCCTCTGTTACCACCTCCATCACAATATTAAACAGAAACGGACTTAATGCTGACCCTTGATGCAAGCCAACTGTTACTTGAAAACTTTCTGTCCGTCCCAAACAGGTCCGAACACTTGTCTTCACATTTCTGTACATTTCCTGCACCAACCTGACATATTTCTCCGGCACCTTCTTCTCCCTCAGACACCTCCAGACTACTTGCCTTGGCACTCTATCGTATGCTTTCTCCAGATCAATAAATACCAGATGTAGCTCCCTTTGTTTCTCTCGATATTTTTCCATCATCTGTCGTAACCCAAAGATAGCATCTGTTGTTGATCTACCAGGCATGAAGCCAAATTGTTCCTTTGCAATCTCCACCTCCTCCATTTCATTCTTCAATGAAAAGAATGACATTCATAAATAACAAAAATTCAAAATCAGAGTTGAGGAGTACTATTTACCATAAGGAAGCTAAATCTGCTCTTTCTCTCTCTTTTTCTCTTTACAAAAAAAAAAAAAAAAAAAAAAAAAAAAAAAAAAGGTGGGGTCTGGTTTACGTCCAAAGGAAGCTAAATCTGCTCTAAAAATCTAAAAACATGTAAATAAATTTGCTTTAGAGGAGAAAGCACGTTCTGCAAGACCAAGACCATTCTGGCTCGTGAATGTTGATATGATTTCTTCTTCTATACAATGAACAGCGATAAATCTTCCAGACTGACCAAAACAATATAAACCACAAGAGCAAGTAATATGATAGATATCTGGAAACTCCAACACGAGAAGCTTGTTTTTGTACAATAACTTCCCTTCTTGGATTCCTCACTCTTGGGGTTTCATATTTTGGTCAATATTAAAGATATGACCCTGTTTGTTGCAAAGAAAGTAAAAATTGCATTTTTTCATGAACCTTGATAGTATGGTTGTGCAGAACATGCTATTGCCTCTCTACATATGGGGACCTTAAATGAAAACTACAACCTTACACGAAACAGATTTCTCATGAAAGCCTTACAGAGAAAGTTAAACATTCACTAGAATCGCAACAAGTCAAATGGATTACATTATTTCTTTATTGGAAATAGTACTCTAAACTCTCCTTTTTTTTTTAAGTTAATTTCTAAGATTAACTGACCATTGTTGAATTACTGAAGTGTCATATTAATGAATTTTTCTGATATGTATGGATGCATGTTATTCTGTTCCATTAATTTCAATGTTGAGAATGCCTATGAAAACTGAGTGAAAAATATATGCCAATAAACAATTAATTTATTTACAGAAACTATCTATATTAATTCTACTCTATTCACTCTGCTTAATGCATTCTGCTACATGGAGAGAATTTGTACATCTGTCAACCCTGACATTCCATGTTAGAGAACGTCTTATATTTCCATCTTTCTGATCTGCTATGCTTCAAAATTCTCATTAAGTTTTTGTCTCTACCACCTGCATAATTCTGATAACGACTCTAAACTTTCTGATTTTTTATCTTTGAAACTTGGATTATCTGCAATCCAAATACCACATAATGGCAATATCTATCTAGGTAATTTTACTCCACAACTGTTGTCTCTGCCACTAGCAAACTAAATAATCAACCTCCCAACATTTCTGATTTCTTCTTAACCAGTTGTCCTTGAAAATATATTCTGACATCAATTCTCCTGTTGGCAACCACATCCAAGTTTTGTTTTCTGGAGAAAATCCTTCACCCAGCTGCTTTCAGTCTCATGTCTGTTAGATATTGTTGTCAAATGAGGTGAACTGCATGATTTCGACTCCTCCTTTTCATGGGTTGACTAAAGTTTTCACTTTTCTGACTCAAACACCTACTCCAACCAAATAATAAAAAACTTTTTTTTACCCGAATGATTGCAAATACCTCCCCCCCCTGCAAAATTTCCCAATAACAATGACTTCCAGTTGGTCAAAAACAAATATCAACAAGATCCTTCTTTCTGTTAAACCATTTGCTCACACACAGTTAAATTCAGACTACAGACTAGCTATGGTATGACTGTCCAACCAAACTTGCAAATTTCACAAGCAGCCTGGTGAGTAGTTGTAATCTACTATAGTGTAAAATCGTATCTGGGTATTTCAGGGTTTTTTTTTGTTTTAAATAAGAAAATAATTGACTTTATGCTGATTTCTATCAGTTGTGATCAGATGATTTGCCTCACCTAGCTGATCTTCTTGAAGAATATTTGTTGGTGGTTATTTTACTATCCTATTTTCCATACATTATTAATAACAATACATTCTCGATAAATTGTTTTTGAAGAAATTCTAATAGGCTTTTCCTCCCCTGATACTTGTGCCACATATAAATATCAGTTGGATTGGCTATTGTCAATAACTTGGAAAAAAAAATTTGTTTCACAGAAAAGGTGAAAAATTTTTATAATAAAGAAAATAACAATAAGCACAATATGTTCAGCATAAGGCATCACTTTTCAGCATATCTTTTTATATAATTCCATCAAAAAAAGTTACTTTGTTTAACTGTGTCAACTGAAGTAGACTTTTATTTATTTATTTTTTTTTTTTTAGATTGCCTGTATTACTCTCAAGCAGTGACATGTATTTCTGCACTCGACGAAAAATTCTTATGTGAATCACAATGATGAAAGACTGCTAACCTAAGTGACATTAGTAATACGAGTGGTATAAGGATAAGATAGTGCTGTTGTGTGTGTAGATGGAGAGGATTAAGTGAGGAGACAGTGGGTTGTGTGGAGTATCCTCCTGGGATGAGTGCATGGAGACATCACAGAATAAAATACTCCTTAGGAGTGAGCCTGTTTAGATCCCTTTTCAAGTCATTTTGATTTCTTATTGTGCACCCATATTTTTTTTACACCAGGGATGAAATACTAATTGTATGGTCCTTGCTACCTCATCCGTTGAGAAATAAGAATGGCTTTAATTTTTAAAATTTTCACTAAGAAATTATTCTTTATAATATATTACTGAGCACTGATATTGTAAATTAGCATTTTTTCCCCTCTTTTATTGTAAAATTATTGCATACTAAGTGCTCTGCTAATTATGGCATTGCATTTGAGTAAACTTGGTGATCACCTGAATAATGAATGCCAAAATAATGTTAAGAACATTCTGTTTGTCAACAGGAAACCAGAAGCAAATAATTGACAAAACTAATCAGACATACTATGTCTGATTAGTTTTGTTTGTTATTTAAAGAAATCATGTGTGTACTTTTTAAGTTATTTTCTTAAAATATGGCAAGGTATAATAGCAGAAAATGCATTTGATAAAATAAAAAAAATCTTAACTAATGAAAGATCTGGCAAATAATTACAATAAAAAATTAATTACACATGATTGTTTGTTCTTACCCTTGCACAAGCATCTACATGAGCCCCATTGCGAAGAAGAATGCGTATAATGTCAGATTGATTTGCCCGTGCTGCTAGATGAAGTGGTGTTTCACCCCTTACTGTTGGCACATCAGGGTTAGCACCATGCTGAATTAAGAATATGACAATATTCATACAACCCATGAATGAGGCAACATGGAGAGGAGTTAGTCCTGACTGCAAAAAAGAATTCATTTTGAAGATTCAATTTTTCCTTGCATACATTTCTAAGCATGAAACTGTCGCATTTGATGTATTAAAAATATTTAGTATTAATACTGCAGCAGTGCTGTTTCTATTTCAACTTAACTCTATTAATATATTAAATATATTTCAAATTTATATTAAAAAATGTTATAATTAAAACTTCCTATTGTGAAATAATTCATACTGTTAATAAGAAAGAAAAAAGAAGTTAAAATTAATCTTGAAATATAAATAAAAGGAAATAATAGCATACATCAATTTAATAATCACGAAAAACTAATTTAGACATATGCTTAAGAGTCAATTTCAATAATTGGGAGGTCTCCATACAGTATGCAGGGAACATAGAGAACAGAGCTTTTGACCATTTACTCATTCCTCATCTTCTCATGCTATGTCCTGTTATTGGGTATCTAACTGCATACTAGATGAATAAGGATGGACTGACAATCTGGGACTTAAGGAACTAAGCTGCATTTTATACTGGACTGAACTGTATTTCTTAAATAATATGCCTTGAGGGTAGCAATAGCACCGTGGTCGATGGGGAACAGAAAGAAATGAAGTGGTATTTAGTGAATGTGATAACAGGATGGTCGTCATAAAGTATGATACGTTGTAAGCTGAATATGTTGCAAAGTTGACTATAATTAACTTTCCTTCATGCTCCATTGTCTAGTATTTTTATTTGATGAATTAATGTTGCCTCTTGTTAGAGTAAAATAACCCTGATGGATGGGGATCATTTATTTTCTTATCAAAATAACTTTCAAAGTACTGCTACGTTACAGAAAAGCTTACACCTATGTACATACTGCCCATGCAAAGCACACACACACAAGCAAATAAATACTAGACAAAAAAAAATTCTGTTCTTCTTTTAATTCTTTACTCAAGTGTGATCAAAGCAATGTTTGTACATTGACTCTTCAAGAAATTATCTTAGCATTCTAAGGTAATTTCTTTCAAGCATGAATATCTTTATGCATTATGGAGTCACTATGCAGATCAGTTTCAACCTTTGAGGTCTCTTCAGTGGGAGATATACCAATGCAGAAGAAATAGTTTTCATATGCATGGACTTTACCTAATGGAGAATACAGAAATCAGATGAATTATATTATTGCCAAGAGAAGGTGGAGGAGTGCTATCCAAGTGGCAAAAACACTACCTGGTGTAGACTGTGGGACAGATAATGAATTATTAACTGCTGAAGTAAAATTGAAATTAAGAAGAAACAAAAGGATAGTATTAGATTTGATTTAAATCCTCTAAATAAAAATTTAAAATAGAAGTCGGAAAGAAATTAAAAAGTTTGGAAAAGACAGGAAGAGAATTAGAAGAACTGTGGGAAGAAACAAAATGTACAGTCATAGAAGCAACAAAGAAGACTCTTAATAAAGCAACAAGAAAGAAAGATGGTAAATGGTTGTCAGAAGAAGCTATTCAAATTGCAAAGGAAAGAAGAAAATGAAACTTCAGAGAAACAGAAAAAGGGTTAGAAAACTAAGTGCAGATTTTCAAAGGAAGTATTCTTCTGTTTTATTGATTATAAGAAAGCTTTCAACTGAGTGGATCACAACAGACTGTGGATTATAATGAGAACAATGGGAATACCTGAACATCTAATTTTCTTGAAGAGCTGTATAAGAAGCTTCAGTAACATCAGTCTCTGAGTGGAAAAAAAGAGTGTGGCAGGGTTGTATACTGTAGCCCTACCTTTTTAATATTTATAGTGAATATATTATGAGAATGGCTGATTTAAACAAAGATTCAGATGGAATTAAAATTGGTGGAAGAAAAATAAATAATTTAAGATATGCAGATGATACCACCTTCATAGAAACTATGGAAGATTTGGAATGGTTGATTCTATTGGATAAGAGGGAAAGTGACAAAGCCAGGCTTAATTTAAACATCAGAAAAACAGTGATGGCTTCTGACAATTTAAATGAATTAATTATAGAGGGAGATAAAATAGAAATCATTGAAAGTTAGGATTTACTCGGGTACAGAATCAGAAATGATGGTAAATGTGAAGATGAAATTAAATGAAGGATAGTCATGGGGAAAAAAGCTGTTAAACCTGACAAAAATTATGCAAGATATTGGTTTAAGTAAGGCCACGAAAATTAGAATTGTTAAAGCAGTGGTGTATGGATGTGAAAGCTGGATTATTAATAAGAAAGACAGGAAGTGAACTGATTCATTTGAATTATGGATTGGAGGAGACTGTTAAGAATTCCATGGAATACAAAAGTGAATAATAAAAAGGTTTTAGAGAGTGTAAAGACAGAATTATCCTTGGAGACGATGATCACTAAACAGAAGTTGATTTACTTTGAACATATTGTACAAGCTGATGAATCATTGGAAAAGGCAGTTATATTGAAGAAGATTGAGGGATGGACAACCTAAAAGAACTTACCAACTTGAGTTTACAATTACTGAAAGAAAGGACAAGAGGCAGAGTGGGATGGGGAACCTTTGCTAACAGGATCATGGAGAGCTGAAAACGACTGGATGACACATAACAACAACAAGATCCCATGGAGTCAAAAACTTATCTAGAAAGTCCCTTTGTCATACACACACACAAATAATCATACTATGCTTAAACACATTGAAATTCTGTGCAGACATCACACTCTCAGGCAAGGCATTCCAATCATTCACAATTCTGCATGCAAAAATCCTGCTTCTCACTCGCCAGCTCACACCCACCTTATACACCTTCAGGGATGACCTCTTGTTCAATTTGAAACAGGGAAATATAGAAAACATTAATGAAGTTTCACTTCATATCCAGTAGTGGTTAGTGATGAGAAATGTGTTCTAAAATTTGAAATAATCCAAATCATTAAAATTTGGAAGGACCTACACATTTTGAAACTGACGACTGAAAGTGTCTACACGCTTAACACATTAAATGCCATGCTGTTTAGATGGCATAAGTCAGCAAAATTACTAACCAGTGATTCTGTTGAATACTGTGCCGTTATTTTAACATTCACTAACGTGATTATAATTAAAAATCTTTTTTATATCCCCAAAACAAATGTCAAAACATAATGGTGGTGGTAGTGATGGAAAACGAGCCCAAAAACCATTAACTTTGGAACAGAATTTAGTGTATAAAATGCTATACAGAAAGCCAAACCATCACCAAAATTTGCCATGCTGTTAATTTAGGACAGAACAGTCTTCGAAATATTAGAGTTAATGCTGAGAAAATAAAAACATCACATAACCAGAGACAGATAGATTATTATTATTATACGGATAACACCATGGAGTTCGAACACCCATCATGGGAGACCCAATCATCCACATTACCATACCTCTCCTTCAACCCATTAACACACAAAGCACTCACAATTGACTCTGGCAACTAATTCTACTCATTCACAACTCACCATGCAAAAACTCTAGTCCTCACATTACTGCTAACTGCACCTTTATTCATATTCCAGCACTTGTTCTGGTCCCACTAGCCAAGTGCTGAAACATTTCCCCTGCATTTATCCTATAAAACCCTTTACGTAACTTAAAAGTCAGCATATCAAGATCTTATAAAGAGGAATAACAACTTCCTTATATCTACTTGTTAAAGTATTCTTCAATAGCCAAGTAATCTTATGGACTACCTTAGCAACATTAGCAATAAGTCCTCTAAACTTTAACCCTGTCTACAACCATCCCTAAAACCCTATCATCTATTTCCTGGGGGTAGAGTGTCATCAATGTGATACATTGCTTGTAATCTATTAATATCAAAACGCATAACTTTACATTTCTCCACATTAAACCGACACCCATTATCATTTGCCCATAGTGACAGCCTATTTAAATTGTCCTGGAAGCTCTCCACACAGCTTTGATTAACTACACAGTTAACACATATTAAACGTGTTAAGCATGTTAAAGCAGTGGTGTATGGATGTGAAAGATGGATTATTAATAAGAAAGACAAGAAGTGAACTGATTCATCTGAATTATGGATTGGAAGAGACTGTTAAGAATCCCATGGACTGTGCAAAAATGAACAATAAAAAGGTTTTAGAGAGTATAAAGCCACTAAAATTCAGGGGATAAAAATCCCTTATTGTTCTACAGCCAGTAAGTGAAACTCTAAGATCGAGAACTACAATCTATGAGTTTCATGCCGAAGAACTATCGGCGAATCCAAGCATAAGTGACCACTTGGTTGTACAACACCAAGGTAACTCGAAGCAAAGGTGGAGCAAGCTCCCTCACTATCCTTGATATTTTCTCATAATGTAAAACACAGCTCCTAGGAGATGTAATACTGCCTTACATTATGAGGAGAGGTCACTACCCAGACCAGTTTCAACCTTTTTTTGAGGTCTCATCAGTGAGTAGGTAGACCTGGATGATATCAAAGCTTAAGTGAAAAGAACTTGCATACCTTCACTATACGAATGCCATAAAGATGTGCCTATATATTATAACTAATATGAAAAGCCAAACGGCTATTTTTCTAGCGACCTTAATTGAAATTAAGGGAATAAAATCCCTTGTTTTACAGCCAGTAAGCGAAACTCTAAGATCGAGAACTACGATCTATGAGTTTCATGCCGAAGAACTATCATCAAATCCAAGCGTAAGTGACCACTTGGTAGTACAACACCAAGGCAACTCGAAGCAAAGGTGGAGCAAGATCCCTCACTGTCCTTGATATTTTCTCATAATGTAAAACACAGCTTTTCAACTTAGTTATAATATATAGGCACACCTTTATGGCAATCGTATAGTGAAGGTATGTAAGTTCTTTTCACTTAAGCTTTGATATCATCCAGGTCTACCTACTCACTGATGAGACATCAAAAAAGGTTGAAACCGGTCTGGATAGTGACCTGTCCTCATAATGAAAGGCAGTATTACATCTCCTAGGAGCTGTGTTTTACATTATGAGAAAATATGGCAACCTTAATTTTAATTAAGGTGGCCAGAAAAATAGCGGTTTGGCTTTTCATCTTAGTATAAAGACACATCAAATCAAAAAATTAGAATAATAAAAGAAAATGTGTTGAATGATTTGCAATTCTAACTTATCATAATCATCATCAAATTCCTGCCATGTACCCTTAAGGGGTGTACAGGATATGACAGTACTACATGAAAAAATTATATCATTACTAACTTCCTATCTACAATTTTCCTCCAAATCAGTCTGTTACTTGTCAAGACTCCAACATTATCAGATCTTATATTTCTATCGTCTAAGGCACTTTGTACCATATCAATCCACCTATATCTTGGTCTTCCTCTGGGTCGTTTTCCTGCGAACCTGGCAGAGAACACTTGCTTTGCTAATCTTTCCTCTCCCATTCTATTTAAGGGACCATACCACCTGAGATTAGCTCCGCTAACACATTCCTGGATGCTGACAATGTCAAGTTCTTTCCTAATATTTTCATTTTTAATATGATATTGCCATTGATGCCATCTATTCACGCCTCTAATCTTTCTCAGGACTCTCATATCTGCGGTCTCTAGTCTTTGGTCAAGTGTTTTACTTCTGACCCAGCTCTCATATCCATAAGTTAAAACTGGTTTGAACACTGTCTTGTATACAGCTAATTTAGTGTTCCGACTGATTTCTCTCTTATTCCATATGAATTTATTCAGTTGACTTCCCACCATACCAGCTTTGCTGATTCTGTTGTCTATTTCTATATTTAATTTACCATCTTCAGTAAAAATCTTACCTAAGTAGCTGAAATGTTTTACTTATTCCACAGGTTCTCCATTCACAACACAGTTGAGAGTTTCAATGATTCTGCCTATTTTCATTGTCTTTGTCTTTTTATTGCTGACCTTCATACCATATCTATTACAACAGCTATTCAATTTATTCAGAGAATCTTGCAGACTCATAGCGGATTTATTGAGAAGTATAACATCATCCGCATAAAGCAAAGAGCTGACATTAACATCTCCAATTTTGATATCAGGTTTAATACCACTTTCCTTCATAATGTGATCCATATAGATAATGAATAACAGAGGGGATAATGTACATCCTTGTCTCACACCAGATTTAACATTAAACCATCTTCCTGTACTTCCTTCAATTCTAACTGCTGACTTACAACTCAAATAAAGAAAAAGTATTGCTTGATATAATGCCCCATTGACACCATATAACTGCAGCGTATTGAATAGCTTCTCTCTTGGCACCTTGTCATATGCCTTTTCCAAATCGACAAAACCTAAATACAGATCTTTGTTATATTCCCATGCTTTCTCGACTATTTGTCGTAAAGTGAAGATCTGATCCTGACAGCCTCTATTTGGCCTGAATCCAGCTTGTTCTTTACCAAGCTTTTCTTCCACAATTCTTCTCAACCTTTTCTCAAGTATACTTGCATAGATCTTGCCAGGAACACTCAGTAGGGAAATACCCCTGTAATTCTCACATTCAGTTTTATTTCCCTTTTTATATATGGGTACTATGAGAGCTCTACTCCAATCATCGGGAATTCGTCCCTCTGTCCAGGCTTTCTGAACTATGCAGTGCAGCCACTGTAAGACTCTTATACCACCATACTTCAGCATTTCTGGTCGAATATCATCTACTCCTGCTGCCTTTCCACATTTCAAGCCTTTGATGGCTTTTTCTACTTCAAGTATGGATATGTATTCCTGACTGCATGGCTGGTCAGTGTTTTTTTATCACTGTGCTGTCATCACTGCTTGTTTCATTTAGCAGTTTTTCAAAGTAATTACTCCATACTTCAAGGATATCTTTTTCTCCTGTTTTCATGTCACCTTTATCATCTCTAACTCCTTTTACAGCACTCTTTTCTCCATTCCTAAGCTTCTTCAACAACCTCCAGAATATTTTGCCACCTTCTTGATATTTATTTTCTATATTCTTACCAAAGTCCTCCCATGACTTTTGTTTAGCTAGTTTTACACACTGTTTAGCTTTCTTACATTTGTCTCTGTATTCTGTAAGAGTAAAAGCTGACTTATTTGCCAGGAACTTTTGATATGCTTTCTTCTTTTCCTTCACTGCCTCTTTAACTTCCTGTGTCCACCAGGGAGTTCTGATTTTTTTATCCTTGCACACAACCTCACCACATGCCTCTTTGGCAGAATCAATCAATGTTTTCTTCAGAGTTTGCCACTGAATCTCCAAGGTTTGATTCCTGTTCTCAAACTCTTTCATTTTCTTTTCAATAATCTTTCTGTATTTTAATCTACAGTTCACATCTGAGAGCTGCTCAACTTTTATTCGCTTCAAAACTTTCTTACATGTCATTCTTTTCGATATGAAATTCAATTTTATCCTGCTCAAGACTAAATAGTGATCACTTCCAATTTCAAATCCTCTGTACACTCTGGTGTCCTGCACCAGGGAGAAAACATCACTATCAACAATAACATCGTCAATGAGACTTTTCTTATTCCTAGCCTCTTCTCTCCATTTGAATTTGTGCACATTTTTATGTTGAAACATGGTGTTAGTAATAACCAGTCCATGTCCTGAGCAGAAATCCAACAGATATTTGCCATTATTATTAGCTTTGCTCTTTTCTCCAAATTTTCCCAAAATATTTTTGTACGTCTCACAATCATTTCCTACTCTGCTATTTAGATCCCCAACAAGGACCAACTTTTCCTTTTTCATTGTGTCAGTTGCTTTTTCTAAAGCGTCAAAAAATTCCTCCACTTCTACCTTAGTAGAACCTTCTGTGGGACCATAGGCACAAATAAGTCTCATTGTCCAGTTCCCCATTCTCATATTTGCCCACATTACTCTACTTGAGACTGACTGCCATTCAAGAAGATTAGCCTCATATTTTGTGTTGAATACTATGGCTACTCCTTCTTTTCCTTGATTGTCATTGCCTGAATATAACATTTTGTATTTATTGCTCAGAAAGATCTCACCAGTTTTTGTCTTCTTTGTTTCAGTCACCCCTATTATGTCGATCTGGTACTTATCTAATTCTTCAGCTAGCTCCATTTCTTTGCCATTCAGGCTTCTTACGTTGATAGTACCGATCTTTACCTCTGGTGATGTTGAGTTGCGGTTTGTTTTCGGATTTGTTCCAGTAGCAGACTTTTCGCTGTTCGCCCTGGTTCCCTGGCAAAAACAACGGGGGCCTTGTTTAACCGGGCAACGCCCCAGCCGGCATGAAATTTTGTCATGTTGTACTATAATTTTTTATTTTGGTTTAACCAATAAGAATACAATTTGGTCGGCTAAATCCCAAATTGCCAGCCCATTCTAGTTCGTTCAGTATCAAAGTAGATACCCAACAGGGTGCACCACAAGAAGGTGAGGATTGGACATTAGGTCAGAAGCCCTGGTCAGTTCTCCGCATTCCTTTAAAGGCTATGTGGAGGTCTCCTCTCAGTTATACAGCTTTGACCCTTAATTTATTCTACATTTCTCTGACATGTATATACTTGTGTATATCTTCCCCTTCGAATATAACAGCTAAATATCTACAAAAATAAGCTTGCAAACTTAATCACATAAATTATCCAAACATAATTGGAAACTAGTTACGTACAACTTTTCACAACTATTTACATGATACATATCTACAAAAAACTTAAGTAAAAATTTGCATTGCACTTTTAACAGACATAGCTTGTTCCATCATTTTTCTTTCAAAAAACGGAACAAAATATAACAGGTTATTTTACTCCACAGGAAAACGTTTTTACATCACATTAATATTCATATCACGAAATACTCATATTATGCTAATACAAGCTTAATATTGAACATTATCACAGACAATATAACCATGAAAGTTTTAAAGCAGTAGTGTGCAAGTGTAAATTTGTTACACAATTTCATTAAAGCCTCTTTAAAACCAATTATATAAAAAAAAGCATTTTGCATCCATTTAAAGTCTTTATGATAACCTACCATTAAAATTACATTCTATCCAAAAGGTTTAGAATATAAAATGTGCATATGCGGATAATGCTAGCTACTACTATAACTTGAATTCTAATTTATTGCATTGAAAATAATTATTACCAAATATAACTTAGCATCATCTAAATCTACATGCTGTGTAGATTACATAACCATGTAAACACATAAAAATGTAATATAAATTATAAGAAAACTGTTATTTGAAAAGATTCGCAAAATTAGACTAATTCTTAAGGTGGTTCAAAATATTAGAATAATATGAAAACAAATATACAAAAATTACATTCAAAGGGAAACAACATTATAATTAATACTTTGTTGCATTCCCATTAGCTTTCATGACCATTTGTATATGGTTGAGAATATTATTTAGTAGTAATTCACAGTCGTTTTTTTTTAACAAAACATGCCCATATGGTCTGCAGACTAGAAACAAGTTCATTTTTGTCTCATGAGGCAACTTTTTGAAGAGATGTTTCTTTATAATTCCCCACAAATTCTCAATAGGGTTTAAATCTGGTGGGATTGCTGGCCAAGGAATTACACTGATTTGCCTTTCTCCGAGCCAGCTAGTAACATGTCAAGCTTCAAAGTGGTTTTGGAAGTGTGACAAGAAGCTGAATCTTGCTGAAATAGGAAATCACCATCACATAAATCTTGTGATTGAGGTAACATAAAGTTTTCAAGAATTTCTTGGTATGCTTTGGAAATGATGATGCTAATTTCATACACAATACACAGCCTACCTGGACCCTCTGTAGTCATACAAGCCCATACCATGACAGAGATTACAAATTTCACTTAATGCATTCTTTATCAAATGCTTCTTCCTTAAGATGTCAAACACATATCCCTCGATAACTATGGGACACACAAAACATAATTTCATCACTAAAAATTAACCTTTTCCAATCCTCTTAATCCCACAATAGTCTTTGCTTACACCATCACACTCTAGCTCAGTGGCGGTTCATGGCTTGAATTCGTGAGGGTGCTGCAACTTTTGAAATATACATCCACACTGTAAGTAGAGTGGATATGTGTTTGGATAAAATATGAAAATTATGGTAAAAATTAAAAAAAAAATTAAACATGAAAAAATATTGTTTATTATCAATAAAATTATACAGTTTGGTATAATTCAAAATTATTTAAAAATAAAATATATTCTTGTTTTTTCATGAAAAAATATTGTTTATTATCGATAAAATTATACAGTTTAATATAATTCAAAATTACTTAAAAATAAAATGCATTATCATAATCCCAATAATGTTCTAAAACAAAAACTATAACAAATGTTATGTCTTTAATTGTAATGTCCAAATATTTAAAGAGATGGAGTAAACACGATAAGCACTACGAACACTCTACTACTGGCGCAAACTGCATATAAACAACAGTGGAACTGCATGACGGACAGTGATGCATTGTGCTAATAGCTCGCATCTCACTATGACGTTCATATGCTTGCACACGTAGCAAATACTAGCAATATGACACTGTGGTAAACACAGTGCTGCTAGCATCCTTCGTCCTCCTAAGTGCTACAAGATGGATTTTTATTTTATTTTTTATACAAAATAAGGGAATTGTATAGGATTGTTGATGATAAAAATTAAATATTACAAACAAATATAAATAAATTAATAAATATATTTATATATATCAAGAAACATTGGGGTGCTGCAGTTCCGCAGTGCCTATACATGAGCCGCCCCTGATCTAGCTGCCTTTTACCTGGAAGTCATAAGCAGCTTCGTCTTAGGTACACCTGATTTAAAACCCAATTTGTAAAGTTGTCTTGATGGTGTAGATTTAGACACATTCACACCTGGTTCTTTCCATGTTCTGTGAAAATACCTTATACTTTGGAAGCGGTTTTTCTTCAATATCCACTCATCTCTTGATGTAGTTAGTGCCCTTCAACCGCTATTGCAGCGATTATTTTGAAAATTCCAGTTATTAGAATACTGTCTAAATAGTCTACTCATGCTTGCTTGAGAATATTTCAAATGAATTACTGAGTGACCTCGTGCAAAGTAGTCACTCAGTAACTGAACTATTTTATTCGCATCTGTCTCCATATGACCATCATCCATGCTGGTCACCTTTCTTTTTTATATACCCGCCACAGCATTTCTTCTTCTGTAACTCATGCTTAATGATATTACTCATCCATCTAACTCCAACTATCTAACTCCTTACCCTAAGTCACAAGATTTCTCAAACTTCAGATATCCACGTACCCCCTTCTTAAATTTTCATTATTACCAATACCCCCTTATCAAATAATAAATAAATAAAGTATATTTCATTGTAAATGTCTATTTTATTTGAATTTATATGTTCATATAAACAAAAAATATGATTTTTTTTAATAAAACAAAATTTGGAATAGGTTCCTCTTCATTTCCCGTCCATGAAAATCCACATTTCAAGTAATTCATATCATACTTATGAAGATCTTTCATCTTCTTTCTAGTTGGTTCTCTAGAGATGTCAAACGACACACCCTTATCAATTTCATTTGATCCAGATGCAATATCTGCATTTTCTTGTTGCTTACAGCTACTTGTATTTGCAATATTGCTCTCTTTTGTGAGTTTTATAAATCCAATCTTTAACCAATGATCCATACTTAAAAATTTGAAAGCTAAAAAAATTACCGTATTTACTCGAATATAATTCACACACTTTTTTCCCAAAAATTAAAGCTAAAAAATCGTGATGTGATATATATGCATGGATTTTCGGAAACTAAAGTTTCAGAAAAAAAAACTGACAATGGGGCGACTTACCAAGAAGCTCCTATTCGCTATCGCTACTTTTGGCCTCGAGAACAGTTTCCTTGTGTGCATCTTCAAAGTCATCTACCCAAATAGCTTCATCTTCTTTCCCATAATTTCGAGCAAAAATTACCAGTAATTTACAAGACTTGAGATAGACAGCAGCAGCTATGAAGACGTGCATATGATTGTGCGTCATTAACAAAAGATTGCATGACCCAAAGACAAATTTGCATTTCAACAATCGAGTTGAAATGCTAATTCTCTTCAGCCGAATTCAATAATATGTTCACGACAGGGTGGTGTCAAGCACCCCGTCGTGAACCATATATTGCACCGGCAACATATGGTTTTTCTTGAGTCTATACAGCAGTTTCTGTTGGAGGGAAGATGTGATTCATTAGTTACTGCCGGTTTTATCCCAGTTGTCTCTAATTGCACTTGATGATTGAAGATGTTGAAAGTTTATTTTTCACTTGGTTAGACTACAATAAATTTAGTTTAATCCTTTATCCAAGTGTGAGCAAACAAAGTTTGCCCCTGAAAGTATCTTCAGGACTGGGGTAAGGTGGTACAACACTAGGCAACTCATTGCAAAGGTGGAGCAAGCTAACAATCACTCCTATCTCGGTATCTCCCATAATGCAAAACACATCTCCTTGCGGATATGTCAAATGTTATGCATTAAGGGAAAGGGCCACTATCCGGATTAGTTTTGACCTTTATTGAGGTCTCTTCAGTGGGAGCCAAGCAGAAGCATTAGCAAGGTCATCTCTACCTATAGGAGTTGCCAAACAGTGTACCACCTTTTTAATAAATTACTCTGGATTTAGAGAAAGATGTTGAAAGTTTATTTTTCACTTGTTTAGACTATAATAAATTTAGTTTAACCCTTTATCCAAGTGTAAGCAAACAAAGTTTGCAACTGAAAGTATAAAGGATTGGATAAAGGATTAAACTAAATTTATTATAGTCTAACCAAGTGAAAAATAAACTTTCAACATCTTTATCCTTTCTTTTAAGCTTACACAGTGTTCCGAATGCATTTTTGAAAATTATGGAGACAACTACCATGTTTGAATAAAAACTTTAGTTTAATATAACTAAAATCTACATTTGACGTTTCGACCTTTATGTCAAGGTCATCTTCTGGAGCATACAACTATACACAGGAAACAAGCTATGCTACAATCAAACTGGTTTGTTAAAGACACTGACCAACCGCTACAACAATTGTTGGCCTGACCTCTGGTGGGAAAAAAAAAAAAAAATTATACATCAACGCTAGAGTCCTATTATTAGTGTTACCTGTTGGTTGTAGAAATACACTGTGCACAACAACAAGTATCTATCTATATACATATGTTAACATCATGTACATTCCAGCCAGTTGGTATGGAATGGTTTCTAATACTAGCTGAAGATTGGCTAGAGTCCTGACTTATGCTGGATCTTATATATAAATCCTGATAAACCACCCAAATATCAACAACAAAAATTACATGAAAATTCCAGGGATCTGGATGGCACACATTCTGCGTACCTAATATATAAGATCCAGCATAAGTCAGAACTCTAGCCAATCTTCGGCTAGTATTAGAAACCATTCCATACCAACTGGCTGGAATGTACATGATGTTAATATATGTATATAGATAGCTACTTGTTGTTTTGCCCAATGTATTTCTACAACCAACAGATAACACTAATAATAGGACTCTAGCGTTGATGTATAATTTTTTTTTTTTCCACCAGAGGTCAGGCCAACAATTGTTGTAGCGGTTGGTCAGTGTCATTAACAAACCAGTTTGATTGTAGTGTAGCTTGTTTTCTGTTTATAGTTGTATGCTCCAGAAGATGACCTTGACATAAAGGTCGAAAAGTCGAATGTAGATTTTAGTTATATTAAACTAAAGTTTTATTCAAACACAGCAGTTGTCTCCATAATTTTCAAAAATGCATTCGGATCACCGTGTAAGCTTAAAAGAAAGGATTCAGATCATCCTTGGAAATGATACCCACAAGCGCTGCAATCGCTACGGTAAGTTAAAGATTCGTATTTCCCTCTTGATCAATCGGCTGGCCTTTTTAAAGAGACGCAGAGACAATAACCTTATTCCTATCTGCATCAGGCTAAAAAAGAAATTTACGTCCGCTAAGGCACTCCGTATTTATGACTGCACAGAAAAAGCAATGCTTAGAGAACAGATTCAAACAGCCTGCCAACCTAGCTACAACACAAAATCTGGTTTCAAAATTACAATCCGAGCTATCGAACTATATTAATGGAGACATTCTACAAGTACTGGAAAGAATTACTGACAATTTGGCCAAATATACCCTGGAAAAGAATAAAGAAAAATTCAAGACCAAATTCCACAGTTTGAAACAACGACAAAATATGGTGGGCAATCACAGGAATCCATCCAATCAGAAGGCTTCCTCCCCGATAAACACCAACAATGAATAACAAACAAGGGAGACAAGGAGCGAACAACCACCGGCAAGCAAGAACCATGTGATCAACCTATCAAGCCACACTCTGAACAACGGCGAACTTACGATACTGAATAAAGGACTTAACTACGCAATAGCACCTAAAAAGGTAAACAAATTGGATTTTATCTACCACATTGAAAGAGTCATCAGGTCCCTACCTAACAATATAGCAGATAAAATACGACTAGAAACTAGTAATGTCCTGAACACTAAGAAAACCATACAGAACAATCTCACAAAAACAGAATTAACAGCAATTAAGTTATTAAAAGCCAAACAAAGCATAATAATAACGAAAGCGGATAAAGGCAATGCCACTGTTGTCCTTTACAGGTCAACATACATACTTCAAATGAATCAACTAGTAGCCGATAACAACATATAAAATGGTAAATTATAACCCACAAAAAGGATAAAACAGAGAAACTACTCAAGTCTGTCACTTCTTGGCCACCAGACATGGTTAAAAAACTCAAACCCCACTACGCCCCCCCCCCCAGAATATATGGGGTCCCGAAAATACACAAACAAAATGTGTCCCTTCGACCAATCGTGGAAGGAATAGACAGTCCCAATTACCACTTAGCCAAGAAATTAGCAGCAACACTCAAGGAGTTGTAGGTCATTCCCCCTCCTACATAAAAAACACACAACACTTTATAAACAAAATTAAAAACACAATACTCGACAAAGACGACTTATTAGTCAGTTTCGACGTTTCTGCCCTTTTCACTAATGTCCCCATCAATGACACAATTCTCCTACTACAGAACAAATTTCAGCCCAACATTATGGCCCTCTTTGCCCACGTACTACAATCCGGTTACTTCGTGTGGCAAGACAAATTTTATCTACAAAAAGAAGGTACAGCCATGGGCTCACCACTATCCCCCACCCCCACCCCCAATCGCTAACTTCTACATGGAAACCTTTAAGCAAAGGGCTCTTGATTCTGCCACGCTAAGACCGACAGTCTGGCTTAGATATGTTGACGATGTGTTCGCAATCTGGCCGCACGGGCGACAAACACTAAACACATTCCTCAGCCACCTGAACAAACAACACGAACGCATACAATTTACCATCGAAATCGAAAACCAAAATTTGCTCCCGTTCCTAGACACACTAGTCACACGTCTTCCTTCAGGCAGTCTATCCTTCACGGTCTACCGAAAACCGACACACACTGGCCAATACATACATGCTAATTCATACCACCACCCATCACAAAAATATGGAGTCATCAACACCCTTAAAAACAGAGCCACAACTATCTGCTCTAACCAGCAAGCCCTGAAACAAGAACTAAAAATCATTACTGACACATTCATAAATAATGGCTATAACAAAAATACTGTTAATAAAATACTCTATAAAACTACAACAAAAACGAATCTGGATTACAGTAAAACCATAGCCATCCCATACATTAAAGGGTTATCAGAAAAAATCAACAGAATCCTACAACATTATAACCTCAATGCCACCTTTAAACCACCTACTAAACTTAAAACCATATTCAGCTCCTCTAAGGATCCTCTCCTCCCATTAGCACATCCTGGAGTCTATTGCATCCGCTGCACCTGTAACTTACCGTACATTGGTGAAACAGGATGGACAATCCCTATACGCAAGAAAGAACACATTAGACACATTAAATATAACCATTATGGTGAAGCAGGCCTCTCAGACCATGCACTCAACACCTTACACCAAATCAACTGGAAAAGCACCCGCTCTTTACACTGCACAAAAACCTGGTATGAAAGGAAATTTAAGGAAGCCTGCGAAATCCTGATAAACCACCCAAATATCGACAACAAAGATGGCATGAAAATTCCAAGGATCTGGATGGCACACATTCAGCCTACCTAATATATAAGATCCAGCATAAGTCAGGACTCTAGCCAATCTTCAGCCAGTATTAGAAACCATTCCATACCAACTGGCTGGAATGTACATGATGTTAATATATGTATATAGATAGATACTTGTTGTTGTGCACAATGTATTTCTACAACCAACAGATAACACTAATAATAGGACTCTAGCGTTGATGTATAATTTTTTTTTTTTCCACCAGAGGTCAGGCCAACAATTGTTGTAGCGGTTGGTCAGTGTCTTTAACAAACCAGTTTGATTGTAGTGTAGCTTGTTTTCTGTGTATAGTTGTATGCTCCAGAAGATGACCTTGACATAAAGGTCGAAAAGTCGAATGTAGATTTTAGTTATATTAAACTAAAATTTTTATTCAAACACGGTAGTTGTCTCCATAATTTTCAAAAATGCAAAATGCTTTCAACATCTTTCTCTAAATCCAGAGTAATTTATTAAAAAAGTGGCACACCGTTTGGCAACTCCTATAGGTAGAGATGACCTTGCTAATGCTTCTGACTGGTATCTCCGCTTGGGCCTGGCTCCCACTGAAGAGACCTCAATAAAGGTCGAAACTAGTCTGGGTAGTGGCTCTTTCCCTTAATGCATAACATTAGACATATCCGCAAGGAGATGTGTTTTGCATTATGGGAGATACTGAGATAGGAGTGATGTTAGCTTGCTCCACCTTTGCAACGAGTTGCCCAGCGTTGTACCACCTTACCCCAGTTCTGAAGATACTTTCAGGCGCAAACTTTTTTTTGCTCACACTTGGATAAATGATTAAACTAAATTTATTATATTCTAATTGCACTATTTGTTGAGAACTATAATGATTCCATGCGTTAATGATGCATAGCCGAAAATTGCCACATACCCCATGAAGATCTTTCGTATATACTACCAGAGGTATGAGTACCACACTTTGAGAAACACTGCCCTAGGTATACAATTTAATACTGCTTCCTCTAGATGACCCTTAACTATATCCCATGCACTACTAACATCCTTATCCTGGAGTATTTTATGCCACAGCACAGATTTAAGCTTCTTCCTAAGCTTGTCATAATCACCTGATTTGTAGTTCCACATACACACACCTATTCTTTGCAGAATATTCTTCATGTTTCATAATCTCCCAAGTCAAGACAGCATAGTCACTTTCACCAATCAGAGGCAATATGGTCACTTTGGTTATGGATAGCTCTTCTGATCCGTGTGTTGAGGCTTAAGTGCTTTCTACAACGTGAAGAATTCATGTTGGAGGTTTAATGGAATATTATCAGCAAGGAGAAAGGATTAAAACTAATTTTAATGCTTCCATTATTTCATCTCAGTCACAGAGACATCTTCAGGGATTACAAATAACTTTTTGTAATAACACATACAAATACAATACAGGTGGTGTACCCTCTATGGGCATTTGCAGGTGGCCTAGGATGTAAAGAGGGATCTCCGATAATGAATGTTTTCCAAATTTTGGGAAGTTTTAAGCAACCATATTTGCATAAAATTTGCAACTGTATTTGCTTAAGTACACTTAAGCCTCAACACACAGATTCTAATCATTCATGGTGAAGAAATAGCAAGCAAAGCAAATCAATATGGTAAGTCGAAACTATGCGTATCGTGGCAATTAAATTGGGTGGACTTTTTAAAAAGATGTTGGGACTCAAGAGTTATTCCTAACTGTGCTAGACTTAAAATCAAATTTCAATCAAAAAAAGCCCTTCGTATATATAAACGTGCTAGTCTGGCACTATTACGAGAGCAGATTGCCACAACTCGCGCCAGCCTTGCTACAACAAATGCCACCATTGATCAGTTACAATCAGAGCTGTCCATTATACTCAATTCTGAACTTTGGTCCATTCTCTTTGACATCTCAGAAGCTTTCGTGCAGAAAGAATTCCAAAAAATAAAAAATAAGCACATCAAAAAGTTTAATAACCTTTGTAAATCGAAATTGCTACATCAAGTTCAACAGCTCCATACAGTAGTCATCCTATCGTCAAAAATACTCAGTGAAGATGCCATCAGTGCTCTAAGCCTCGGCCACAATGTTGACCTCGCGCCTAAAAGAAGTTTCAGTACTAGATATTATGATACGCCATCGAAAGTGGAATCTGTCACTTAGCTCTGGAAACGGCTAATAACATCAGTCTGGATGTAGCTAACATCCTCTCCCAGTCACTTCCAAAAAGTAATTTATCTTCCAGACAACTCTCTACCCTCAGAAAATTACAGAAAGAAAAAAGTATCGTCATCACCAGAGCTGATAAGTGTAATGCCACAGTCGTCCTTAATGCCTCAGAATATAATCGGAAAATGGATATTATTCTCCAGGATTGTGCTACCTACATACCACTTGAACACAATCCCACAAAAATTCAAGTTAAAAAAATTACTTAAAAAAGTGCTCTACTGTCCTCCTGACATTACAAAAAAAACTCAAACCTTTCGATTCTCGTTCCCCCCCCCGGATATAAGGTTTAACTAAAATCCACAAACTTAATTCTCCTCTAAGACCTATAATAGATGCCACTAATGCACCTTGCTACAAACTGTCAAAGCAGCTAGCTTACTCTCTGACCCCCATCCCCTCACTGGTCTTACCACTTCTTGTGTAAAAAACTCTATCAACTTTAAAAACTTAATTGAAAATCTTACTTTAAATAATACAGACATATTGGTCAGCTTTGACATCATCTGATTGTTTGCCAATATTCCCCTAAATGAAACCATAACACTCTTAAAAAAAGTTTTTCCTTAGAGTTCTTTTCCCTGGCCATCAATTCTGGTTATTTTTCTTGGAAGAACAAAATCTACAAACAGATAGAGGGAACTGCCATGGGTTTCCCCCTCCTCTCACCAATTTTTACATGGAAAATTTTGAAAAACGAGTCAGACTCTTCCCCTCTAAAACCTTCTATCTGGCTAAGATATGTAGATGATGTGTTCTCTATTTGGCCTCATGGCCCAGACACATTAGACTCCTTCCTCAGTCACCTCAATTGCCTACATCCAAAAATCCAGTTTACGACGGAAAAAGAAAATAATAATAGTTTACCCTTCCTAGACACCTTAGTAACACGTCTTCCTAATGGTAACCTTTCTTTCTCTGTATATAGAAAACTTACTCATACAGGCAGATACATTCACAAACTTTCCCACCACCACCCCTCTCAACAAAATGGCATTATTAAAACTCTAACCAATAGAGCTCACAATCTTTGTTCCAGCAAAACTGCCCTTTCAACCAAACTCAAACACATACACAACACCTTCCTTTCCAATGGCCACGGTGATTACAGAATTAAAACAATAATCAATTCCTTCCCCATTTCCTGACCATCTCTTCAGAGATGCCATCACTATACTTTAATCCATGGCACATCAGAAAAAAATAGCCAGGTCGTTAAAAAAGTACAACCTCCATACAGCATTTAAGCCCCACCGTAAACTTACTACCCTTATCCGTTCCACCAAAGATCAACTCCCTCCTCTCTCAGCAAGGTACTTTTACCTTGTTCCCTGTTGAGTACCTTGTTCCTGTAAGCTGGCTTACTTCGGGCAGACAGGCAGATCAGCAATCATCCGGTTAGAAGAACATAAGTCATATATTTGCAATCATGATTATGGTCAATCTGGATTGGCAGACCATGTTTTGGATACAACTCACAGGATCTCCTGGAAAAAATACCACCATGCTCCACCATAGTAAATTCAAAAAAGAAAGATTGTTTTTTGAATCTGCATCTGCACTCAGGAATCGACCTAATTTAAACAAATACAGTTGCATAAAATTTCCCAAAATCTGGGAACACATTAATTATCAGAGATCCCTCTTTACATCCTAGGCCACCTGCAAACATCCATAGAGGGCACACCACCTAGATAGGACTTTAGTTTCACTCACTTGTTTTACTTATCATTTTATTGTATATATGTGTGTTGTTACAAAAAGTTATTTGGAATCCCTGAAGATGTCTCTGTGACTAAGACGAAATATTGGAAGCATTAAAATTAGTTTTAATCCTTTCTCAGTGCTGATAATATTCCATTAAACCTCCAATATGAGCTCTTCTGATCAGGTCCAATACTCACCCTCCCCTAGACCCCTCCATCACATGCTACCTTAAGCAATTATCTCTTAGTAGGTGTATAAATTCTATTGCCTTTTGCCATGTGATCTTTCTTCCTTTCAGTCTTTATCTGCATAGTTGAAGTCCATCATAATAATCACTTGACCTGTACCCATTGTACTAATTTGGCAATGCATGTCTTCCAGATCATTTGTGGAACTCCCTAGCCTATAGCAACTGAATTCAACTCAGCTGTTACTCTTTTATAAAAATATTACTAGCCTTAATTTCACACCAGATTGATTAAAATGAACAGCTGCCCTCCCACCTCGTTCCTATTCTTTTTAGCTGCAATTCATCTGCTATCATCAGCAGTACTTCTCCCACCCATCCTTATCTTCTCTATCTTCCCTGAAAATACTAAACCCTTCACATTCAATCCCTGTAATGACACTATATGCTTTCAGCCAAATCTCACCAATGTCTATAATTTTTGGCAAGGTTGCATTAAACAATGGGATGGAAGGGTTGGCGAAGCACAATACATAGTCTCTCCCACTCAAATGCCAGCCTCACCTTCTTGTGGTCCATCCTGTTCTAAAAGTACAAATGAGGCGCTGGTGACTGAGTATGGGAGGTATAATCCTAACAGAGTAAATGCTGTTAGATCTGTCTGTCCAGAGGCATTAGGTAGCAGCCCTACCACTGGACTTACCCAGCAACAGGCTAGTAACCTGCCTGGCAGAAATTCAATATACTTTCAATCCAAAGAAAATCTGGATGGATTATCAGGGAAAAGACCACAATTCAGGAAAAGATAAACAAAATTAGAAAAAGGAACACATAATGATGATAGCAAAATGTAATGAGAGAAGAATCGCATACAAAGAAGAGGAACTTGATAAACAACTAAACCAAACTAACATAAAGATATGTATAATAACAGAAACAAAGGGAAAAAAAAGGTACAAAAGAAACAAACAACTATATACAAATCTACAGTGGGGTAAAAAAAAAAAAAGAAGAAAGAGCAAAAGCAGGTATAATGATTATGGTACATAAATCTCTAAAGAACAATATTGTATATTATAACTATTAGAACAAAAGACTAATAGAAATTAGACTCAAGACATTAAGAGGCCACATAAAAATAATTGGTGCGTATGCACCAGAATTAAAAAAAAAGAAGAAGACAGTAAAATATTTTATAAAGAACTACAGAATGATACAGATGAATCAAACAAAACTGACTATTTACTACTAGCAGGAGATTTAAATGTCAGAATAGGAAACAAAAAATACAAAACAAACATAGTAAATTTGGCAAAGATATATGTAATCAAAGTGGTCACACAGACTGCATGATTTTGTAATTTGTAATAATATGAGAATAATGAATTCAGTGTTCAAACACAAGGAAATTTTTGCTGGATGATTTGGATAGTTTGGAGGATGCTAAGGAGAATGGATGTCAATTTCATGTGGCAAAATGTAAGGTTATGCATTTTGAGGTGAAAAGATTAGCAGCAATATACCACATTGGTGGAACTGCACTCCAGGAGATTGACAAGGCCAGGAATTTGGGAGTGTTGGTGGATAGGGAGTCGAAGTTTAGGGGGCACATTGCAAAAGTTGCTAAATCAGCTCATCAAATCACTTGGTTACTGAAGAATACTTTGACGAGCAGAGACAAGCAAGTTATTGTTCCTCTGTATTGAGCCTTGATAAGACCCCATCTAGACTATTGTGGTCTAGATGATTTGGGGTCTTATCAAGACTTACCAGGGTTTCTTCTTGATGGAGAGGTGGAGAGGATCCAGAGACGAGTGACCAAGATGATAGCAGGTCTATGGAATGAACCTTATGAGAACAGGTTGAAGATTTGTGGGTTGCAGAAATTGGTTGATAGGCAGAAGAGGGGTAATATGATTGAGACATTCAAATTACTGAGGGGGTTTCTATAAGATTAATTCAGAAGATATTTTTGAGAACAGGACTGGTGGTGGGAGGACTAGGGGCGGCCATCCATGGAAACTAGGCAAGAGTGTGGTTAGTAAGGGTGTTAGAGCTAGGTGTTTTACTTGGAGAGTGGTGAATGAGTGGAATAAGCTGCCAGAGTCTGTTGTGGGTGCCATGACTGTGAATGAGTTCAAGGCGAAGTATGATGGATACTGTGTGAATGTTGAATAGTTGTTCTTGACATGATGTTAGGGCCTCCCTCGATGAGTATAAGGACTCCTTGGAGTTGCCCGTAATAATAATAATAATAATAATAATACTTGGTCAGCCAGAGGATGGAAATCAGTAATTGACTATGTTATCGCAAATTTTAAATTAGTGCAGTTAATTTTAGATGTAAGAGCATACTGATGCTTTGAATTAAACTCTGATCATTATATGTAATCAGCAAAAATTCAATTTAAACCAAAGTGGCTAAAAATAGATAAAATTGAAAATTCTTATCAACCGAGTTACAAAATTTCTTCACTACAGGATCTCCATGTTAGACAACAATATCAAAAAGGCACAAACTTAAAAACAGAAACCACACATGAATTCAAGTCACATTGAAGAGGAACGGGAAAATCTGAAACAAATTCTCACAAAAGCAGTAACAGAAAGATTAGGAATAAAGCGCAAATGGATTAGAAAGAGGACTACGAGACTACAACAAAGAAATAGAAAATATAATAAAAACAAAAAAAGGACAGTTATTAGAAATGGCTAAACTTCAAAACAAAAGAAACAGAAATAAAGTATAAAAAAAAGAGTGCAATTGCAAAACAAGAAGTAAGGAAAAAACATACAGAGAGATGGAACAATTTCGTAACAGAATTAAAAAAAGGATATATTTAAGCCACAACCTAAAACCTATAAAGTAATAAAATACATGAATTAAGAAAGGAAAGAAAAGATAAAAATACAAACAATAAATTAAGAAAATGGGTGATCTATTCCCAAAATCTCTGGACAGATGAGAATAACAAAATAAAATTTTATATAAAAAAGAATGACCTAACAGAAAATATCACAATGTTAGAACTGAAAAATACGATAAAGAAGGTGAAAAAGAGGAAAATACCAAGAGAAGATAATATAAATACAGAACTATATAAAAATGCAGGTGAAAAATTTAATGAAAGACTTCTGAAATTTTTTAATATGCTTGGATATCTGGAAAAACTCCTAACTCTTGGAAAAAAGCACTGATTATCCCAATCTATAAAAAAGGAAATAAAGGTGATTGCAATAACTATAGGGGAATTAGTCTGCTAAATACAGGATATAAAATATATGCAGGAATATTAAAAGAGAAGCTAAACAATATTATAGAGGACAAACTACTTGAAGAACAGAACGGTTTCCAAAAAGGTCGATCCTGCATAGATCCAAGTTTTACTCTAAAATTATTAATAGAAAAGGGAAACAAATTTCAAACAGAAACAGACATGGCCTTTATTTATGTTGGAACATGGTGTTAGTAACAACCATGTCCATGTCCCGAGCAAAAATTCAACAGATATTTACTGTTATTATTAGCTTTGCTCTTTTCTCCAAATTTTTCCCAAATATTTGAAGATTAGATCCCTCAACAAGGACCAACATTTCATTTTCATTGTGTCAGTTGCTTTCTTTAAAGCCTCAAAAAATTCCTCCACTTCTAACTTAGTAGAACTTTCTGTGGGACCACAGGCACAAATAAGTCTCATTGTCCAGTTCCCAATTCTGATATTTGCCCACATCACTCTACTTGAAATTGCCTGCCATTCAAGAAGATTAGCCTCGTATGAATGAGGATGGGCTGGCAATTTGGGATGTAGCCAACCAAATTTTATTCTTATTGGCTTAAACCAAAATAAAAAATGATGGTACAACATGACAGAATTCCATGCCAGCTGGGGCGTCACCAGGTTAAAAAAGGCCCCTGTTGTTTTTGCCAGGGAACTAGGGCAAACAGCGAAAAGTCAGCTACTAGAACAAATCCTAAAACTCACCCCAACTCAACATCAGAGTTCACAATCGGTACTATCAACATAAGAAGCCTGAATGGCAAAGAAATGGAGCTAGCTGAGGAATTGGATAAGTACCAGATTGAAATAATAGGGGTGACTGAAACAAAAAAGGCAAATCTGGTGACATCTTTCTGAGCAATAAATACAAAAGGTTATATTCAGGCAATGAAAATCAAGCAAAAGAAGGAGTGACCATCGTATTCAACACTAAATATGAGGCTAATCTTCTTGAAAGGTAGACAGTCTCAAGTAGATTGATGTGGGCAAATATGAGAATGGAACTGGACAGTGATTAGTAATGATGCAATCTTTCATGTAGTACTATCAAATCCTGTACACCCCTTGAAGGTATATATCAGGAATTTGATGATGATGATTTAAAATCTATAGAACAAGTAAAATATTTTAGCTATTTATGCACAGTTTTTAGTGAAGATGATAAATTAAGTATGGAAATATACAGTAGAATAAATAAAGGAGGTATGGTGTGGAGCCAGTTGGATAAATTTATATGGAATTCTTATAAGAGAAATTAGTCAAAACACCAAACTAGCAGTATACAAGACGGTGTTCAAAGTTTTGATCTGAGAATCTGGGTAGAAGTAAAGTACAGCAAGGTTTCCCAAACTTTTTTCCCCGTGGCTCGGTTATTTTAACATTTCATCTTCTTGACCCACTAAAATTTTTATGGCCAATAGGTAAAATAAAACAGATTTGAATGTTCATAGAGTTTTCATTTATTATTATTATAATAAAGAAGCATTTACTTTTACAAAAATATAAAGAAATTAAACTAAAGCCAAGTAATTTATTGACTTTATTCTTAAATCTGGTTCGACTTCCAATCGGTTTCTATATTTATTTTTTAGAAACACCAGTGTTGAAAAACGTGTTCCACACTTATAGGTTGTGACAAAAGGCATTAGAAATTTTATCACTTTTTCTGCTAAAACTGGGTACTCCTGATGGCAAGGCAGCCAAAAATCCATCAGTGGTATTGTGTTGAAGATGTATTTGAGTGCCATATCACACAACAGTTCAATTATAGATTCAATATCTGAATCTGGCAATTCTGTTTCAGATTCTGCGTTCACTGTAAAAGGATTCCTTATCCATGCTTTGTTGCTGGGGGGAAAATATTTCTTCAGACTTCAGACACAGTCTGGTGTTACGGCCTTGATAACAGCTGAAATCTCATCCAGCATGGAACTCATATTTTACTCTTTGGAAGCAGGGAATTGTAATTCCTTGCTTCCAAACGACGGGCCCACAAATTGAGTTTTTTTTGTTGCAGTGTCCACCTTCTCTAGCACTTTAAATACAGTTACATTGCTACCCTGTAATGTCAGATTTAAATTATTCAAAAAATCAAAAATGTCACAAAGGTAGGCAACCTTAATTAACCAATTGACATCATGAAAACTGTCTTTGAATTCAAATATTACATCCCTAGCCATTGGGGGATGTTGCTCTAAGAACATTAAAACTTGATCCTTCATTTCAATAAGTCTTCTTAAAAATTCCCTTTTGACAGCCATCGCACCTCACAGTGTAAAAGAAAATGTTCATGTTCACTCCCCATTTCTTTGCACAACACAGAGAATATTCTTGAATTCAATGGACAAGATTTTATAAAGTTCATAAATTGTAAACACTCTTGCATAGTTGCATTTAAAAGCAATGGCAGTCGTTTGACGGCCAATGCTTCTCTGTGAATGCTACAATGCACCCATACACAGTCTGGTGTTACGGCTTTGATCTTTGGAAAAAGTCCAGTACATGCACCTGCCATTGCGCAGGCTCCATCGCTACTCAGTCCCACACATTCCTTCCATTCAATGCCCTTTTCAGTGATGTAATTTGCATTTTTTGTAATTTTCAGTGATGTAATCAAATTAAAAATTTCTTCAGCTGTTGTTCTTGTTGTCAGAGGTTCACAAAAAAAAAAAGAAATTCTGTGTGATTGTATTGTCACTGTTATATTGTCACAACCATATCTCGCAAAACACATTAAATTGACATTGTCCGATATATCTGTACTTTCATCGAACCATCTCCATGATTCTATGCTTCACTGTGTTATTTGATAGCGTCAGCATATTTACTCGGCTCTCCTATTTTTTATCACACATTTGAGATGCTAACATTTTCATTGATGGAACTATTATATTTCTCGGCTACTGTGTGAGGATTACCAGTTTCAGCAATTAATTTTGATATTTCATAGGAAACTATTACAAGGTTTTCAGACTGAGCTCCCTGAGAAAAATTCAAAGACATAGTCTTCTTGGTAGCTATTAGTTCTCTCTTTTTATTTATAAAGAAATCTACTGGCTTATTACTGTAGTTCGGATGTTTCAATTCCAAATGTCGCTTCAACTTTGAAGGTCTCATGGACTCTTTTGAAAGTGCCACACAACAAATAACACATAATGGTTTGTCATCAGCATCCTTGATGAAACCGAATTGTATGTAATCCTCAGAATACTGTCGGGTCCACTACATCTTCTTTTTTGTAAGAGTAGTAGACACCGTGCAGCCGTTTGTTAGTGCTGATCTCAGAACTCGTGCCCGGCTGCACATCATTCGATTGTTCATTAGTGCTAATCAAAGAGTTTGCAACCAGCACATTGTTTGTTTGTTGTTTTATTACCCATTTATCCATCGTTAAATGGGTAATGGCAAGCGAGATGAAGAAATAATCAAATAAATTATTTAGAAATAATTCTAATAATTACGGCTATTCAGCCGAACCCACCATGCAAGGTAAACGTAATCAGTAAATACAAAAAAATATGCTCTCTCTCGATGCTTAACTCAAATGCTGAACAAGCAGAGTGAGTACGTGGCGAGCGAGTAAAACAAGTGCCAGACCACAAAATGATTTGGCTGGTGGCACGGTTGCCGCTGCTCAGCCTTGCCATTAGTTGAGCTACTTTACCATGAACAAAGAGACTGTGAAATGCCGACGTGGACAGAGCGTGTTTTTCGTCTTAATTAATTAAATTATTTATTCATTAGTCCAATTAAATGCTATTTACTTGTATTTTAGAGTTTCCTGAAAAAAAGAAAACTAAAAAACGAAACACCTAGGTTTTCGAGAGTTTCTTTAGGTGACCTGACATTCAGCTTTCGTGGCCCGGTGCAGGGTCGTGACCCACCATTTGGGAAATACGCTGAGGTACAGGATTAGAGACTAGAGACCACAGATATGAGAGTTCTGAGAAAAAATATGGGGAATGAACAGATGACATCAATGGCAGAATTATATTAAAAATGAAGATATTAGGAAGGAACTTTACATTGTTGGAATTCAAGAATGTGTGAGTATTGATAATTTAATATGGTATGGTCACTTAAACAGAATGGAAGAGGATAGGTGTTTGAAAAGCAAGTGATTGATGCCAATGACAAGAAAAAGACTAAACTCTCAATAGACTGATTCAGTCAGAAGTGCCTTAGAAGACGACTGAAATGTTAGTTACAATATTGGAAGGATGACAAGTGATAGACTGATTTGGAGAAAATTGTTGATAGGAGAATAGTAATAACATAAACTTAATCATGTGGTATTGCTATAGTACCTGTGCACTCTGTGAGTGTACAAACCAGGATATTGATGATGCTGTATTCACTAAGATATTCTTTCATGATTATTTTTCCTTTTACTGCAGTAAAGGAACTATACAGAATTTCCTTACATCTATTTTCTTAACTTTTTTCTTTCCTAGTCCAAATTGGCATTCTTTATAATTATTATCATTCTTTTTGCCTGTGCTTGATACCTGTAATGGACTTGCTTCTGATATTTCTTCCACAATATTTTCTTTATATGCAACTCTCCGTTTTTGTTTTATTTAAATCTATATAACTATAATATGGTTTCTTACCTTGACTTTGTAGATGCAATCCATTATTACTTTTTTTTTTTAGGTGCTCTTAACTGATTCATATGTGCTGATGACTTTTTCAGTTAGGTGATGAATTTTTATTGGAGGGATGCCATAGCCAAATGTCATCAAGTGTCAAAGTTTTATATGAATAGGAAATGACATGATAAAGCGATTTTGCTATATGTGTGTTACATAGTTTTGCTACAAAGTAGATTCAAATACAAAAAGAAAGGAGAACAAGAAGAAAACAAGTAAACATTGAGCAATAATAAAATATTTAAAGGCATAAAATGCTTACTTCTGTTGTTGCTTCAATAGATCCCCCATGCTTCAACAACAATTCAACTACCTTAATACGATTTTTTTTACAAGCAATATGAAGTGGTGTAAAACCATTAAGTGCTCTAGCATTAGGATCTGCTTTCCGGTCCAAAAGCAATTTTGCAACTCTTACATGTCCACAGTGAGCAGCCACGTGAAGTGCAGTCAAATAATCCTAAAAGAAAGAAGAAATACAAATAAGTTGAGATCACATCTTACATCAGTGATTAAGAAATTATTTACACCATATATATATATGTTAAAGATACCAAGCTATTTTAAACCTGGTTTTACTCCATTTCCCAAGTAAGCAAACAGACAAGTCAAGTTTGCACCTGCCAGTGTTGCAAGTCTAGTTGACCCTGCAGGTAGTGCAAGACGAAGGCAACTCATGGTAAAAGTAGAATAAACTCTGATCACTAATCTTAATATTTACCCATAATGCAAAGCACATCTCCTGGAGGAGATGTATGATGCTTTGTATTAAAGGCAAGGGGCCACTACCCAGACCGGTTTCGACCTTTATTGAGGTCTCATCAGTGGGAGCCAGGCTAGAAATACCAAGATTTGAGTAATACAGAGCTTATAAGTATTTTACCAGAACAAGTTACCATAAGATGTTTTAACCTTATTAAATAAAAAAAAATAAAATAAAAAAAATAGCTTGGTATCTTTAACATTTATTATACCCAAGGTAAAATACTTTCCACATTTATATCTCCTCCTGAGATTTTTATTTAATAAGGTTAAAACACCTTATGGTAACTTGTTCTGGTAAAATACTTATAAGCTCTGTATTACTAAAATCTTGGTATTTCTAGCCTGGCTCCCACTGATGAGACCTCAATAAAGGTCGAAACCGGTCTGAGCAGTGGCCCCTTGCCTTTAATACAAAGCATCATACATCTCCTCCAGGAGATGTGCTTTGCATTATGGGTAAATATTAAGATTAGTGATCAGAGCTTATTCTACTTTTACCATGAGTTGCCTTGGTCTTGCACTACCTACAGGGTCAGCTAGACTTGCAACACTTGCAGGTGCAAACTTGACTTGTTTGTCTGTTTGCTTACTTGGGAAATGGAGTAAAACCAGGTTTAAAATAGCTTGGTATCTTTAACATTTATTATACCCAAGGTAAAATATTTTCTACACACACACACACACACACACACACACACACACACACACACACACATAAATTTTTTCTGTTTGTTAATCACACCCTGTGATTTCAAACTGCAATATCTTCATTACTATGGGTGGGATAATGATGAGATTATCTAGAAAGTCCGCTCTAGAGATCAAACACACTACTTTTAAAGCCACTCCAGGTTACCAAAATTAGATCAGTGGTTCTTAACCTTTTAGTAGTTATGGCCCCCTAAAATATTTTCGTGGCTCTCTAGTTTGGTAACATAATAATAATAATTAAACTTTTTTTTTTAAAAAGTGGTTTTACTTACTGATTATAATCAAAAAAATCAGAAAACAGAAATCAACTTTACTTAAATGTATTTTAATGACACCTCTGTTGTTGATCACTCTCTCGACTAATTTGTCTATTCTTGCTTCAGTTGTGTTACTCGATGGTATTCACAGTCAGGAATCCATTTGGATTCGATTTCATTCTTTCGTTTTAATATTTACCATTGTAAAAAATCCCTTTTCACACAAATATGTAGAAACAAGACGCAACAAATTTTTGAATGGCAATTGTAAACAGGTGCGGTGTTGCGGCGTTTCTTATAATATTTATCTCTTTACTTATTTGTTATAATACGTTTGTACTCTAATCGTTTAGATTAACTTCTATTGTTTTATATCTTTCCTTTATCCTACCAGCTACACTATTTATGTTGAGACTTTTTCTTATCTTGTTTGCCTTTTCTTTACTTAATTCTTTCTTCTTGAAAACGGAGATCAGATTTATCCGTTGTCAATTCCAGTAGTGTGTCATCGTCCATTGGTGATAAATTTGTATTTTTGCAGTTATTATACGGATCGACGCGCAGTGTTGCCAGCAGCAAAAGACTTGTGGTACCTCCACAAAAGAAACTACTGAATTAAACTGCATACTTCAGATTAGTAAAACAAACCAATACAACTTTGACACAAAGTAAAATAAAGAACAAAAAATAATTATTTTAAGAGGTTTCAAAATTTTAAACACTAGAAACGTTCTATAAATTTTCTGCAGCCTCCCTGTTAAGAATCACTGTATTAGATGAAGACAGTCACATATTAATACATCCATGGCACAGTGGTATTTGAACCCAGAACATTTAAGATGGAGAGCAGAGATGTGCTATCCATTCAGCCAGACTAGGCTGCAATGCATTTAAGCTGAGTGTGAGAGTGCAAATACACAAGCATATCCACACCTGGCATTAACTTAAATGCATTAACTGAAGATATGGGTAACTGTTAAAAAATGATACAAGATTTCCATTTAATTTTTATATTCTAAGTATTTATTATCATATGAAAGAAAATGTACATTTTATTTTAATTCATCTTATTTATCTTTTTTTTTTATCTTATTTCATTTAATTCATCTAACTTCCTATCTAAATCTATACATGTTTAGGTGAAAGTATATAAAAGAAAATCAACATAAATCCATCCATTGTATGTGCATTCATTAAGTACATCATTTTGACAGAGGTTTAGTCTGAAGGACAGCATTATATATTCTAACTACTGAGAAAATTAAATCATTCTGGAAAAGGAAGAATTCTGTTCTTCAAAACAAAATACTGACAGTACAAAAAAAAAAAATAAGAACAATATTGACAAACAGAAACAACTTGTTTACAAATTGTAAACATGCTATCTCATAATCATCCATGTTGTATGATATTCAAATGCACAGTCTGTTAACAGTAAAGTCAAACTGCTCATTGGATCAGAATTTTGAATCTACACAAAAAACCATGAACAGCATATGCATAACAAATAGATCCTATAATATTCAAGACACTTAAATTAGGATATCAAGTTATAAGACTTGATAAGCAACTGACACAATGAAAAAGGAAAAGTTGGTCCTTGTTGGGGAACTAAATAGCAGAGTAGGAAATGATTGTGAGACATACAAAAATATTTTGGGAAAATTTGGAGAAAAGAGCAAAGCTAATAATAATGGCAAATATATGTTGGATTTGTGCTCAGGACATGGACGGGTTATTACTAACACCATGTTCTCTCTTCATGAATTTGTGCACATAAAAATGTGCACAAATTCATGAAGAGGCTAGGAATAAGAAAAGTCTCATTGACTATGTTATTGTTGATAGTGATGTTTTCTCCCTGGTGCAGAACACCAGAGTGTACAGAGGATTTGAAATTGGAAGTGATCACTATTTAGTCTTGAGCAGGATAAAATTGAATTTCATATTGAAAAGAATAACATGTAAGAAAGTTTTAAAGCGAATAAAAGTTGAGCAGCTCTCAGATGTGAACTGTAGACTAAAATACAGAAAGATTATTGAAAAGAAAATGAAAGAGTTTGAGAACAGGAATCAAATCTTGGAGATTCAGTGGCAAACTCTGAAGAAAACATTGATTGATTCTGCCAGAGAGGCATGTGGTGAGGTTGTGTGCAAGGATAAAAAAAAAAAAAAAAAAAAAAAAAAAAAAAAAAAAAAAAAATCAGAACTCCCTGGTGGACACAGGAAGTTAAAGAAGCAGTGAAGGAAAAGAAGAAAGCATATCAAAAGTTCCTGGCAAATAAGTCAGCTTTTACTCTTACAGAATACAGAGACAAATGTAAGAAATCTAAACAGTGTGTAAAACTAGCTAAACAAAAGTCATGGGAGGACTTTGGCAAGAATATAGAAAATAAATATCAAGAAGGTGGCAAAATATTCTGGAGGTTGTTGAAGAAGCTTAGGAATGGAGGAAAGAGTGCTGTAAAAGAGTTAGAGATGATAAAGGTGACATGAAAACTGGAGAAAAAAGATATCCTTGAAGTATGGAGTAATTACTTTGAAAAACTGCTAAATGAAACAAGCAGTGATGATAGCACAGTGGTAAAAAACACTGACCAGGCATGCAGGCAGGAATACATATCCATACTTGAAGTAGAAAAAGCCATCAAAGGCTTCAAATGTGGAAAGGCAGCTGGAGTAGATGATATTCGACCAGATATGCTGAAGTATGGTGGTATAAGAGTCTTACAGTGGCTGCACTGCATCGTTCAGAAAGCCTGGACAGAGGGACGAATTCCCGATGATTGGAGTAGAGCTCTCATAGTACCCATATATAAAAAGGGAAATAAAACTGAATGTGAGAATTACAGAGGTATTTCCTTACTGAGTGTTCCTGGCAATTACTATGCAAGTATACTTGAGAAATGGTTGAGAAGAATTGTGGAAGAAAAGCTTGGTGAAGAACAAGCTGGATTCAGGCCAAATAGAGGCTGTCAGGATCAGATCTTCACTTTACAACAGATAGTCGAGAAAGCATGGAAATATAACAAAGATCTGTATTTAGGTTTTGTCGATTTGGAAAAGGCATATCATAAGGTGCAAAGAGAGAAGCTATTCAATACGCTGCAGTTATATGGTGTCAATGGGACATTATATTAGGCAATACTTAGTCTTTATTTGAGTTGTAAGTCAGCAGTTAGAATTGAAGGAAGTACAGGAAGATGGTTTAATGTTAAATCTGGTGTGAGACAAGGATGTACATTATCCCCTCTGTTATTCATTATCTATATGGATCACATTATGAAGGAAAGTGGTATTAAACGTGATATCAAAATTGGAGATGTTAATGTCAGCTCTTTGCTTTATGCGGATGATGTTATACTTCTAAATAAATCCGCTACAAGTCTGCAAGATTCTCTGACTAAATTCATGTTATGAAGGTCAGCAATAAAAAGACAAAGACAATGAAAATAGGCAGAATCATTGAAACTCTCAACTGTGTTGTGAATGGAGAACCTGTGGAATAAGTAAAACATTTCAGCTACTTAGGTAAGATTTTTACTGAAGATGGTAAATTAAATATAGAAATAGACAACAGAATCAGCAAAGCTGGTATGGTGGGAAGTCAACTGAATAAATTCATATGGAATAAGAGAGAAATCAGTCGGAACACTAAATTAGCTGTATACAAGACAGTGTTCAAACCAGTTTTAACTTATGGATCTGAGAGCTGGGTCAGAAGTAAAATACTTGACCAAAGACTAGAGACCACAGATATGAGAGTCCTGAGAAAGATTAGAGGTGTCAACATATGGCATCAATGGCAATATCATATTAAAAACGAGGATATTAGGAAAGAACTTGACATTGTCAGCATCCAGGAATGCATTAGCAGAGCTAATCTCAGGTGGTATGGTCACTTAAACAGAATGGGCGAGGAAAGATTAGCAAAACAAGTGTTTTCTGCCAGGTTCGCAGGAAAACGACTCAGAGGAAGACCAAGATATAGGTGGATTGATACGGTACAAAGTGCCTTAGATGATAGAAATATAAGATCTGATAATGTTGGAGTCTTGACAAGTAACAGACTGATTTGGAGGAAAATTGTAGATAGGAAGTAGTAATGATATAATTTTTTCATGTAGTACTATCATATCCTGTACACCCCTTGTGGGTACATGGCAGGAATTTGATGATGAGTTATAATACTTTTATTAGGGCTAGTATTTCTTAAGATATACACATTGGTCTTGACTGTTTGAGCTGAGTATTATAAAAAGTAAGTGGAGAAGATGTAATTTCTTTTTGTGTGAGAAAACAAGCAAAACTGTGTTTTAGAAGCACTGAAGCTGATTAGGTTTTCAAGGGGTGTTTTCACCCAATGCAGAATACTGTGGAGATCAGTGTTCAGGGAACTTATTACAGATGATCTTGAAGCTTGAGATATTTGAGCACTGCAAGGTTGTCACATGATGATAGGTGGTGAGTGCTATCATCTGCAAAATTATGAATAGAGTTTGCAGTTGATAAGAACAGCTTATTTACATAAATCAGAAAGAGGTTGAGTGAAATGACAGAGTCCAAGGGACAGTTGGCATTAACAGGAAAATCTGAAGAAAGAACCCATCCACCATTGCACACAAGGATTGATCTGAGAGAAAATGGCAATTCAATTACACAATGATGTACACAGCTAATGTGATGGTAATTTGTTGAGAAGCCCTCAATGCCAGACTATCAAAAGCCTTGGAGATGTCAAAAGCAACTGAACATCATCATCATCAGATTCCTGCCATGTACCCTCAAGGGGTGTACAGGATATGATAGCACTACATGAAAAATTTACATTATTACTAACTTCCTATCTACAATTTTCCTCCAAATCAGTCTGTTACTTGTCAAGAACTCCAACATTATCAGATCTTACATACTAAGGCACTTTTTACTGTATCAATCCAGCTATATCTGGGTCTTTTTCCTGCCAACCTGGCAGAGAATACTTGTTTTGCTAATCTTTCCTCTCTTATTCTGTTTAAGTGACCATAACACCTGAGATTTGCTCTGCTGATGCATTCCTGGATGCCGACAATGTCAAGTTCTTACCTAATATCCTTGTTTTTAATATGATTTTGCCATTGATGCCTGTTCGTGCCCCTAATCTTTCTCAGGACTCTCATATCTGCGGTCTCTAGTTTTTGGTCAAGTGTTTTACTTCTGACCCAGCTCTCAGATCCATAAGTTAAAACTGGTTTGAACACTGTCTTGTATACAGCTAATTTAGTGTTCCGACTAATTTCTCTTTTATTCCATATAGCAATAGAGTGCTTAGGGGTCAAAGCTGTATAACTGAGAGGAGACCTCCACATGGCCTTTAAAGGAATGCAGAGAACCAAACAGGGCTTCTGACCTAATGTCCAATCCTCACCTTCTTGTGGTGCACCTTGTCAGTATCTACCTGGATACTGAACGAACGAGGATGGGCTGGCAATTTGGGATTTAGCCGACCAAATTGTATTCTTATTGGCTTAAACCAAAATACAATACAAAAAGCAACTGAACAGGTTTCTCTAAATAGCCAACTTTATTCAGAGGGGCATAATTTTGGAGATCTCCTGCAGATATAGAATGACAAAATCCATCCTGATGTTCATTAATTAGATAGTAGTTCTCAAGTGTTGAAGAAAGTGATGGCAGAAAATTTTCTAGATTACTTTGAGCAAAATTAAGGTGAGAGCAATAGGTCAATAGCTTGGTGGTAAGCATTTATCACCTTTTTTTTGGGAAGTGGCTGTATACAGGCTTTTTTCCATGTACTCAGCTGACATCAGCTGAGTAAAGTTTAGTGCATAAATGATAGATAATTGGAATAGAGCTCTGCTCATACTGATTAATAAAAAAGAAAACCAAACTGAGTGTGAGAATTATAGAGGGAGATAATTCATGACAGTCACCTAAAAGTGAGCTGGAAGAGAAGAATGAAGCCACGACATCAGCCTTGTCTTTAGGAGATGATACGATGCTACCATTAGGGAGAGATACATGAAGCAGAATAGATGGATAAAAGTTGTGTCCAACAGTTTTTATCCAGCAAGCGACCAGAAGGCATGATTGCAAGTGGCACAAGCACCTAGTTTTCTACATTTATCCTTGTTTAATTTAGACTTTGCCCTTTTAAGGATGGTTTTACAAGTGTGGCAGGCAACGGTATATGCTGTGAAGGAAGCTGGTGTGTTTTGATCTCAAGCTTCTTGTGAGAAGCTGTTTGCTTTTCTTGGACAACCATAGTTTAAATATGGGTTGAGAAATGTGAACAGAGTGAGGAAAAGTTTCCATTCTAACATGGATTACTTCTTGTTAAAAAACGTTTAATTTTCTTGACCAAAAAGCTCTGGAAAGACTTTTATTGAGATTATATTGATCAAGTGCATATAATAAACAACTATGTTATACCAACTAGTTTCACCAACTAAGGCTGTTGGCATCTTCAGGATGATGATGCCAACAGCCTTAGTCATTTTAACAAGAAGTAATCCATTCTAACATGGATTACTTCTTGTTAAAAAAAGTTTAATTTTCTTGACCAAAAAACTCTGGAAAGACTTTTATTGAGATTATATTGATCAAGTGCATATAATAAACAACCATGTTATACCAACTAGTTTCACCAACTAAGGCTGTTGGCATCTTCAGGATGATGATGCCAACAGACTTAGTTGGTGAAACTAGTTGGTATAACATAGTTGTTTATTATAAGCACTTGATCAATATAATCCCATTAAAAGTCTTTCCATGGATTACTTCTGTAGCAAGATCAACAGGTATCTGGATCAGAAAAATGAAAACAGCAGTCAGATCTTGGAAAGGAGGAGTAAAAAAGTCATGTTAAGTCCTCCAATCAGTATTGTTGTAATGCCAGAACACACGATGTTGTGAATGGCTGAAAGAAGGATGTTCCACTAGGAAGAAACATGGATGAGATTATGGTAATATTTAACAAGAGAGCAGTCACCTGAACAGAGTAATAGGAAGGAGAATTAGTTAAGAAGAGATCCAGAGTTTTGGGTGAGTGAAGAGGAATTCTTGTAGGGAGATGAATGTCCTGTTTTAAGTCATTGCTCACAGCAAAAATCTCTGCCTCTCTTCCAGGTCTTCCATGGTTGGGGAAATTTGAAAAATGGAGCCAATTAAAATTTGGACTTTGAAATCACCAAGAAAGGTGACTTCACTGTTTGAAAATTTTGATTGAATGAATCAAGCTTTGAAGATAAGAAGTCAAAGAGCGGGGGATGATTTTCAGAACTGTGAAAAGAGGCAGCAGATGAATAAAATAAAATGTGTAAAATAAATCTTAAGCCACAGGAGATCAAAAAGGTGAGATTCTAGGTTAGACATCCTTTGACAAGGAATATCAGAACACACAATGGCACATGCATCTCCACTGCAAAAGGAGTCATACAGATCATAATTTGGACAGTTAAACTGTGATTAAGGTAGCAGAAATTTCGGTTTCAGTCTGAAACAGATCAGGTTTGCATGACTGAAGATGATGGATGATACATATCATTTACATTATTGGTGATGCCACAGATGTCGGTAAAGTGAATATGAAAGTGTTTTTTTTTTTTTTTTTTTTTGAGAGATTTTTTGAGTAAGTTTTTTTGGGGGGAATTTTAAAAGGAGATTTATTTCTAGTTCCACAGAGACACTATACTCGTTCAGGATTAGTTTTCATATTTAATGTTTCAAAAGGTGATGACTAAGAAGAGAAGGGGAACATGCAGTAGGAGCAAAATAGACTCTTGAAGATATCACTCATACAAACAGCATCCAGTCTCCAAACCATAACATGGCTTTGACAATCTCCCCCCCCTTCAAAAAAAACACGCGCACACACACACACACCATATTACACAGCCGATCTCCAGGCACAACCCGGCAGTGTACTTAACAGCAAAATTATACACCAGCTGATCAGGAAGCTTCCTAGAAAATGCATTACAATCTGGTTCAGTCACATACACTAACTGGCAGCCTGCCTGTGGGGCTGCTTGACTACTGTACCCTCAATGGGTATCACTCACATTACACATAGAAGGTTGGGTGGGCGGGACAGAAATCAGAACCCTTGCTCTAGGAACCAAATATGGCAATATTGCCGGTGAAATACCACTGGCAATAAAAGTCATCTACAGCATAAAATCAATAAATTATTATTCAAAACATAACATTGCTTTTGATAACAACAATGATGTAAAAAAGTCTTGTTGTCCCAGGAGACATTACCAAACATCATTTCCTGATATATGTATAAACTCATGAGTGTACAGGAAGAAAACAGTGATCGATTCATTCAGCCATGGAAGTGTGGTGAAGATGTTTATAAATAGAAAAAATATGAACTCCGTGGTGGACTAAAGTTAAAGCCCTAGAAAATAAAGTATGTATTGAAAATTTACAACATGTAAGTTAAGCTGTCCTAAGAGAATACAGAGTAAAATACAAGACAACTATGTGTACAAGTAGCTAACTACAAGTTATGTGAGGACTTTCATAGGAATATACTAAATAAATATTAGGAAGATGACAAAATGCTCTGGAGGCTATTGAAGAAAAGAAATGTAGGAAAGGGAGTATTATAAAAGGAATTAGAAATGAGATCAAAAAGAAGATAAAGATATAAAAGATATTTGGGATGTCTGGAGTAATTGCTTTGCAATATTATTAAATGAGATAAGCAGAAACAAAACACTAGTAAAAAAATATTCTGCAGGAAATACAATCAGGAGCAGATATCAATATCAACACATTAACTAGTAATTTTGCATACTCCTGATTTCTTGAACGGAGAAACCAGATATGGAGAATTTCATTTCAAGATACAGAAATGAAAAAAAAGCTTGTTATGTCCATAATTGCTAGCAGGTCAGAAGGTCCTATTAGAATCATTTGTTTTTTCAATGAAGTCTGCTGATGCTTATAATGTATCTTGCCTATAAGTGGGACTACCAACTGTGCAAGATATTTAGAGAGAAGAGAGATGGGTGAATATTTGTCTCTAAATATCTCACATAACTGATAGTTCTCACTTAAAGGCAAGATGGGCACTTACATAAGAAACAGTGCACTTTACTAAAGAGCAAAGAATTCTGCATCAGCACCTGCTGACATATTGGCAAGGCTGGCCATTATCAACCAGTTTAATAATATGCCTTAAATAGAAATCACAGTATATTACAAGGACTGTTTCCACTAAATGCTGTGATGTTATTTGAACCATGCATCAATAACAGTCATCAAATTCCAAGACAAATTCTAAGAACAGAAATAATGCCCAGTAATGGGCTCAGCACTTTCAGTTAACCCCTTCATGGAGTCATTTGAAAAGCAGGCCTTGAGGAATTCATGAATTATGGCTTTTTTTTCTCTAAAATATGTAGATGTATTCATCATATGGCCCAGCTCCGAAAGACTGTTGTTATCTTAACATTCATTCCTGCATTAAGTTCACTAATGAATTAGAAAACGACAGTTCCCTGCTTTTTATAAACACTCTGCTGGAGGTTCTGAATAAAATAGTATGTAAAGACTATTTAGCTGTTGTCTACAGAAAAAAAAAAAAAAAAAAAAAAAAATGAGAAATAATGACATATAAAGTCCCACAACCTGTCACAAAAAAAAAAAAAAAAAAAAAAAGTATTATAACAACTGTTGAAAGTTTATTTTTCACTTGGTTAGAGTATAATAAAATTAGTTTAATCCTTTATCCAAGTGTGAGCAAACAAAGTTTGTGCCTGAAAGTATCTTCAGGACTAGGGTTGTACCACCTTACCCTAGTCCTGAAGATACTTTCAGGTGCAAACTTTGGATAAAGTTTTGCTCACACTTGGATAAAGGATTAAACTAATTTTATTATACTCTAACCAAGTGAAAAATAAACTTTCAACATCTTTCTCCAAATCCAGAGTAATTTATTAAAAAAGGGTGGCACACCATTTGGCAACTCCTATAGGTAGAGATGACCTGCTAATGCTTCTGCCTGGTATCTCCACTTGGGCCTGGCTCCCACTGAAGAGACCTCAATAAAGGTCGAAACTAGTCTGGGTAGTGGCTCTTCCCTTAATGCATAACATTAAACATATCTGCAAGGAGATGTGTTTTGTATTATGGGAGATAATGAGATGGAAGTGTTGGTATCTTGCTCCACCTTTGCAACGAGTTTACTGGTGTTGTACCACCTTACCCTAGTCCTGAAGATACTTTCAGGTGCAAACTTTGTTTGCTCACACTTGGATAAAGGATTAAACTAATTTTATTATATTATAACAACCCTTAGAAACAGGGCACACAACATTTCCAGCAATATGGAGAAGCCAAGAATTCAAAGTAGACAGAAAAAACAAGAATATAGTGTTATTAATCCCTTACACATGAACCGCCACAGATAAGATAGCAAATATATTGCTTCAGTAAAGAATAACAGTTGCTTTCTCTCCACTATACAAGATCTCAAATCTCCTTTGAGTCCCAAACCTCTCCATTCACCTCAAAAAACTGGGAGTATACAAACTCACTTGTTCATGTGGAATTTGTTATGTGGACAGACATGGTTAAGAGAGAGATCTGCATGTCACAGAACAATAAAGGACATGGAGGGAGAAAAAAAAATTAATTGCCTTAGTCAAATTTCATTGTAATACAGGTGCTATAAATGAATAACACTAAGCAGTTTAGTGTTATTCATTCAATGCATAAGTAACTTGTAAGAATTCAAGAATGCCTTAAAAATATCAAGTCCACTGATACATATAAAGATGCAAACATAGTACCACATTTCACAGTGTATAAATGAATACGAAATACTTACAACAGTAACATCATCCACTGGAGCCTTATGATATAATAATATTCGAGCACTATCTACATGATCTCCTTGTGATGCCATATGCAAAGGAGCTAATCCATTCTATAAAATAATGTCAAAGAATGAAATTATAATACAACATTAAATAATTTAACAAAGTACATGATAACTTGCAATATCTTACTGACCCACTCACTTAAGCATTTTTCACAAAATGATTTATTTAAAGCAGGACTTATACAAATACAGCAATTTATAAAACATATATATATATACTTCTGAACAATCTGCATGGTAGATATTTTGAATTCACTTTGTTTTATACATTTTATGCCTTAGTGAAATGGGACAACTAATGACTCTGACCTGATTCTGGCAGATATCAGTTTCTGGAGCTAGTTCATAAACTATGTTTATGTGCATATATCCTATCTGTAACTTGTTCTTAAGAAAATCCCATAAACAGATTGTTCTTAAGAAAATCCCATCCATAGTGCTCACATATGGTATGTGAGCACTATGGATGGGCAAAAAACTGAGAAAAGAAACTTGTTAGAAGTGAAATTGAAGACCTCCAGATTACATACTTTAGTAAATGTACAAGACAGGACACTGTTTCAGAAAACAGCACAGAAAAAACAAGAATGAACTTTGAAGAAGGAAATTCTGTTCCCAGCATAGAACAGAATCATAACAAGATATTGAGTAGTTCCAGATGTTTTAACCTCCATAATGATGCAGCCATTAACCAAAATCTGGATATGAAATGTTTGACAGAGTTGAACTAACATGAAGTGCCAGTGATTATCATTATGAGGTGTAATAATCCTCTACACTCAGTAGAACACTCAATCAGCATAACTCGTGTACACAGCTGTGTCCCATAGCTACTGTTATGGAAAGCAAGAAGTACATAATTCCTGAGAGTAAAGTTAGATTTTAATCACATAAAGACTAAACGTATACAATATATTTTTACATTTCTCAAGCAGCATGTGAAAGAAGCAACTCAAGGACAAAGAGTGTTAGATTTGATCACAGAGTCAGAAGGTATCTCAGTTAAGAATGTGACTATTTTGCCACCAATTGGTGACAGTGTTCATGTCATACTCGGAAGTGGCTAGGTTCCAATCAGGACAGGTTATATGCTGAACTATAAATCTGGAAATTATGACAAACTCAGGAGAATACTATCTTTGGTTCCATAGTATCAGTTGTTAAACAGGAAAGATATCAGCAGTGTATGGGAAGTTTTGAAAAGATGTTTAAATAGAGCAGTATCTGAATGTGTCCTTATAATTCAAAGAATAAATAGAATGGGAGGGAAATCGATGTGCGATCTCATTAACAAAGAGATTCATAAGAAGATGACGTGGAAGGAATATCGTGAGAAAAGTTAGGAAATATATAATGCTTAGGCCGAAAAAGTTACAAATATTGTACAGAAAGTTAAATTGGAGTATGGAACTAGCTGCACAGGCTAAAAGCAACCCAAATGAATTTTGTAGTTACGATGCAAGTAAAAGACAGAATGGCTCTGGAAGAATTACTTTAATGAAATAATGCAGACATTACTTTAATATCAGAAGCCGATGAAGTAGTTCAAACAATGCGTGCTCACTTCACCAAGATCTATCAACCTGGTTTATGTAACATAGTGCACAGTGCTACCACTATATTGTATGAAGAAATCAAGGGGCATGGGAAGGAGGTTCTAGAGGTGTTGCATAGCATGGATAAGAATTTAGCAATTGGGTTAGATGAGATATCAGCACATGTGGGAAAGGAATGTTCAGCTTATCTGGTGAGACACTTGACATGATTGTATAATTTGAGTCTTAGCTCAGAAAAGATCCTGCAGGAATGGAAAGAATGTGTGATAATTCCCATTGCACAAGGATGATGAAAACACTGATGTGTCTAACTAGCTACCTATCAGTAGCTATGGAGTAATTGCAAAGATTTTAGAGAAGTTGGTAAGAACTTGCATACAGAAATGAGGGGGGGGGACAAACAAAATATACTTTGCAAGTGAGTTTACTAAAAGGAGGTCGAATCTGTGCAATTTGCTCATATCATGGCAGATTTGGTTAAAGGAAAGGGATACATGACAATACTATTAGAATCTACTGTCATTTCATAGGATACCAGATGAAAGCTATTGCGTAAACCACAGACTATGGAATTGGAATATAAGCTATAAGCTTGGATAAGTGGGTGGCTGATGGACAGGTATGAGAAACTGGTATATAGAGGATGTGAATCTGCCAGGTTTAAGGTGACCAGTGGTGTGCAATCAGGATCAGTCCTTAGAGAACTGTTGTTTAATCTATGCATTAACGTTATTGGAAAAGAATTGACAGGAGATCTTCAGTCGTTTGCTGATGATGCAAAGCATTAGATAGGCAGAACAATCAGAGATGCTATTGACATAAAACATTAATTGAAGGTGCATAGCATATCGCAGAACCTTGATGTGAACATGGTTGCAGGACTGGATGGGATACTAGATGGACTTTAAAGAGAAGCTGTTAGGGAACTGGCAGTGCCTTTCACCCTATTGTTTAGTCTAAGTCTTAACTCTGAGTTAGTCCCAAGGGGATGGAAAGAGGTGAAAATACTTCCATTACATAAAGGAGGCTTCGAGATCGATGTAGCAAATTACCAACCAATCAACATATCAGGAATCTTAGTCAATGTACTGGAAAAGTTAGTCAAGAGTAAAATATAGGAATGAATAGACAAATATGGGATACTATTTTGTGAAAGGTAGGTCATGCCTCAGTAACTTGCTCATGTTTTATAATACAGTGACAGCTGAGTTGGATGAAGGTAATGGGTTTGCAGTGTTACTGCTGAACTTTGCAAAAGCTTTTGACAAGATACTGCATGGAATTCTAATTACCGCATACGTCGGCATATAGGACAACTGGCGTATAAGACGAGGCCTAAATTTTAGCCTATTTTTAGGATTTAAGCTTATGTCTGTTGCATAAGACGACCCCCCAATTTCTTCTTTCTTGTATTAATGCAACGTTAGGCATTGTTGTTATATCCATTATTTTTATATCTATGCATATCCGTTATTCTTTTCTGCATAGCATAGATTTAGTATTTACGCGAATTACCCTAATTAAAAGTGATTAGCCCCAGTAATTATTAATTTTACTTTTTTTTTTTAAATTTTAGGATTATTAAAATTGTTATCATTTAAAATCATGGAACCAGCAACAAAACGAAGAAAGTATGAAGCTCAATTTAAAATACGGGTAATTAAAATGGCAAAGCAAACTAATAACTGTGCTGCTGCAAGAAAGTTTGACCTAACTGTGATGGTAAGAGAATGGAGGAAGAAAGAAGATATTTTTAAAAAATTGCCAAAGAAAAAAATGTGCAATGAGAAATGGGATCACCTGATGAATGCAAATGGAAAATCACGTTGCAGAATAGGCATTTGAACAAAGGCAGAATGGTTATCTTGTTACAAGAAATATGATTAGAGCATATGCACTAAAATGGTCAAGATTGAATCTGGATGAATGTATAGAATTTCAAGCTACTTCAGGATGGTGTAATTGTTTTATGAACAGACAAAATCTGGTAATACGACAAAAAACGAAAATTGCTAATAAACACCAGCAAGTACTTCTTTATTGAAAATGGGGGGGGTAAGCCCCTTTGTTTTATTTGTCATAAGACAAAGGAGAATTAATTTAGACCTGCAGGGCAAAAATAAATTATTAGCAGAACTGTTTTCTGACATAAAAGCTTTTGAAGACAAATTATGTCTGTTGAAGAAAGATATAATTGAAGAAAATCTACATCATTATATGTGTTGCAAATCTGCATCTACAGTTGGATGACAAACGCAAAAAGAAACATTTGTTGGTATCATTGAAGATTTACAAATGGAATTTTCAACAAGATTTGTGGATTTTCAAAAAAATAGCATCAAAATGCGATTATTTTTGAAGTCTTTTAATGTCGACATTGACGTACCAAACCAACTACAGATGGAAGTTTTGGAATTACAACACAATGAAACATTAAAGAACGCATTTTCGTTAGAAAATATCGAAAATTTTTATCGATGCTTACCAAAAAAATTTCAAGGATTAATTAGTATCGCAAAGAAGGTGATAGTCGCATTTGGAAGCACATATTTGCGAACAAGCATTTTCTGCCATTTATTTTAGAAAAAATAAATTTTCTTCTCGACTGACTGATGAACATTTGCATGCTTCAATTCGAATTTGCACCTCAACTTATAAAGTAGATATAGATAATCTGCCTAAGGGAAAACAATTACAACAGTCACATTAAGCAGAGAGACATATTGTGATGCATAAACTCTATTACTTTGTTTTTAAGTGATAATAATTTTCATTGCGTTTAATTTTCATGCTTGTTTCATATCTCATATTTTAAATATTTCTGTATTTTTTTAAGATTGATACAATAAAAATTGATAACTTAGGTATTTTTTCCATTCACTATTTTCTCTTAATTAAACGCTTACAGCCCGATTATTAAAAATAAAAACTGAATGTGGCCGACGAGCTTAAAAAGGTTGCTGACCCCTGATTTAAACAACGAATCTGAAGAACTATTTTCAACAGATGAAGAAAATTAACATGAAAATTGAGGTTAATAATTATTATTATTTTTTAAGACTTACATCTATTGTAATATTTTAAATAAATTTATGTAAAAAAAAAATAATCTGATTTATTTATAAACATCTATTTTCTTATATAACGATGTATTGTAAATACCTAAATGTTCATCCAAGAAATTAAGCTTCCCTTTTTATACTTGCCGTATAAGACGACCCATGATTTGGAGGGGTTTTCTGTAGTATTTGAGAGTCGTCTTATACGCTGACACATAGGGTAATAAATTGCAACACATGGGGATGGATATAAAGTTGGTGAAGTGGATAAGTGGGTGGTTGATGGAGGGACACCAGACTGTAGATTATTCAGGAGAAAAGTCCAGCAGAAGGCCAGTGACTATTGTCATGCCACAGGGATCTGTTATTGGACACTACTATTTAATTTGTACATTAATGATATAGGAAAGGATCTGAGAGGAACTATTCAGTTTTTTTAACAATAATGCAGAACAGGGTAGCGCAATAGTTAATAAAGGTGATGTTAAAATTCTGCAGGATGATTTGGATAGACTGGCAGTATGGGCAAATGAGAATGAATATCAGTTTAACATGGCAAAATGTAAGGTTATACATTTTGCAGCCAAAAGATTACCAGCTGTGTACCACAACAATAGAAATGTACTTCAGGAAATTGATGAAACAGCAGATTTGAGGGTGTTAGTAGACAGGGAGTTAATATTCAGGAGGCTTATTGCAAAAGTGGCAAAAGCAGCTCTTCGGATTACTTGGTTACTAAAGAACACTCTGACCAGCAGAATATTAATCAGTTCTCCTGATAGATAACATACATTCAATCTCTTCCCTTGGTAATTCAGACAATAACCTCATCCAACATTCCTTTCCTGGTGACTATCCTTTATTCAAATACTCTCAGTTGCATGCCTTCTTTTGGCTACTGTTTTTCTGTCTTTAGATCCAGGTGACACTGCCGGTCAATTAATTGAATAATTTTGACTGGAATGAGAGTCATAATCTACATTCCACCCCAAAAGTCCAGACCATGATCTAAATCTTAGTTGTACAAGTGTGCAAATATAGGCTAAAAAAACAATTCAGCATACCACAAGTGACATGAAACCAGCAATCCAGAATATGTCAGTCTATAAGGCAGCATGCAACAACTTCAAAGAATTTATTGGTCAAATCCAATCCACCAGCTTTCTTCTCAAGTGATAGTCAAGCCATCTGGTGACAAGGACAATCTTCCTAGAATCATTCTTTCACCAATTACTGCACCGATGATCAAGCCAATGTACATATTTACCATTCTTTTTTTTTTCTTTTTTTCTGTATACGAAAGTTTAACCAGAATGACTGATCAAATTTAAGCAGCTAAAATTATAAAATTCTGAAATTATCAACCAAAATAACAAACTAGCAATGCAAATTATACTGTAAATTTGGTGTTTATGCTCTCAACTATACTCAATGCTTTGGTTATTTTCTGGCTATTTCTATGTTCAATTTGCTAAAGCAGAAAAAAAAAAAGTTTTATATCATTCTCATATGCACAATCACCTTAAATCATTCTTTTTCTTCCTTGCTGATGATCAGGAGAAATCCCCCCCCCATTCCCCACTACATTCACTTTACTAAGAACTGCTCACTACACGTTTCCTCTAGTCTTTTGTTGGAAAGACATCAGGAAAATCTCAAACAAATGAATATAAATAACTTTTCTTGTCCTGATGGTAACTCCTAACTGTACTCAAAACTTATGCTTCCTAATTTTCACACTCTTCTGGCATCTACTTTATATCTTGGAAACAAGCCAAAAGAAAGAATAAAAAAGCCAGCCATCCAACTACAGTTTCAAAGCACTCATCCCAGTTCTACTGAAAATAACGAAGAAAGTTTTCTTCTTTTTTATCCATCAAATGAAAGGTTGAGTCACCTATGAACAATTCTTTGCCCTCTGGCTCTTGGCTTCTGTCAAGTCTCTGAAGCTTGTTAACTGTGACCTTGCATTCAAAAAATTTAACCAAGTTCTTCTTGGTTTGCCTATTGTTTTCCTCCAATAATTCCATTCATGGCTATATTTGGTAATCCCTGAAAGGACATTCTCTGGTGGAGTTATAATCATCTTAATTGTCAGGAATTATATCTATGATATCTTCTCTATGGTTTAATTCATGTTTAATTTGCTCATTTGTTTTGTGTTCTGACCAGTGAGTCTTGTTTATTTTCCAAAAGCATTTTATTTGGAATGCTCTGATTTTCTGTATTTCTTTCTGACTGATTCTACGTATCTTGGCTCCATATATAGGCATAGGTATAATAATATTTTTATAGAGATTTAGTAATGAAAAAAGACATTAACAATAAAAATCCTTTACTATCTAAAAGTCCACCAGGTAATCAGTTAGAGTCCACTACTCTAAACCTATAGCAGATCTTGCCAATATCATCAATCCATGGACCAAAAGTATGGTAGGTTTGTGATGAAATTTGCATGCTAGCTTTATATATCATCATCAACAACAGCTTTCTGCAGTCCTCTACTGAATGAATGCCTTTCTCCATGCTTCTTCCATTTTGGTTGATCTTGTGCATCTCTCCACTATAAATAACCATAACAACTTGTTACCTCATCATCTCTGTTGTCAGACATTCGCATCACATCTTGTCCAGCACCAATCATTGCCTTTTATTACTAATGCAATGTCCATTCTTACCTTTGTTTGCTTCTAAATATTATTCCTTTTATCTAGCTATGTCATTCCCAAAATGGCACTTTCCACATTTTGTTGGGTTGCGAGAAATTTCAAATTTCTCTAGGTGATTTTAGCCATACTCCAGGTATAGGTCATTGCTGGGAGTACACACTGGTTGTAGATCATTCTTTTTAGGTAGTTGGGTAAATTGCTTTTAAATATATCTCTATAATGGTTAAAAACTTTCCACCTGTGTTATCCAACTGAAATTTCATTATTAAGTTTATGGTTGTTTGTAATGATTTGTATTAACTCACTATTTCAATCTGCCTTAGATTTATTTTGATTTGTTTTCATTCTGGAGTATTTTCACTATACATTAGTTTTGAATTATCCAAGGAATGTTCCTTGAGGAATATAATATTACACTTAATTCCCAAAGTGTCAATATTTCATTAATAATATTATAATATGCTTCCCTTAAAAGAGTTTTCTCACAATTCTTGTGCAAAATTCTTCATTTCAACCATGACATGAAATATGATTAGGATTTCTTCCTGAATTAAAACGTTTTTCTTACAGCTACTTAAAATGAAATACTAAAGAAATCAAATTACAATATTCAGTGATAACATAGAGTTACTTTATATTTATTTTATTGAAATAGTTAAAATACAAACCTTTGTTTTGGCAGTAATTGGAGCACCCTTGTCAAGAAGCATATCTACAACTTGGTCATGACCGCTACGTGCAGCACAGTGTAATGGTGTCAATCCATCCTGTAACAAAATATCATCAAATATTATGATTTTTTTAAATTTTTTTAATAAGCCTGCAAAAGAACTTGGTGAATCCATGTAAATCATACTTCTTTGATAGCAGTTCTCTTTTATATGTTCAAGAGCAAGCTGTATGACATGAGGCTCAGAAGTATAGTTAACTGCATTCTTTTCATTTAGTGTTACATGGTGATCAGCATTCATTTTACAAATTATGGACTTTACAACCCAAAGTCTGGCTAAGATATGTTGATGATGTTTTTGCGATCTGGCCACATGGGCACCAGATACTTTCCTTAGCCACCTAAACAAACAACACAAACGCATACAGTTCACAATTGAGATTGAAAAACAGAACACACTTCCATTTCTAGATACACTTGTCACACATCTTCCTTCTGGCAGTCTTTCATTCACTGTTTACCAGAAACCGACACATACTGGCCAATATATACACATAAATTCCTACCACTCTCGGAAGACCCTGTAACCTCTAGACAGCGCGTCCCCTGGGTGGCGGATAGGGAAGCCCACCAGATATGGCGGGGTGGTCCAAATATGTTGAATAAGGACTTGTGGACCAACAGAGGGCTATCATCTTGATAGCAAGGGAAGTGGCTTTCCCATGGTCCCCTAGCTGGGTCTATTCTCTCTCTTCCGTCTTCTTCTTTGAGGTAGGCCCCCTTGCTCTTTAATCTTTCCTATATGGCATTCCTCGCCCAACTCTTGTAACTCACGACCCTAATGCTATTAGAGTAATCAAGGGCTATGGGTCATTCTATTTCTATCTCTATGTCTTCTCTTTAAAAATCTCTCCTACCACTTAAGGCAACTCAAGCTTGAAGGCCTCAAGATGGCAGCCCCATCACCAGGCTAGACTGCAGATGGCCAGTAACCCTCTCAGTCAAAATTTTAACCCACTAAAAAGACTCATGAAGATAGTAAACGGACAGAATTTTTTGGTAACAAACCGGTTGGAATAAGGATTAGAGAAGAAAATTACCGAAAACAAAAAAAAAAGCAGAAATACACCTATTGGAATATAGCTACCTGGAATGTGAGAAGTATTCACCACAAAATCATAGAACTGGACCAAGCACTAGAAGAAAGAAATGTAAAAATAGCAGTAATTACAGAATCTAAAAAAAGCAGAGAGGAACAGACGAAACTGAAAATTATATCTATATATACAGTGGGGTCAGAAGAGAGAGCTAAATCTGGTGTAATGATCTTTCTACATAAATCTCTTAGAAACAATATAATCCATTACAACTTTTGGAGCGATAGAATAATAGAAATTAGAATTAAAATAGACAGGGGCTATATGACAGTAATTGGAACTTATGCACCTGAAGAAGGAAAAGAGGAGGACTCAGAAAACTTCTACATCCAACTGCAGAACATATTAAATAAGACCAATCCTAAGGATCACATTTTGGTAATAGGAAATCTCAAAGCAAGAATTGGCAATAAACCATATAAACCAAACATAGGACCAATCGGAGAACTCAACTGTAATAGAAATGGAAACAGATTAAGAGATTTTACTATAAGCAATAACCTTAAAATAATGATGAAAATTTATTTATCACTAGGTTAGACTATAATAGATTTAGTTTAATCCTTTATCCCAGTGAGAGCAAACAAAGTTTGCGCCTGAAAATATCTTCAGGACTAAATATAGTGTTGTACTATCTTATCCAGTAAGTAGTGCAACACCAAGGCAACTCGTGGCAAAGGTGGAGCAAGCTACCAGGCACTTCTAACCCAGTATCTCCTATAATGCAAAACACATTTCCTATGTGGATATGTATATGTATATACTGTTATGCATTAAAGGGATTGGCCATCTACCCAGACTAGTTTCGACCTTTATTGAGGTCTCTTCAGTGGGAGCCAGGCCCAGAGCTGGAGATACCAGGCAGAAGCAGTAGCAAGTCATCTGTGCCTATGGGAGTTGCCAAAAGGTTTATCACCTTTTTTAAAAATTACTCTGGATTTAGAGAAAGATGTTGAAAATTTATTTATCACTAGGTTAGACTATAATAGATTTAGTTTAATCCTTTATCCCAGTGAGAGCAAACAAAGTTTGCGCCTGAAAATATAGTGTTGTACTATCTTATCCAGTAAGTAGTGCAACACCAAGGCAACTCGTGGCAAAGGTGGAGCAAGCTACCAGGCACTTCTAACCCAGTATCTCCCATAATGCAAAACACATTTCCTATGTGGATATGTATATACTGTTATGCATTAAAGGGATTGGCCATCTACCCAGACTAGTTTCGACCTTTATTGAGGTCTCTTCAGTGGGAGCCAGGCCCAGAGCTGGAGATACCAGGCAGAAGCAGTAGCAAGTCATCTGTGCCTATGGGAGTTGCCAAAAGGTTTATCACCTTTTTTAAAAATTACTCTGGATTTAGAGAAAGATGTTGAAAATTTATTTATCACTAGGTTAGACTATAATAGATTTAGTTTAATCCTTTATCCCAGTGAGAGCAAACAAAGTTTGCGCCTGAAAATATCTTCAGGACTAAATATAGTGTTGTACTATCTTATCCAGTAAGTAGTGCAACACCAAGGCAACTCGTGGCAAAGGTGGAGCAAGCTACCAGGCACTTCTAACCCAGTATCTCCCATAATGCAAAACACATTTCCTATGTGGATATGTATACTGTTATGCATTAAAGGGATTGGCCATCTACCCAGACTAGTTTCGACCTTTATTGAGGTCTCTTCAGTGGGAGCCAGGCCCAGAGCTGGAGATTGCTTCTGCCTGGTATCTCCAGCTCTGGGCCTGGCTCCCACTGAAGAGACCTCAATAAAGGTCGAAACTAGTCTGGGTAGATGGCCAATCCCTTTAATGCATAACAGTATACATATCCACATAGGAAATGTGTTTTGCATTATGGGAGATACTGGGTTAGAAGTGCCTGGTAGCTTGCTCCACCTTTGCCACGAGTTGCCTTGGTGTTGCACTACTTACTGGATAAGATAGTACAACACTATATTTAGTCCTGAAGATATTTTCAGGCGCAAACTTTGTTTGCTCTCACTGGGATAAAGGATTAAACTAAATCTATTATACTTAAAATAATGAACACCTTCTTCAAACATAAAGACATCCACAGATACACTTGGGAAGCAAGAGACACAAGAAGCATTATTGATTACATAATTAGCAATATCAAAATGTCAGAAATGATAATAGATACAAGAGTATACAGAGGATCTGAAATAGAATCAGATCATTACATTTTAATTGGAAAAATAAAATGGGAACCAAGATGGAGAACAACAAAAAAGCATAAGGAAAATAGAAATTTTGAATCTTTCAAAGTTAGACTTTTGGACGACAGTAGTATTAAAGACTTGTACCAAAAAAAGAATAAAGAACTGGATGACAAGTATAAAACAAAATCAGAACATAGAAGAAGAATGGTCAAACCTAAAAACCATAATGACAAAAGGTGCAAAAGAAAGTTTAGGAACAAAGAAAAAGTGGAAAAGAAAAAGAGGCCTTAGGGACTAGGATGATGAAATTAAATGCATTATTGAAGAAAAGAAAAAAGCATATAAAAACTGGCCCAACCTAAAAAACAATAGAATCAAAAATCGAATACAGCAGAAAAAAAAGCAATAGCAAAAGCAGCATGCAGGAGAATAAACAGAAACAGATGGAACAATTTTGTAACAAAATTAGAGAGAGGCTGTATGCTCAAAAGACCTAATGCATATAAAATCCTCAAAGATATAAGCAATGAAACTAGAGAAAAAGAAGATATTAATACCATTAAAATAGAAACATGGCAAAATTACTACCCAGATCTATGGTATGATGAAAACATTCAAAACAGAAAACTACCCTTTGTAAACATCTCTGATAACTTGGAAAACATCACTCTAGAAGAATTAACAGAAGCATTAACCCAAAGCAAAACAGGAAAGGCTCCAAGAGAAGACAATATAAACTTGGAACTTATCAAATATGAAGGACTTGAATTCTCACTCAGGTTACTTAACTTTTATAATATGATCTGGAAAGAAGGAAAATGCCCACAAGACTGGACCAAAGCAATAGTTATTCCCATCTACAAAAAAGGACACAAATCTGATTGTAACAATTATCGTGGAATCAGCTTACTTAGTACCTGTTATAAAGTATATGCAAAAATCTTAGCATATAAACTTAAATGTATAGTAGACCCAAAATTAATAGAAGAACAAAATGGATTCAGAAAAGGCAGGTCTTGCAAAGACTCTGCATTTACATTAAAATTATTAATTGAAAAACAGAGAAATGAACATAGAAACACACACAGCTTTTATAGATTACACCAAAGCATTTGAAAAAATATCAGAGAAAAACTATGGGAAATACTAGAAGAATATGAAATACCAAACCAACTCTTTAGAGCTTTATATAACATATACATCAAGATAATAAAATATCCGTGAAGTACAATAATTCAACATCAAGCTGGAAACCAATAAATTGAGGAGTACGTCAGGGTTGCCCTCTCTCACCAATTTTATTTAATATATACATAGATAAAATCATAAAAGAATGGAAGATAACTAATGAAGGAGGATTCATGATAAACCATAACACCAGATTAGCGACTCTTCTTTTTGCTGATGACCAAATAATCCTTGGAAATAATGAAGATGAACTACAAAAATCATTATGGAGTCTAAATCTGATAAAAACATATGGTATGGAAATATCAACCGACAAAATAAGTCATGGCCTTCAAAGGTGCTAATCCAATAAGAAGCAAAATAGTAATAAACAACAAAATAATAGAGCCAGTAAATACATTCAAATATTTAGGTTGCACAATGTCATATGAAAATGAAGTTGATATAGAACCAAAGATATCAAACTTTTTAAAAGTAACAGGCATTATAAATAAAATTTTTAAACCGAATTATGTACAAAAACACACACGAATAAGAATCTACAATACAGTAGCTAAACCAACCTTACTTTATGGCAGTGAGATATGCACAATAAAAAAAAGCAGATGAAAGAAGAATTGAATCATCCAAAATGAAATTTCTGTGCAAAATTGAAGGAGTCACAATAATGGACAAAATGAAAAGCAGCGAAATCAGAAAAAAACTTGGAATTACAACCTCCCTAAATGAAACAGTTATTTGCTATAGAAAAAAATGGAAAGAACACATACTAAGAATGAAGAGAAGCAGAATACCTAAACAAATTCTAAATTACCACCCAAAAGGTACTCGATGCAGAGGAAGACCCTTAAAAAGATGGAACTGAGTCCAGAACAGGCCACTTAGCCTATAAGCCTGGAAAGGAAGAAGAATTCCTACCACCATCACTCAACACAAAAACTAGGTGTCATCAATACTCTAAAAAATAGGGCTTTGAAGATTTGCTCCAATGAACAAGCGCTGAAAGACGAATTTAAAGTTATCAGCAATAATTTTCTAAAAAATGGTTACAGCCGTGTTTTGGCTGTAAACACAAAAATAGTGTAAAACACTATTAACAAAATTCTCTACAAGACTTCAATAAAAAAACAAAGACAAACCAGACTACAAAAAATCTATAACCATTCCTTACATTAAAGGGACATCAGATAAAATAAACAGAATACTACAGAAATACAACCTCAAAGCCACCTTTAAACCTCCAGCAAAATTAAAAAGCTTACTCAACTCATCCAAAGATCCACTCCCTCTGCTGGCCCACCCTGGAGTATACATTTATTGTGCCTGTAATCTACCATATTATTATTATTATAGTTGGTGGATTAAGTGGTGGAGACGGAGAGTTGTAGTGTAGGTGCCTTCCCTCGATGAGTCTTTGGACTCCTCGGAAGTGTCATGTAATAATAATAATAATTATTTGACACCTCCAGGGAGTCCAAAGACTCATCGAGGGAGAGTGTGCCAACAGCATCGAACGATTGGTCAGGGGAAACAGGACGAACAATTCCTATCAGACAAAAGGAACATAAACAACACATTAAATATAATAACTATGGTAAAGCTGGCCTTTCTGATCATTCCCTGAACACTTTACATAGATTTGACTGGAAAAGTAACAGTTGTTTACATCACACAAACCAAACATCGTATGAACCTAAATTTAAGGAAGCCTGTGAGATTCTTATCAACCTCCCCAATCTGAACAATAATGATGGTCTAAAAATCCCAAGCATATGGAAGGCACATATTCTACCCACGGAACCTTTCTCCCTAAGAGTTAACTATAAACAGAACCGTAGATAATCCAGAATCTTATATCTAATTTAACAATTGTCATGTTAAAAATAGGACATAATTGTTACTGTAAGAAAACTATCTATATGAAAATATGTTTCTCTTATGTTATCCTAAACAGAATTTAGCTTTGATGTAGTTTCTAAATAATTAATTTTATCTATATTTAAAAAAAAATTTCTTTTTATATATTTTCACTAGAGGTCATGCCAGTAGAATAACCGTTGATCAAATCATTTTTTCTTTAGCATACTGTGTGAAATGTAACTCAGCTTGTCCTTGTATATACTCCAGATGATGATCTTAATATGAAGGTTGAAACGTGGGGAAATTAAAATAGTTATTTATAACGCAGTTGTAAAGTCCATAATTTCTAAAATGAGTTAACTGCATTCTGATGAGATCTGTCTGGAAACGATGTGGTTACAAAAAAAGCAAATTTAACAGATAATTTTTTTTTTATCTCGAACTGTACATATAGATTGGATGGATATCAGAACACTCCAGTCTCTGTGTGCTAAAGAGGTATGAGTAGAGTAATGAAGAAATAAGAGAATTTCTCAGCTGACACAGTGAGAGCCAGCATAGTGGAATATATAAATGCCAGAATGGATGGCTATGATGAGCCATCCATTTTGTATGAGCAATACTACCTAAACATTGAAGAGGCTCTTTAACCTGCATACCAATGAGAAAACTGGCAGTCTGTTGTGTGCTGAACTTCCTAGCATAAGGAAAACCTGCTGGTCTAAACAGGATAGTCAAACAAAACTTTTATTTTTAGAGTATAGTTAAGTGAGAACTGCTTGCTATCTACATTCTCCCTTATACTCCCTGGATTATATTATTATTCAGGCCTCCACAGAGTCAAAAGACTCATCGCAGGAAATCCTTCCTAGGAAACACAAAGTCTATCAAGACTCATTGTGGGAGGTCCCCTACTAGGAAACACCAAGTCAATCATACCACTTATTAAACTCATTGACTGTTCTTGCTCTCACCACTCTATCAGGCAATGCATTCCATGGTTCAAGCACACTCCATGCAAAGAAACCACTCCTCATCCTCTTGCTCACAGTTTATTTTCGTAACTTCCAGGGATGGCCCCTTGTCATCACTCCTTCCCACTGTTCAACCAAGTGAAAGAACTTCCCAGTGTCAACCCTGTAACCACCTCTCAACAGTTTAAAAGCCTCAATCATATCACTTCTCCTTCTTCTATACACAAAACTCTGCAGTCCACATTCCCTCAGCCGATCCTCATAACTAACTATGTACATTCCTGAAACCATATTTGTTATCTGCCTCTGTACCCTTTCCACAATTAATTTATCCCCTTCAAATCCTGGGGACCAAATCTGAGAACAATAATCGAAGTGTGGTCTGATCAGAGACTTATACAACAGAATGATAACTCTTATCTTTGCAGGTCAGCGTCTTCATTATTGCAGCAATCCTCTGTGTTACCTTCACCACCTTTGCAATATGTCCCCTATTGCAAAGGTGGTGAATTGATGATTGATAGGTTTCTATCAATTATCAACCCCCATATCTCTTGTCTCCCCTACTTCTTGCAGTATAGCTCCTCCAATAGAGTATGCAGCATCCCATCGATGTGTCCCAAACCTCAAAACCTCACATTTTGCTGCATTAAACCGAAACCCCATTCATTTGCCCATCTATCTAGCTTATTCAAATCCTCTTGCAGGGCTACCACATCTACACTATTACTAATAACCCATTCCAGCTTCACATCATCCGCAAACAACTGAATATCCCCTTGCAATCCACTGACAATGTCATTGATATACAGGTTAACAAGATAGGTCCCAGTACTGAGCCCTGTGGGACCCCAATTGTGACCCTCTGCCTTCTTGAAACTGCCACACCATACACAACTCTCTGATTGGAGAGCGAATCCTGAATCCAGGTGACCAACCTGATATCCAAACCCATGTGCTGCAACTTAAATATCAGCTTATCATGTGGCACAGGGTGCCACAAGATAAGCTGCCAAATGCCTTTGCTAAATCCAAGAAAATGGCAGTATATGCCTTTCCCTCATCTACTGCTCTTGTAACTTTATTATAAAAGGCTAGTATATTACTAAAACAAGAGCACCCCTTCACAAATCCATGTTGACTCTCACAGATAACATTACCCTCATCTTCCCAATACTGTATACAGTCCCTCACTAATTTCTCCAAGATCTTAACAACTACTGATGACACACAAACTGACCTATAATTAGACACTTCCGGTCTGCTTCCGTCCTTATGCAATGGCACTATCTTACCTTCCTTCCATTCCCTGGGCACCTTTCCCGTAGCCAGACTTTCATTGAAAAGCCAGGTCAAAGGAGCTGTCAGTTCTTTAGCACATTCTCTCAAAACTCGTGGTGAAATACCATCCAGTCCCACAGCTTTACTGACATCCAGAATATTCAGTATTTGGAACACACTCTCTGCCTGCACCTCTAAACCTCGAACCTGCCCTATCCCTCTAGTATTAAAGTTTACTCCTCCAGGATGAAATACTTCAATAAAGTGTTCATTGAACAATTCCACTATGTCTTCTGCATCAGTCACTCTATTCCTATTTTTGACCCACAATGTTATTCTTCCACAATCATTTCTCCTCCTACTGGCTACATAGCTAAAAAATTCCCCATGATTTTCTTTGGATCTGAGGGCCAATTTCACCTTCCTTACCATACTAGTCACTCTCCTAGCCTGTGTCTTATATTCTTCATGCATCTGCTCTTCACCTGTCTCCTTATATCTCTTCCATAGCCTCTTTTTCGCATGCAGTTCCTGTTTAATATTGTTTGTCATCCACTTTACTCCAAATTGTGTCCTCTTCTTCACTTGTGGAATACAGCTTATTATTGCTGCTAACAAATATTCCTTCACAATTTCCCAAGCACTAATGATATCCCAGCCTTCCAATTCCTCCCTCCATGAAACTTCCCCAACTTGATGTCTAAGACTATTATAATCACCTTCCTTATAATTCCACATACATTCCCATATAGCAGCAATGAATTAACTATTTTGTCCTGTTTGCCTATTAGCAAAATCACTCCTCCCATCCTGTTCCTAATTAAATAATCACACATATGCCACAGTAATTAACTTTTTAATATGTAAATATTTCATTTAAGAATCATAAGACATCATCAGTATAGTTATTAAACAACAACAGGAATTACATTTAAAAAAAAAAAAGTGCACATGCTCACACTGGAATATCCCTCTATGTATACAGTAGCGTGTTTAAGGATTAAAAACTATTGGGCTGTAATTAAATCAAACTATAACTGATAAATTAATTTTAAACAATTGAGGATAAGAATTTCCTAGACTTTTGGAATAGTGAGACAGTCATTCTGGTTAAGGTTGGGTCTATGATGTAAGGCTTAGGCACTTTCTTTATATAAATGCTCATGTTTATACATGGATCAAGCAGTAGCTTGATGTTTTGCCATGGATCCTTTGGTTAGCGTTTTCAACTCAGTGTTGTGTGAGGCCAGATTTGTGAGGTTTGATAAGACAGATGTGGTCTTGATGTTCAGAGATGCTTTTATTTATGGGTCTTCCTGTTTGTACATAGTAAGACAAGTTACAAGAACATGGCACTCCGTATACACCAGGTAGCATCACAGGTGAGAGTTTGTCTTTTGGAGAAGGTAATATGAAATATTTTTATATTAAAAAGTTAATTACTGTGACATACCTGTGATTTTTTCAGTTATGAATACTCCACAGGTTTTACTATATAAGAAAAATCCTGTTCCTTCTGTCCTCTCTGAAGACACCATATCCCTTGTATTCTACTCCTATGACACATCATCCAAGTCTCAGTAATGCCAATAACTTTTGACCAAGTTGAGCAAACCAATGCCAAAACCTCCTCACTCTAATTGTGAATACTTCTGGCATTCAAATAACTTGTGATGCATCATAGTATATCTTTCTTTCTTTTTTTCTCCCTTTTTTTTTTTGTGCTTATCATGAATGCCAATATGCATGTGTAGATTTCATAGGATCACATGTAATTCACTCCAATTGGACACAAACATAAAAACAAAATAATACAACTGTAAATTATGAATTCATTTAGCAGTAATGAAATTATTTCTGTTCACATCTGTTCTTTCTCACCTTTATACCTGCCATTATCACATGGCTCAGTGCTAGTTCATACATTTATACATTTTAATAATTCAGCAATACCAATCAAACACAGCATTCTCCTTAATTACTGTTCTCTAATATATCCTAAAACAAACATATTCCTATTACTCCTCAATTAAAATGTGGTACAACTGAAGACCATGCCATGATATATAGTGCATTCACCAATATGCAAACAGTGAACTGCAGAGGGGTAATATGAATCTTCTTGCCACATCCCATGGTCAGGCAGAGACAGTTTCCCTGATTGTCCGAGCACGAACATGTTAAACACCTCTTAACAGTAACTAATAATATTTTTTTCTGTCTATACTGATACTCGATAAAAATTTTGTTTACAACGGAAGTCGTAATTTGTAGCAAGACTGTGTTTTATGTCATCTGTAAACTAGTCCCATAATCTTTCCTTCTTTTCTTCTCTCCAATACTATTAGAGTATTCAAGAGCTAAGGACAAATCTTTCCTATTTTACTATATTTCTTCACCTTGTGAAGTGGGAGTCTACCTTCTTTCAAACACCAGGTCAGCATTCGGGATTAACCAAATACACCTTCATCAAAAAAATGGAGTTGCTAATAATTGCAAGCCATAGCAGCCAAGGCCAAATTTGGCAGGTTATTATCTCAAATGTGATATCTACTTCAAAGACTAATGATAGGATTGACTCAACCCAAATGGGAGGCCCTTTCTGGATAGTATATCTGTGAAGAACACCTCGATAATAAAATTGAACATCTTTACTTATGTCAGAACTTTGAAAGGAAAAGAAAAACAATAAGACCTGTGAAAATTACTGGCAATAATAAATCGGGATATTCTTGGATTTTCTGAAACAATAGAAGAACAAATTAATGAAACAAGCAATTATATTATATTATATTATTTATATTTATTTATTTTTATTTATATTTACAATAATTTTTCCATCATTTCTATAAAAGATGGAAAAATAACATTGTTGAATTTAAACTAGTCTCCCAGAGATCTTCTAGACTGAAAATCATTTCTAGGGCAGGCCTGCACAACTTGATTGTCATTGAGGGCCAAACCCAACTTGGACCACCTGACCAAGGGCCAGATCACTTCGGACTTTGAATCTTTTTCAGACACTTTTTATCAACTCTCCCTTGGTAAATGATTTGCCAGCACAAACTATTTCTTGTGATATTTTTAAGCTTACCTTTGTGGCAACTTCATTTGCAGATGTCGCTTTTTTAAAGGCTTGTTGCTCACCGCTAAGGACTTTCAATAACTTTGCTGCTTTTCACTTGCATCCAACTTGCCAAGGTTAGGATGTTACGATTAAAAATAATGTCTCAGATTATACTCTTTCAGCACAGCAATAAATTCCCAGCAAACAATGCACACTATTTTGTCCTTAAACAACGTAAAAAAACATTTAACCCTCAGTCCACTCAGGGTTAAATGCTCGATGTTCCGAATCTATTTTACGCTTTTTACTTAAGTTCATTGCGTTGAGATTGACAATATTAATTACAAAAAACTAATGATGAAAAACTTACAATAATGCAGCTTATGATAACAGTTATGTAACGTATCGCTCCAGCTACAACTAACCACTACACTGCCAAAGCAAGTCAAGGCACGGCCAACTTTGTGTAATACGATTCGGTCTCGTTCGTAGACAGCTAGTCGTTATCACGGAGATGTAACTTTGAATTTCCCCACTAGAGCTAACAAAACCTTGAAGCGACTGTAATAATTTAATATTAAATACGACAGTGGGAATAACTCCAAATGCAATTTATTGTCGAGTTGAAAGAAACATGATTGTGACATTAATCGCATGAACGTAAACATCCAGAGTCTTAGTAAAAATTTAATTCAACGCTAAGAAAAAATTGTCTAATTTCATGTTCCCACATACGATTAAAAAATTTCAATCAAGCAGATGGGCCAAAATAAATAGCATTGCGGGCTGCATGCGGCCAGTGGGCCGTATGCTGTGCAGGCCTGTTCTGGAGAATGTCTTTAGGACGGATTTGTAACTCGGATCCCTGATGAACAGCGCATATACAGTAATAATAATAATAGCACCCCTGTTCTATAATATCACCAGAGTTGAAGATTGGCACTGTCAACATAAAAAGCCTAAATGTCAAAAGAATGGAGCTAGCTGAGGAATTGGGTAAGTACCAGATTTGACATAATATGGGTGACTGAAACAAAAAGAGACAAAACTGGTGAGATCTTTCTGAGCAATAAATAATAAATTAAAAATGTTATAATCAGGCAATGACAATCAAGGAAAAGAAGAAGTAGCCATAGTATTCAACATTAAATACGAGGCTAATCTTCTTGAATGGCAGGCAATTTCAAGTAGAGTGATATGGGCAAATATCAGAATGGGGAATTGAACAATGAGACTTATATGTGCCTATGGTCCCACTGAATGTTCTACTAAGATAGAAGTAGAGAAATTTTTTGAGGCTTTAGAGAAAGCAACTGACACAACGAAAAAGGAAAAGGATCTGCTATTCAGATCTGCTTGTTGGGGATCTGAATAGCAAAGTAGGAAATGATTGTCAGACATACAAAAATATTTTGGGAAAATTTGGAGAAAAGAGCAGAGCTAATAATAATGGCAAATACCCATTGGATTTCTGTTCAGGACATGGACTTCATATTACTAACACAATGTTCCAACATAAAAATGTGCAAGGAATAAGAAAAGTTTCATTGACTATGTTATTGTTGATAGTGATGTTTTCTCCCTGGTGCAGGACACTAGAGTGTACAGAGGATTTGAATTTGGAAGTGATCACCATTTAGTCTTGAGCAGGATAAAACTGAATTTCATATTGCAAAGAAGAACATGTAAGAGAGTTTTAAAGTGAATAAAAGTTGAGCAGCTCTCAGATGTGAACTGCAGACTAAATACATGAACATTATTGTAGAAAAAATAAAAGAGTTTGAGAACAGAAACCTAACCTTGGATATTCAGTGGCAAGTCCTGAAGAAAACACTGATTTTTTCATCCAGAGAGGCATGTGGTCAGGTTGTCTGCAAGGATAGAAAAATCAGAACTCCTTGGTGGACACAGGAAGTTAAAGAGGCAGTGAAGGAAAAGAAGGAAGCATATCAAAAGTTCCTGGCAATTAAGTCAGCTTGTGCTCTTAGATAATACAGAGACAAATGTACGAATGCTAAACACTATGTAAAACTAGGTAAACAAAAGTCATGGGAGGACTTTGGTAAGAATATAGAAAATAATATCAAGAAGACGGAAGATATTCTGGAAGTTGTTGAAGAAGCTCAGAAATGAAGGAAAGAGTGCTGTAAAAGAAATTAGAGATGATAAAGGTGACATGAAAAACAGGAGAAGAAGATATCCTTGAAGTATGGAGTAATTACTTCGAAGAATTGCTAAATGAAACAAGCAGTGATGACAGCACAGTGATAAAAAAAAAACACTGATCAGGCATGCAATCAGGAATACATATCCATACTTGAAGTAGAAAAAGCCATCAGAAGTTTGAAATGTGGAAAGGCAGCAGGAGTAGATAATATTCGACCAGAAAAGCTTAAGTATGGAGGTATAAAAGTCTTACACTGGTTGCACTGCATAGTTCAGAGGGACGAATTCCGGATGATTCGAGTAGGGCTCTCATAGTATCCATATATAAAAAGGAAAATAAAACTGAATGTGAGAATTACAGAGGTATTTCTTTACAGGCTGTTCCTGGTAAGATTTATGCCAGTATACTTGAGAAATGGTTGAGAAGGATTGTGGAACATAAGCTTGGTGAAGAACAAGCTGGATTCAGGCCAAATAGTAGCTGTCAGGATCAGATTTTCACTTTACAACAAATAGTTAAGAAATCATGGGAATACACCCTCTGTCCAAAAAGAAACCGAACTTTTCGAAAATAGAAGAAACTAGTGGCGCCATCTGTTGTATCTTTTTGTTGTTTATTTATTTATGACATTTCTTTCATTAGAAGCCTAGTTATAGTGCCAAGAGTGACAGTGTGTTTAGACGAATGGTTGGTCGTCACGATATTCATGCCGTACATGATGAATTCTTGCTATCAATCCCTTCAAAACTCTGAGATAAAGTTCACCATTGACCGTTTGGCAAAGTGGAATGAATTCTTTGTGGATTTGTCCTTGGGATCGTAGAAACAAATCAGCATTGACTTTACTTTGACTTCTCCAAGCAACATTTTTTCGGATGCCTCCCCCCCCCCCATTCTGGTGGTCTCCACTCATCACTCTGGCGCTTTGTTTCGGGGCTCATAATCAAAACACCACGTCTGATCGTTTCAAGGATCATTTGATCCTTATGAGCAGTTTTAATGAGGTCCTTGCAGCGTTCAATTCGATACATTTTTTGGTCGTCGGTCAACTTGTGGGGAACAAATAACGAATTCAATTTAGTAAGGCCCAAACTCTCAGTCAAAATGTTGTGCACAGTTGATTTTGGAATCCCCAATTCATCTTCAATCAATCTCATGGATGATTTTGAGTTTTTCTTTCATGAAATCATGCACTTTTTGGATGTTAACTTCGCTCAGTCCAGTTTTTGGATGGCCCAGCTTTTCATCGTCCTGAAGCGTCTCACGACTATATGAAATCGCTTAAACCACTCGTAAACTTGAGTACAGGATAAGCATTTGATATGTTCTGGTAAAACCTTTACCAAGTTTAACACAAAAGTCAAACTTGAAACTCATTTTCTGACCATTCGTCAAAACACACTGTCACTCTTGGCACTATAACTCAGCTTCTAATGAAACAAATGTCAAACAGTTGACACAACACTAATGAAGTTTGCCTCTTTCGACAACAAAAAGATACAACAGGTGGCGGCACTAGTTTCTTCTAATTTCGAAAAGTTCAATTTCTTTTTGGACAGAGGGTGTATATAACAAAGATCTGTATTTAAGTTTTGTAGATCTAGAAAAGGCATATGACAAGGTGCCAAGAGAGAGAAAGAGAAGCTATACAAAATGCTACAGTTGTATGGAGTCAGTGGGGCATTATATAAAGAATACTTAGTCCTTATTTGAGTTGTAAGTTAGCAGTTAGAACTGAAGGAACTACAGGAAGGTGGTTTAATGTTAAATCAAACAAGGATGTATATTATACCCTCTGTTATTCATTACCTATTTGGATCACATTATGAAGGAAAGCGGTATTAAAGCTGATATCAAAATTGGAGATTTTAATGTCAGCTCTTTGTTATATGCGGATGATGTTATACTTCTAAATAAATCCACTACAAGTCTGCAAGATTCTCTGACTAAATTTAATAACTGTTGTAATAGATATGGTATGAAGGTCAGCAATAACAAGTCAAAGACAATGAAAATAAGCAGAAGCATAGAAAATATCAACTGCATTGTGAATAGAGAACCCACAGAACAAGTAAAACATTTCAGCTACTTAAGCACAAATTTTAGTGAAGATGGTAAATTAAATATTGAAAAAATAGACAACAGAACCAACATAGCTAGTAAGGTTGGAAATCAACTGAATAAATTTATATGGAATAAGAGAGAAATTAGTCAAAACACTAAATCAGCTGTATACAAGACAGTGTTCAAAACAATTTTAACTTACGGATCTGAGAGTTGGGTTAGAAGTAAAACACTTGACTAAAGACAAGAGACCGTAGGTATGAGAGCCCTAAGAAAGATGTTAGGGATTTGAACAGATGGCTATATCACATTAAAAACAAGGATATTAGGAAAGAACTAGTTGTTAGCATCCAGGAATGTGTTAGCAGAGCTAATCTCAGGTGGTATGATCATTTAAACAGAATGGGAGAGGAAAGATCAGAAAAACATGTGATCTCTTCTAGGTTGGCAGGAAAAAGATCCAGAGAAAGATGAAGATACAGGTGGACTGATACGGTAAAAAGTGCCTTAGAAGATAGAAATATAAGATCTGACAATGTTGGGGCCTTGACAGGTAACAGATTGATTTGGACGAAAATTGTAGATGGGAAGTTAATAATGATGAAAATTTTTCATGTAGTAGTATCATATCCTGTACACCACTTGATGGTTAATGTCAGGAATTTGATGATGATGTTCTATAATAATAAGCTACAGAAACTATTTGGCCTTTCTTTTAATTCAAACAAAGAGAACATAAACAGAAGGTATGATAACATTAATTGGAAGATGATGATGAGATGGTACTGGAGAGGATGGAGTAGGTGCTGGGGAATTAAGATTTGAATCAGGATCAGATTCTGTTGCTGGAGGAGAGATGGGGAGCTTACTATTGAAGTTGATTTCTTGAAAAGGGTATCTAGGGTTGTTTGCACAGCCTTTTTTATTCATCATAAATGCCTTGTAGCAGCTGAATGTCTCGCTAACTGCATGGTAAACCTTTGTAAGCAGCTCAATGTTGGGATCTTGCTTCTCAAGCTTAGCAAATCCTGCTTCAAAGAGATAAAAAGCTTCAGCTAATTCTTTTGTCGTAAATTTTCTTGACTCTGGATCTTCTGATTCATTTTCTTGTGTTTCTATCAGCTGCTTCTCTATCTCCATAAGGTCAACATTGGTTAATTCTTGTGAATGGGACTCTAGCAAGTCAATGACATCATTTTCATTGATGTCTAATAATATAAATATTTACTGATGTCCAATAATGAAAAGAGCATTGCCACTCACCACCACAGCTTTTCTGGCTTTGACAATGTCTTCTTCTGTGATGCCACGAAAATCACCACAGAATTGACAGCAGAGTTTGTTCCATCCACTCCCAAGAATCAGCAAATGGTTTTGATGGCATCTTCTATAATTGTTCTGATAGTTGAGCGATTGAAGCCTAATGCTTTCCCAATGAAGGATGGCATCTAGCCTCTCCGAATGCTTAATTATTTCTACATTCATGTCCATTGTAATCACCTTTCTCTTTGATGAAGGCTCACCCACTCTTGCAGTAGACTTTCGCTTTCAAGGCATGGTCATAAGGGTAATCACGGACTGACAAAATCGAATAAAAAAGTTAAGACGAAAGTGATGCTGTGCATAAGCGACTGTATAAACAATGAGACTAGTTGATAGCATAAAGATGGCGTGCCAACGAACCACTTACCCCATGTGGGTTTGTTTACATGCACGGAAGAAGCTAGTTCCAGAATTATTAATTATCCTTATGGGGAACCTTGAGAGCATGTTAGTAAGTAAGAAACACCATAAGTCAGGTTGTCCATAACCCGGAGACCGCCCGTAATACAAATATAATCACCCACCTCCAGTCATTAGATGAACAAATTAACAATTTCTATGAGGATCAATCCAACATGCTTAGAGATATACTGCAATCCCTCGATTAGTGTGCCTAATGCATTCCTTAAAACAGGCGCATTAATCAAAAACGCACTAATCGAATATAATAACCTATGGGAAAAAGTATAATTCGTTCCTCAAATTTCTTTACAGAACCTTAATTTTTTTATAAAAGAATTAAGGTATGTCTCAGGGTCTAGTTAAAGGAAAACCATGAAGCTGAAAGACAATAAAATATATTCAGAATATAAATTCCATTATTCTACTTCTTAACAAAGAATTGAGCTAACGTAGTTTTTGGCAGGCATTTTGTTTCTTTTTTTCATACAACCGACGGTATGGCCCTATTGCCTCTTCTACTCTTCTGCAAATTTTACTGCTTCTCTCTTCATCAGTGTCAGCCTCTAAGCATTGCTGCTTAAAAACTTTGATTGTACGAAAAATATTTTCAAATTGTTTCTGTGAAATCTCTTTTGGCTGACTATCAGTGGTTAAATTTTCTTCATATTCTTTGGGATCTTCCCGCTGTGCATCTAAATTTAGCAGGTCAGAAGTGCTCAATTCTTCAGAATGAGATTTAATTTAACTCTTGGACATTATCATTGTCAATCTCATCAAAACCAAGTTCATGCCCGATGTTGGCAATTTCCTCAACAACATTATCCATTTCATTTGAAAAGCTTTCAAAATCTTTTGCACAATGTGAAAGAATGTGCTTCCAAACAGCTCGCATATGAGCAGTAATTTCATTCCAATATTGATGAATATTTTCAATAGCAGATATAACATTAAATTTCTTCCAGAATTCTACTAATGCCATATAATTCTCACCAGATAGTGCTTCTATTGCCTGTTTAAATGTTCTTCTCAGGAAGTATGCCTTAAAGGTTACAATAATCCCCTGGTCCATAGGTTGTATGAGAGAAGTTGTATTTGGTGGTAAAAATTTGGAACATAGTATATGGAAGTAGTGTAGTATGCCATTAAAAATAACTCTGTAAAATGTTTTAAATCGATAACTAAATTATTTTATTTCATTCTGATGAGTGATTTTTTAAAATAGTTAGCCATAAAAATGTATAGATAGAAAATTTTTAAAATCTCTAACAATTATTTTTAAGATATTTTTAAGATATTATTTTTAAGGGCATACTAATCGAATTTGAGTATCGAAAAAAAAAAATGACGCACTAATCGAGGGATTACTCTATATATCACTGGAAAATTGTAATGAAAAACTCTAATTGCTAAAGAAAGCTGTAGGCTCTGATAATTATTCTACTGGATGCAAGTAGTATCAGATTTCTATACTGAAATCAGGGCATACAAGTAAGATCATATATATATATATATATATATATAGGGGTGCATTTCTAGCTCGCTTCCTCGTGGTGCACCCTGGGTCATGCTAAAGAGCTAGAGAGACTGGCGGCCAGACCATTGTGCAATCTCCTGACCATACCTACACATGGAAACTCAAAACTTTCACAATGGTTCTTCTTCGAACCAGCTGATAAGGAATATCGGACATAATATCCATATCCTCCTGTTAAATGTTGAGGGTATTAGCGCATCAAAATGTCAACATCGAGAAAAAAATGTCGATCTACTTCTCATTCAAGATCACATATTGAAACTGAAGATCAAGTTAAATCTAGAGCAATAATCCCTGGCTACGACATTCTCGGGATTACTTAGTCATAGCTACGGCAACATAACATACGTCCGAAATGGTATTGAGAATGCTCTGCTGATATCTTCTTCGACAGATGACGAAATCCATATGAGCACTGTTAAAATAGCAGACATTAAGATTGTGAATGCATATAAACCACCTGCAACTATTTGGCCAAATGATGTTCTACAAACATACTCCCACCCAACGGTGTACTCTGGGGACTTCAACAGTCATCATACTTCTTGGAAATATGATCGGAATGATCAAAACAGGAAATATTAGCAGAATGGGCAGATCAACACTGTCTTCACTTGGTTTTTGATGCCAAGGAAAAAGGCACCTTTAAATCAAGAGCCTGGAATAAGGAATATAACCCAGATTTGACATTCATCTCCACTTATAGTAAAAATCAGCCTGTAGACTTTCAGACATATTCTTGAGGTTTTTCCAAATAGCCAGCACCGTCCCATCTTTATGGAATTAGGAGCCCAAATTCCTGATAACATCATTTCTTAGACCAAGATGGAATTTCCAAAAAGCCGACTAGGAAAACTTCACTGCGGATCTACACGCATGCCTTAGAAGAATTCCCCCAACTTACAAAAACTATACATAGTTCACTGGAGTAGTTATAGCAGTGGCAAAAATACACATTCCTCCAAGCAACCGAAAAGAATACGTTCCTGGATTGACCAATGAAAGCGAATCCCTGTAACAAGAATTCCTTGAAGTAAGGATCCTGAGATAGGAGAAGAACTGCTCCATAGTCTCAATGCTGCTCATAGGGAAAAGTGGATTCAAATAACTGAAAACATAGATTTCAAACACTCTAGTAGAAAAGCCTGGTCGCTACTTAAAAAGCTTGGTTCAAGCCCCTCTGTACCAAAGAAATCTCCTCTTGTCGATCCGAATCAGATAGCTGCTCATATTGTTTCACTTTCTAGAGCTCCGATAGATAAAGAACATAGTAAAGAGATAAAACGCGAACTAAAGGGTGTGAAGTCTGTAACTCAAAAGAATCAACAATTCTCTTTGCCTTTTTCCCGTGAGGAAATATCCTTGGCACTTCAAAAAATATCAAAATGGGGAAGGCTCCTGGATTTGGCAATGTTCATAATGAATTCCTGACGCACCGTGGACCTTATACAAGATCGTGGCTGGCTAAGTTCTTTAACGATATACTTGAAAGTGGCTGCATTCCTAAAGAATTTAAAAGGACAAAAATCATTGCTGCGTTAAAACCAGGTAAGCCAGAAGGCAGAACTGAAAGCTATCGCCCCATAGCCCTTTTAAGTGCAACCTCAAATTGTTGGAGAGACTAATATTGAACAGGATCAGTGATAAAATTTTGGAACGTGTTCCAACAGAACAAGCAGGGTTCAGAAGAGATCGCAGCTGCACAGATCAAGTTCTCAGCTTAACAACCTACATTGAAGCAGGATTTCAAAGGCCTGAAGACTACTGCAGTCTTTATTGACTTAATAGCGGCTTACTGTTTGGAAGGAATGCCTCATATATAAATTTCTTAAGGTCATCCCATGTAAAATATTGGGTCGTCTCCTAAACAACTTACTGTGTGATCGATATTTCAGGGTAGTCACCGGACGAAGCATCAGTAAACAGAGAGTGCTTAAGAATGGATTACCTCAGGGCTCAGTGCTCACACCACTGCTTTTTAGCATTTACATCACAGACATTCTTGACACAGCCAGCAGGAAGTTTGCTTATGCAGATGATCAAGCTTTGGCGATCAGCAACAAATCTATCAAAAGAACTGAAGAAATATTGACAAATGATCTGTCGGCTTTATGGTAGTTCTATAAAAAATGGAGATTAACACCAAATTCTGGTAAAACCGAATGTTCTTGCTTTCACCTGAACAATGGTCTTGTAAATCAAAAACCAGAGATATATGCTGATGGAACATTAATTTCGTTTAATCCGACACCTAAATATCTGGGAATAACTCTGACATATAAACAGCAATGATTAATATCGCTGCTAAAATTTGCACCAGAAATAACATAGTTCAGAAGCTTTGTGGTACTATATGGGGCTCAAGTGCCACAACTCTGCAGTGCACTGCAATGGGTCTAGTTTACAGTGCAGCAGAGTATGGTGCTCCTGTCTGGCTCAATAGTTCCCATGTCAGTAAACTAGATACTCAACTTAACTCTACTCTGTGTTTAATAACAGGTTGCATTAGGAGTACACCCTTACAATGGCTCCCCACTTTGAGCCATATTGCTCCTCCAGAACTGCGATGACTGGAAGCCTTGCTTCATGAATATAAAAGAATTTTAAATAACCAAAATCTCCTAATACATGAATTTATTTCAAATGCTTTATCCAACAGACTAAAATCTAGAAGACCTGCCATAAAAAGTGCCCATAATCTTCTTAGCCAGAATAATAGTATGGTGAGTAGGTGGGATGTACTGTGGTCCCAAGTAGTATCACCTGAAGTTCGCAATCACACAAACATCTTCCAAAAACCATCTGGATTTGACCTGCCCAGGAATATATGGACGGCTAACAGGATTCGTATAGGCCATGGTGTATGTGGAGACTTACTTTCAAAGTGGGGTAAGATACCAAAACCCCACTGTCCCTGTGCAGCCAAGACCCAAACCATTTACCATATAGTACAGGAATGTGAGCTGACAGCACATCCAGGTGACTTTAAGGACATCTTTGACCTATCCCCAGAGGCGATCAACTGGATCAAAAACCTAAATGTTAAAATATGACTACTCTTCTGTCTGATGCTTGTCAAAAATTTCATATTTGTATTTGCCTGAATGTAGACTTTTTTTTTTTTTTTAATCATATATGTGTATCTTATCTACACTCATGTGTATTATATCTTATTGTCTTTTAACCATGTGTACAAGCCACATGACTTGGATACTGAACGAACGAGAATGGGTTGGCAATTTGAGATTTAGCCGACCAAATTATATTCTTATTGGTTAAACCAAAATAAAAAATGATGGTACAACATGACAAAATTTCATGCCGGCTGGGGCGTCGCCCGGTTACACAAGGAACCCATTGTTTTCACCAGGGAACCAGGGCGAACAGCGAAAAGTCAGCTACTGGAACAAATCTGAAAACAACCCCCAACTCAACATCACCAGAGGTAAAGATCGGTACTATCAACGTAAGAAGCCTGAATGGCAAAGAAATGGAGCTAGCTGATGAATTAGATAAGTACCAGATCAACATAATAGGGGTGACTGAAACAAAAAAGACCAAAACTGGTGAGATCTTTCTGAGCAATAAATACAAAATGTTATATTCAGGGAATGACAATCAAGGAAAAGAAGGAGTAGCCATAGTATTCAACACAAAATACAAGGCTATTCTTCTTGAATGGCAGTGAGTCTCAAGTAGAGTAATGTGGGCAAATATGAGAATGGGAAACTGACAATGAGACTTATTTGTGCCTATGGTCCCACAGAAGCTTCTACTAAGGTAGAAGTGGAGGAATTTTTTGAGGCTTTGGAAAAAGCAACTGACACAATAAAAAACGAAAAGTTGGTCCCTGTTGGGAATCTAAATAGCAGAGAAGGAAATGATTGTGAGACATACAAAAATATTTTGGGAAAATTTGGAGAAAAGAGCAAAGCAAATAATAATGGCAAATATCTGTTGGATTTCTGCTCAGGACATGGACTGGTTATTACTAACACCATGTTCCAACATAAAAATGTGCACAAATTCACATGGAGAGAAGAGGCTAGGAATAAGAAAAGTCTCATTGACTATGTTATTGTTGATAGTGATGTTTTCTCCCTGGTGCAGGACATCAGAGTGTACAGAGGATTTGAAATTGGAAGTGATCACTATTTAGTCTCGAGCAAGATAAAATTGAATTTCATATTGAAAAGAATAACATGTAAGAAAGTTTTAAAGCGAATAAAAGTTGAGCAGCTCTCAGATGTGAACTGTAGACTAAACTACACAAAGATTATTGAAGAAAAAATGAAAGAGTTTTAGAACAGGAATCAAACCTTGGAGATTCAGTGGCAAACTCTGAAGAAAACATTGAATGATTCTGCCAGAGAGGCATATGGTGAGGTTGTCTGCAAGGATACAAAAATCAGAACTCCCTGGTGGACACGGGAAGTTAAAGAGGCAGTGAAGGAAAAGAAGAAAGCATATCAAAAGTTCCTGGCAAATAAGTTAGCTTGTGCTCTTAGAGAATATAGAGACAAATGCAAGAATGCTAAACGTTGTGTAAAACTAGCTAAACAAAACTCATGGGAAGACTTTGGCAAGAATATAGAAAATAAATATCAATAAGGTGGCAAAATATTCTGGAGGTTGTTGAAGAAGCTTAGGAATGGAGGAAAGAGTGCAGTAAAAGGAGTTAGAGTTGATAAAGGTGACATGAAAACGCGAGCAAAAGATATCCTTGAAGTATGGAGTAATTACTTTGAAAAACTGCTAAATGAAACAAGCAGTAATGTCAGCACAGTGGTAAAAAACACTGACCAGGCATGCAGTCAGGAATACATATCCATACTTGAAGTAGATAAAGCCATCAAAGGCTTGAAATGTGGAAAGGCAGCAGGAGTAGATGATATTCGACCAGAAATGCTGAAGTATGGTGGTATAAGAGTCTTACAGTGGCTGCACTGCATAGTTCAGAAAGCCTGGACAGAGGGACGAATTCCCGATGATTGGAGTAGAGCTCTCATAGTACCCATATATAAAAAGGGAAATAAAAGTGCATGTGAGAATTACAGAGGTATTTCCCTACTGAGTGTTCCTGGCAAGATCTATGTAAGTATACTTGAGAAACGGTTGAGAAAAATTGTGGAAGAAAAGCTTGGTGAAGAACAAGCTGGATTCAGGACAAATAGAGGCTGTCAGGATCAGATCTTCACTTTACGACAAATAGTACATGGGAATATAACAAAGATCTGTATTTAAGTTTTGTCGATTTGGAAAAGGCATATGACAAGGTGCCAAGAGAGAAGTTATTCAATATGCTGCAGTTATATGTGGCCAGTGGGGCATTATATCAAGCAATAATTAGTCTTTATTTGAGTTGTAAGTCAGCAGTTAGAATTGAAGGAATTACAGGAAGATGGTTTAATGTTAAATCTGGTGTGAGACAAGGATGTACATTATCCACTCTGTTATTCATTATCTATATGGATCACATTATGATGGAAAGTGGTATTAAACATGATATCAAAATTGGAGATGTTAATGTCAGCGCTTTGCTTTATGCGGATGATGTTATACTTCTAAATAAATCCGCTACAAGTCTGCAAGATTCTCTGACTAAATTGAATATCTCTTGTAATAGATATGGTATGAAGGTCAGCAATAAAAAGACAAAGACAATGAAAATAGGCAGAATCATTGAAAATGTCAACTGTGTTGTGAATGGAGAACCTGTGGAACAAGTAAAACATTTCAGCTATTTAGGCACGATTTTTACTGAAGATGGTAAATTAAATATAGAAATAGACAACAGAATCAGCAAAGCTGGTGTGGTGGGAAGTCAATTGAATAAATTCATATGGAATAAGAGAGAAATCAGTCGGAACACTAAATTAGCTGTATACAAGACAGTGTTCAAACCAGTTTTAACTTATGGATCTGAGAGCTGGGTCAGAAGTAAAACACTTGACCAAAGACTAGAGACCACAGATATGAGAGTCCTGAGAAAGATTATAGGCGTGAACAGACGGAATCAATGGCAATATCATTTTAAAATTGAGGATATTAGGAAAGAACTTGACATTGTCAACATCCAGGAATGCGTTAGCAGAGCTAATCTCAGTTGGTATGGTCACTTAAACAGAATGGGGAGGAAAGATTAGCAAAACAAGTGTTCTCTGCCAGGTTGGCAGCAAAACGACCCAGAGGAAGACCAAGATATAGGTGGATTGATACTGTACAAAGTGCCTTAGATGATAGGAATATAAGATCTGATAATGTTGGAGTCTTGACAAGTAACACACTGATTTTGAGGAAAATTGTAGATAGGAAATTAATAATGATGTAATTTTTTTCATGTAGTACTATCATATCTGTACACCTCTTGAGGGTACATGGCAGGAATTTGATGATGATGATATATATACACACCTACACAGGTAACCCTCATATAACGCAGATGTTAGGTTCCATAGAAATGCTGCATTATGTAAATCGCGTTATGCGAGACTCAGACCACATACAAAAAGTTGGGTTATGTTCCGAAATCGTTTTTTTTTTAAATTATATAAACAACAATGACATATCCAACAAAAAATATTTTTATTCACTTCAGGTAATTCATGTAAGTTAAGAAAACAAACTATGAAACAAAATACATAGTGTAAACTAATAAAAATATAAATCGTACATAAACTTCATTGCTTATAATGCATAAAATGCTTTAGCCAAAATAAAATAAAGTGCATAATTTAATCCTCATCACTGTCTTCAAAACGAGCATTCTGTAGATGTTCTTTATTTACGAGTAGCTGGACGTCGTCATCACTTGAAATCTCTTCGACATCATTTGCATAATTCTCATTGCATACTTCGGTTGGTTTAGTTATCAAGAAGTCAGTAATAAGACCTTCCATACCACTATGCTGCAATTTTTTATTAAGTTCATAATATGAAGCTAAACAAATATCTAATTGCTCGTGAATTTTTCGGAGCACTCCATTGAGAGATCATTATCCGTAAAATAACTTCCAAACTTTCTTGATCCTTCTGCTAATTTCTTTAAACTGAATTCTTTAATGGATTCATCACAATCAGAATCTTTGGTAGAACTTTCCCCGCCATTTGGTTCAACGTCATCTGTTAATTGTACCGGTTCCTCCTAATTTAAATCTATTTCCCCATCAATTAATTCACTAATTTCGTTTTAGACCATATCGCAAAAACCCTCTAAGTGGCCATAACTATTAAAAAAAATTTTTACATAAAAAAGCATTACCTATTCTATGTAACTCACCAGAAAATAAAGTGCTCAGCTTGAGATTAACACACTTATGATTTTTAATGGCTTTCCTGATCATCATGTTGGAGGCCCAACATGATGTCCTCACAGCACTTAAGCCTCTACACATGAATGGCTTTCCTGGCAGAAAACGAAGATAACTTTCAACAATAATCACTTTACATGGTAAGCAATTGACGTACATGCTTGTTAAAGGGTATTTCCCCTAATATAAATTCGCTACTTATAACTACATGCACGATACAGGAAGATGCAAATTTAACAAAGATAAAATTTGATTTTTAAGTCGCACGGTAAAAAAAAATATGAAATGATAAAGGGTTAGTACAATTTATAGAACCGTGTTTTTATCAAAACCGCATTATACGAGGGTTACTACAATTTGTAGACCGCGTTAGAAAAAATTTATATATAAATATTTTTATATATAAATTTCATATAACACGGTACTTATAAGTACCGTGTTATATGAGGGTTACCTATATATATATATATATATATATATATATATATATATATATATATATATAGATGTGGATAAGTTTTGAGAAAGAAGAAATCTATTGGCATTTTTCTTAGAGCCGGAGGTTGAAGTGTTGGGAAACACATTAAGAGGAAGGCTGTTCCAGAGGACAGAGGTAGATGGAATAAATGATGAAGAGAAGAATCAGGTTCGATGTGTCTGCATTTGTACTGAAAAGGATGTTGGGTAGCTGATTCTTTTGTTTCAACAGGTTCAAGCCTGTTGTGGAGGAATTTACTGAAGCAGTGACCACGGAAGTACCTGCTAAAGAGACAAAGAGCTGAAATATTGAGTCCTTGAGATAGAGGTTGAAGTAAGCCTGTGGGGGAAGGGTCATCTATAAGCCAAATCTCCCTTCCTAAAATTTTTTAGTAAAAATTTGCCTCTCAAACTGAAGGTGCATGGGTTGCAGAGTTTAGCTAACAGGTGGAGGAGAAGGGATATGACAGAAACTTATAAGTTACTAAAGGAATTCGATAATATTTACCGAAAATAAATTTTTCATTACATGCGAGAGTAAGGAGAAAACAAGGGGACCCACTTGGAAGTTGTCTAAGAGAGTGTGTGGTTGGTAAGGGTGCAAATTAGATTCTTTACTTGGAGAGTAATGAATGAGTGGAATGGATTGTAAGAGATGGCTGTGAGCACCCCAAAAATAAGTAAGTTTAAGGAGATGTATGATAAGTATTGTGTTAATGGATAGTGTGGGTTTCCCACAATGAGTTTTATGATCCAATGGAGTACTACTATTCCTAATAATAATATTTTACACTTTCATTTCTAATAAAATAATCTCTTAAGTAATAAAGTAATCTCTTATTAAGATGCAGAATTCTCTAAATAATTGAACTTTGTACAGATATTTCAAAATGCAAGAATTAAAAATTTATATAAAGTCATAATTAATGGGAAGAAAATGATACATATTTAGTGAAAAATAAATAAATGCTTATCTTCAAGTATACAGAGTTCAGTAAACTATTTTATAAGCTTCTATAAAATTACTAATTAAGCAAGATTAATATTAAAAATAAACATTTATTTTACAGTACTTAATTTCTTGAATAATTATTATTTTATAAAAATATGAAAGGGGACAGAAGAAATAGCTTACTCTAGTTGATGCATCAATTTCTGCTCTGCTGTCAACAAGTAGAGTAACCATGTTTGTCTTACCCCATTTAGATGCAACATGTAAAGGAGTGATTTGATGCTAGTGAAATAAAAATTGCTTCTTATATTACACAGAATGATATGAATTAAATTTGTAGGCAAGAAAAAAATAAATGCATCTGATACCAGTACAACTGAACTTAATTAAAACATATCTTAAAAAAAACTTATTTGTTGTATTAATGATAAAACAACAAAAATAATACAACAGTGGAAAATGAACAATTTCTTACTTTCTTAATTTTTTTTTTTAAATAATAATAATAATCACCATTTCAAGGATTAAAGCTTCTAGAATTAAAACAAGATAAAAATTGTTGTGATGTGCAACTGCTGGAAACATATGATTAATTCGCATAACTAAGGTTCATTACCAACTGACATAAAATGAATATTTATTTTCAAACACTCCCAAAAGAAAGACAGGAAGATACAAAAATAAATAAACAAAAAGAAAATAATAATAATTGGACTTTAATAATAGAATTAAAAATAGTTTAAAAACTTCTTGGGTAATAATAGAAAAATGCACCTAACAAGAGCATGTGAAGAATAACGAAAATGCATGAGATGAGGGGAATAAGAGTGCACAAGGATTATTTGCCAGGAGGAAGGACTAACATAATGACTAAAGATTTGAATATTACTATTATTACTATTATTACGGGCAACTCCAGGGAGTCATTAGACTCATCGAGGGAGGCCCCAAATCATATTCATCACAACTATCTGACATTCATACAGTATCTATCATACCTCGCCTTAAACTCATTCACTGTCACAGCATCCACTACAGACTCAGGGAGCGCATTCCACTCATTCACTACTCTAAAAGTAAAGAACCCAGCTCTAACACCTTTACTAACCACACTTTTGCCCAGTTTCCATGGATGTCCCCTAGTCCTCCCACAACCAGCCCTGTTCTCAAAAATATCTTCTGAATTAATTTTATAGAAACCCTTCAGTAATTTGAATGTCTCAATCATATCTCCCCTCCTCCGCCTATCAACCAATTTTTGCAACCCACAAATCCTCAACCTGTTCTCATACGGTTCATTCCACAGACCTGCTATCATCTTGGTCACTCGCCTCTGGATCCTCTCCACATCCTCCCCATCAAGAAGAAACCTAGGTGACCAAATCTGAGCACAGTAGTCTAGATGGGGTCTTATCAAGGCTCGATACAGAGGAACAATAACCTGCTTGTCTCTGCTTGTCAACTTATTCTTCAGCAACCAAGTGATTTGATGAGCTGTTTTGGTCACTTTTGCAATGTGCCCTCTAAATTTCAATTCCCTATCCACCAACACTCCTAAATCTAGTGCCTCATCAATTTCCTGGAGCAGGGTTCCACCAATGCAGTAAACTGCCTCCAATCTTTTCACCCCAAAATGCATAACCTTACATTTTGCCACATTAAACTGACATCCATTCTCCTTAGCCCAGACCTCCAATCTATCCAAATCATCCTGCAAAATTTTGACGTCATCTGCATTCACTATTGCCCTACCAAACTTCGCATCATCCGCAAACAAATGAACTGTTCCTCTCAGATCATTTCCTATATCATTTATGAACAAATTAAACAGCAGTGGTCCAAGAACAGATCCTTGTGGCACACCACTAGTCACAGGCCGTCTTGTGGACTCTACTCCCGAGTAAACCACTCTCTGATATCTCTCCGTCAACCACCCTCCTATCCATCTCACCAACCCTATGTCCATTCCCATATGCTGCAATTTACTGATTAGAATTCCATGTGGAATCCTGTCAAAGGCCTTGGCAAGGTCCAGTAGAATCACCGTAAACCCATTACCCTTATCCAGTTCAGCCGTCACTGTGTTATAATACGTGAGCAAGTTACTGAGGCATGACCTACCCTTCACAAAACCATGCTGTCCCCGATACAGTATCCCATTTTCTTCAATCCAATGTTGTATTTTCCTTTTGACTATTTTCTCTAAGACCTTTACAATGATTCCTGATATGCTAATCGGTCGGTAATTTACAACAGCAGTCTTGGAACCACCTTTATGCAGTGGAACTATTTTCCCCTCTTTCCACCCGCTCGGGACTAACCCAGACCCGAGACTCAAATTAAACAAAATGGTCAAGGGTACTGACAATTCTTTAGCTGCTTCTCGTACAACACGAGCTGGTATACCATCCAATCCCACAGATGTATTGACATTGAGGTTATGCAATAGACTACTCACCTCCACTTCATTAACCACAATTCCCGTATAATCTACTGGTTTATTCGTTTCTGCAATGTCACCACCTTGATGATATACTTTTGCAAAGTGCTCACTCAGTAACTCAACTATCTCAACTGATTCAGTTACCTCCCTACCATCGGCATTCTTTAAAATCAATCTGCCATGTACATTTTTCCTTTTACTTGCTACATATCTAAAAAACTGTTTAGGATTCTCTTTAGCCTGCATAGCCAATGTTCTTTCGTAATCCTTTTTTGCTTTTCTTACCACACTCGTCACCCTTCTGGCCTGCGCTTATACCGTTCATGTGCCTGCCGGTCACCCTTCTCCTTAAATTCCCTCCATAGTTGTTTCTTTTTTTGCAACTCAAGCTTAATGGTGTTATTCATCCATTTAACCCCTACTTGATTTATTATTCGGACTCTAGGTATACAGTCAGCCATTGCTTCATGCAAGCACTTCTTAACTACCTCCCATGCACTATCAACTTCTAGTCCTTGCAGTTGTACATGCCATGGCACTGAACCAATCAAACTCCTAAGCTTGTCATACTTTCCCGCCCGATAATTCCACATGTACCTTGTCTTAATTGAAAATTAAGACAGGGTACATAACCCACGCATAAAGTCATTTGCAATTATAGCCCTTCTTTTAAACATTTCACTGTCATACCGTGGCAAAAGGCTAATCATTCTAACTCTCTCACTCTTTTCTTTTGCTACCTCAAACAATTCATTCAGGTCTTCTATCATTTCCATTTTATCTCCTTTCAAATCATTCGTACCTGCCACAACAATCATTTCTTTCACCCTTTCCTATGCGAATATGAGGAGTAAACAAGCCTAACAAGTTACTGGGAGATATAGGAATGAATAATTTGGATGGACAGTAGGAGTATATGAGGATGAATATCAGAAAATTGACAAAGAGTAAGAGATAATGGTATATTTGAGAAAGGTGTGCAGTTTGATGCTCAGATTTGGGTTCAGTTAGTGTGAATTATGGCCAAAACAACCAAGAATATGAAACTATTGTTTCATATTCTTGGTTGTTTTTGTTTAGTTTTTGTCCCCCAACCAGTCTCAGTCTTTGTAAGACCAGATAATCCTTCAGCTCAGTAGTCTTTATAAAGGCAGGATAGTTAGATATAATGACAGTGATAAGGTGAGAGAACAAACAAAAATGATGAAAGTTCCAGAGATAAAAAGAGAAAGGAGTACAATTTTTAAATATGTTAGCTGAATTTGAGGGGCCAGACAGAACTGCAAATGAGAGATGGATTACATCTGGAATGAATTTCCAAAGGCTGTTATTATGTGTCTGTGAAAGAGAGAGAGGTAAAGGAGAATTCTGAAGGAATTATGAAACTGCAGAGTGAGGCCAGCAGGAGGAGTAAAAAATTAGAATAAGAGTGTGTTATGCATGATAGATAGGGAAACAGGATAGATGAAAGGACAGTCATCATAAAGAGGGGATGACATATGAAGCATGAGGATCAGCTTGGTAAACAGGATGCAAGGAAGGGCTGAAAGGGGTTATATAGGGGGTAGTTATGATCAAACAATGACAAAGATTTGTTTACAAATACAAGTATCAGAAATAAAGAGAAAGAACTTTTTTTTTTTTTGCACTTACAGAGCTGATATGCCTAAAAAAAACTATTCGGCATTCGCACAGTATCTATCATACTTTACTTTGAACACATTTATAGTCATGGCACCCACAACAAACTCTGGCAGCTAATTCCACTCATTCACCACTCTCCAAGTAAAAAACCTAGTTCTAACACCCTTGCTAACTACACTCTTGCTCAGTTTCCATGGATGATCCCTAGTTCTCCTATCACCAGACCTGTTCTGAAAACTTTCCTCTAAATTAATCTTGTAAAAACCCATTCAGTAATTTGAATGTCTCAATCATATCACCCCTTTTCCACCTATCAACTAATTTCTGTAATCCACAGATCTTCAACCTGTTCTCATAAGGTTCATTCCATAGACCAGCTATCATCTTGGTCACTCGCCTCTGGATCATATCCACCTCCTCTCCATCAAGAAGAAACCTAGGGACCTAGATCTGGGCATGGTAGTCAAGATGGGGTCTTGTCAAGGCTCAATAAAGAGGAACAATAACCCTTGTCTCTGCTCATCAAGCAAGGTATTCTTCAGTAACAAGTGATCTGATGAGCTGATTTAGCCACTTTTTTACTATGTACCCTCTAAACTTCAACTCCCTATCCACCAACACATGCAAATCTCTGGCGACGTCAACCTCCTGGAATACAGCTCCACCAATGTGATATACTGCTGCTAATTTTTTCACCCCAAAATGCATAACCTTACACTTTGCTACATTAAACTGACATCCATTCTCATTAGCCCAGACTGCCAATCTATCCAAATCATCCTGCAAAATTTTGACATCATGTGCATCCACTATTGCTCTACCAAACTTTGCATCATCAGCAAATAAATGAACAGTTCCTCTTGGAGTCTTTCCTATAACATTAATGAACAAATTAAATAGCAGTGCTCCAAGAACAACCCTGTAGCACACCATTAGTAACAGGACTTCTTTTGGACTCCACTGCTGAATAAAATACTCTCTGATATCTCTCAATCAACCAGCCTTCTATCCATCTCACCAATCCTATATCCATCCCCATGTTCTGCAGTTTACTGATTAGAATTCCATGTGGTATCCTGTCAAAGGCCTTAGCAAAGTCCAGCAGTATCACTGTAAACCATTACCCTTATTCAGTTCAGCCGTCACTGTATTATAAAATGTGAGCAAGTTACTGTGGCATGATCTACCTTTCACAAAACCATGCTGTCCTCTATACAGTATCCCATTTCATCATTTTAATATAGATGACATATTTTAATACAGATGACACAAAATGTGATCTTTTTATATGACAGAGAGAACACAAGGGGGTGGAGTTGATAACAGAAGAGAGAAGAATACTGGTTGAACAGTGGTCTAGAATATTTAATAGCAACAATGTCTAAAAGTTTAATCTTGCCATTCTAGCAAAAGGCATTACATCGAGTTAGTGTAAAGCAGGAAGAAATAATCAGTTACATGAGGAGCATAAAAAAAAAAGTAGGCTATGGGAATTCAAGTAGCAAAAGTGAAAATTACTGTGTTAATAGCACTTACCAAATCATGCCAAGAAAAATCCCAAGGAATTCTTTTGCTATGTCATGCTGTCAGGAAAAAATGATTTTGGGAGGATGATATTTAATGAACAATTCAAGTATTTAATCCCAGTGAGTATAATATCATAAAACTTAAGTAATAACATAGGAAGACTAATAATAAATGAGCTGGAGTTATTAATATACAAATTACATAACAATGGTCCAAGTATAGACCCTTAGGCAGCAAAGGTTGGTCGATTGGTAGAGCCTCTGCTACTAATGGCTCATGCAAAAAGTTAAGCAAGTTAGAATGATTAGTAGTTAGAAGGGATTCAATCGTTTGATGCTGTTGGCACATTCTCCCTCGATGAGTCTTTGGACTCCCTGGAGGTGTTGCATAATAATAATAATAATTACATAACAATGGTCCAAGTACAGACCCTTGTGGTGGTACTACTCATAGACCCAGTACTACCACAAACAATAAATTGCACGAGAACTACAGTAATAAACTTTAATGAAATGAAAGTAACCATCAAAAATAGTTTTTAATATTATTTATTAATATCAATTTCTAACATGCAGCAACAGTTTATAATTGGCCACCGAATGCTTCCCATTTCTTTGATTTGCTTGTTTCTATGCACTGATGATATGCTGTTATTTTCAGTACGAAACATCTGTATTTTCATTTCATTCAAGTTAATTACTGTGGTTATCATATAATTTATATTTATAGTCATACCAAAAGTACCTTTAAAGACCAGTACCACCACACATCACTTTCTCATACATGTCAGTCAGCTTCTCCTCAAATCAGCACGTTTATTTTGAAAACTGATTACCCATTTCCTTTGAGTTTATCTAATAACCTCCACTGTGGAATCATGTCAAATTCCTTGGCAAAATCCAGAAGTATCATGATATTATTAATTCTTCTTATCCAATTCTAATGTCACTATTATAATGTTACTATTATGACACTCACATAACATATCCAACATTAAAAAAAGATTATATAGGCTCATGAACAGAGTTTAGATCTTTTAAGCAGTGCAATATTAAGGAAACTCAAATGCAAGACTGGCAGCATTTTCATAAGTTCTCTGGGCACTACTGAAACTTTTATGCTCTTCAAATTCAAAACCAACAGAACAAACTATACAGTTGGATGCTTGCATAGATAAGGGAATGTTGAAGGATGAAGGGCATAGTATGAGTGGAGAGTGGGTAATTATTATGGGGAATGTGGATTGGAAGGAGGAAAGGACATGTGGCAAGAAGGAAATAGAATTTATGCAGTTATTAAGGAATAATTACTTCACATGTGATGAAATATACTAAGGGTTTGAGAGTGCTAGATCTAGTAATTGCATCAGAGAATTTGTCTATAACGAATAAAACCACATTGCCACCAACTGGTGACAGCAATCATATGGTCTTGTTCTGGGACTTGGCTAAATGTGTGGAATTTTCAGTTAAGAAGAGAGATTATGTGGAATTACAGGAAGGATAGGTATGACAAGTTTAGAAGATTGCTTGGATCAGTGCTATGGCATGTGAAACTGCAAGCACTGGTTGTTGATAGTGCATGGGAAGTGGTAAAGGGGTGTTCGAGGGAAGTAAGTAGCAAACTACATACTTAGAGTTAGAAGAATAAATCAAGTGCTATTAAGTGGAGCTACAAAAAATTGTGGAGGGAATTCAAGGGGAAGAGTGGCCAGCAGGCACAGTGGTAAGAAAGGCAAAAGCAGAGTATGAAAAGAAATTAGCAGTGCAGGCCAAAGATAATCCAAAAGAGTTCTTTGGTTACAAGTAAAAGGAAGAATGAATTTTATAGCAGAATGATTTCAGTGAATGTTGATGGTAGGGAATTAACTGAATCAAGCAAAATAGTAGAATTACTAAGAGAACACTTTGCAACAGTATATCATCTATGTGGAGATGCAGTAACGAGAGAGAGAGATAAAGGCTTATATGGAAACCAAGGTAAATAAACTTGAGATTTATAGCATATTACAGAACCATGATGTGAATTCAGCTATGGGATTAGATGGTATAGCAGCTTTAGTTTTATGAGAAGGCACTAGGGAATTGGCAGTGCATTTGACCATGCTATTTAATCTGTCTCAGCTCTGGGTTAGTCCCAAGAGGGGTAGAAAGAGGGGAAAATCATTCCATTGCATAAAGCAGGTGCCTAGATGGATGTAGCATTGACCGATTAGCAGATCAGGAGTTGTCGTCAAGGTTTTGAAGAAGTAATATGGGAATGGATAGACAGAAATGAGATACTGTATGGTGGAGAGTAATATGGTTTTTTGAAGGGTAGGTCTTCCCTTAGTAACTTGCTCACATTTTATAATATAGCGACAGCTGAGCTGTATAATGATAATGGGTTTACAGTAATACTTCTGGACTTTGCAAAAGCTTTTGACAGGATACTGCATGGAATTCGGATTAATAGTGACACATGGATATGGATATGAAGTTGGTGAAGTGAATAAGAGGGTGGTTGATTGAGAGATAGAGAGTAGTTTATTCAGGAGTAGAGTTCAGTAGTCAGAGTATACTGAACTCTATTCCTGACTAGTGGAGTGCCACAGGGCTCTGTTCTTGGGCTACTACTATTTAATTTGTACATTAATGATATAGGAAAGGATCTGAGAGGAACTATTCAGTTGTTTGCCAATGACACAAAATGGGGTACAGCAATTGGTAATACAGATGATGTTAAAATTTTGTAGCATGATATGGATAGATTGGCAGTATGGGCAAAGAAGAAACGATGTAAATTTAATGTGGCAGTGTAAAATTAGGGTAAAAAGATTACCAGCTGTGTACCACATTATCATTATTATTACGGGCGACTCCAGGGAGTCTTTAGACTCGTTGAGGGAGGCCCTAAACATCATGTCCACACAACTATACGCCATTCTCACAGAATCTATTATACCTTGCCTTGAACTCACTCACCGTCATAGCACCCACAACAAACTCTGGTAGCTTATTCCACTCATTTATCACTCTTAAAGTAAAGAACCCAGCTCTAACACCCCTGCTAGCCACACTCTTGTCTAGCTTCCAGTGTCCCCTAGTTCTCCCACCACCAGTCCTGATCTCAAAAATATCCTCTGAATTAATCCTATAGAAACCCTTCAGCAATTTCAATGTCTCAATCATATCTCCCCTTTTCCGCCTATCAACTAATTTTGCAACCCAGAAATCTTCAACCTGCTCTCATATGGTTCATTCCATAGACCCACTATCATCTTAGTCACTCGCCTCTGGATCCTCTCCACCTCCTCCCCATCAAGAAGTAACCTAGGTGACCAAATCTGGGCACAGTAGTCGAGATTAGGTCTTATCAAGGGTCGGTACAGAGGTACAATAACTTGCTTATCTCTGCTCGTCAATGTATTTTTCAACAACCAAGTGAGTTGATGAGCTGATTTAGCCACTTTTGCAATGTGCCCCGTGAACTTCATCTGCCTATCCACCAACACTCTCAAGTCCCTGGCCTCATCAATCTCCTGGAGTATAGTTCCGCCAATGTGGTATACTGCTGCTAATCTTTTCACCCCAAAATGCATAACCTTACATTTTGTCACATTAAATTGACATCTATTCTCCTTAGCCCAGAACTCCAATCTATCCAAGTCGTCCTGCAAGATTTTGACATCTGATGCATTCACTATCGCCCTACCCAACTTTGCATCATCAGCGAACAAATGAACTGTTCCTCTTAGATCCTTCCTTATATCGTTAATGAACAAATTAACGAGCAGTGGTCCAAGAACAGAACCCTGCAGCACTAGTCACAGGCTGTCTTTTGGACTCTACTCCTGAATAAACTACTCTTTGATATCTCTCCATCAACCACCCACCTATCCATCTCACCAACCCTATATCCATTCCCATATGTTGTAGTTTACGGATTAGAATTTCATGTGGTATCCTGTCAAACGCCTTTGCCAGGTCCAGCAGTATCACTGTAAACCCATTACCCTTATCCAGTTCAGCCATCACCTTGTTATAAAACTTGAGCAAGTCACTGAGGCATGATCTACCCTTCACAAAGCCATGCTGTCTCCCATACAGTATCTCATTTTCATCAATCCATTCCTGTATTTTTCTTGACTACTTTCTCTAAGACCTTGACAACGACTCCTGATATGCTGATCGGTCGGTAATTTGCAACTGTAGTCTTGGATCCTCCTTCATGCAGTGGAACTATTTTCCCCTCTTTCCACACCTTCTGGACTAAACCAGACCCGAGACTCAGATTAAACAACATGGTCAAGGGTACTGATAATTCTTTAGCCGCTTCACGCAAGACCCTTGCGGGTATACCATCCAATCCATCAGATGTATTCACATTAAAGTTCTGTAATAGACTATTCACCTCCACTTCATTCATCACAATTCCCATATAAACTAATGGTTCCTTCATTTTTTCAATGTCACCACCTTGACGATATACTTTTGCAAAGTGCTCGCTCAGTAACTCCACTATATCGACCGATTCAGTGACCTCCTTACCATCGTCATTCCTTAAAATCATTTTGCCGTGTACAGTTTTTTCTTGCTTGCAGCATATTGAAAGAACTGTTTGGGATTCTCTTTAGCTTGCATAGCTAGTTTCCTTTCATAATCTGCTTTTGCTTTTTTTACCACATTCATTACCCTTCTGGCCTGCACTTTATACCGTTCGTGTGCCTGCAGGTCACCTCTTTCTTTAAATTCCCTCCACAATTGTTTCTTATTTTGCAGCCTCAAGCTTAATGGTGTTATTCGTCCATTTAACCCCTACTTGTTTTACTATTCGGACCCTAGGTATACAATCAGCCATAACCTCCTGTAAATGCTCCTTGACCACTTCCCATGCTCTATCGACATCCAGCCCTTGCAGTTGTACATGCCATGGCACTGATCCAAGCAATCTCCTAAGCTTGTCATACTTGCCAGCACGGTAATTCCACATATCCTTTCTTAATCGAAAATTCCACACCTTTAGCCATCTCCCAGGACAAGACCTTATGATCACTCTCACCAATAGGTGGCAACATGGTCATATTAATTACAGTCAAATTCTCAGATGTTATTACCAGGTCAAGCACTCTCACACCCCTAGTATTTTCAATTACATGCTGTCTCAGATAGTTATCCCTTAATAATTGAATAAAATCCATTTCTTTCCTCACAAGTCCTCTGCTCCTTCCAATCAATGTTACCATAGTTGAAATCCCCCATAATAATTACCCTCCTTCCACTCATTTCATCAATTTGTTTATGCATACTATCTCCACCATCTATTCCATCACCTGGTCTATAGCAGCACCCAACTGTATATTTTATTCTGCCAGTCTCAATCTCACACCAAATAGCCTCAAATGAGCTCTTTTCACTATTTTGCTATACAACTTCAATTCTCCTTGGCTGCAGTTCATCAGCTATCATCAATAACACCCATAATAATACCACATTGATGGATCTGTGCTCCAGAAAACTGACAAAGCCAGGGATATGAAGGTGTTAGTGGAAAGGAAGTTTAGAGAGCATATTGCAAAAGTGGCTAAAGAAGCTCATTGGATTACTTGGTTACTGAAGAATACTCTATGAGCAAAGACAAGCAGGTTATTATACCTGCTGAGTTATTAGGCTTGGTAAGATCTCATCTTCGACTGCTAGTGCACTGATCTGGTCACCTGAGTTTCTTGGGATGAGGATAGTCAAAGACAAATTAATAAACAATATCTATGCACAAAAATTAAGTTAAGCAATGCAGTATCTACATAGAAAGGTAGATATCAAATGTGTTTTCAGACAAACACATTAGACTGCAAACACAGGTTTCTGTTCTTGAGCCATGAGTGTAGATGGACAAAAAATCAGAGTGGTCTGTTCTATGTGCATTAAACTACAGGTAGACAGATGATGGAATATCAGACTTCTGTAGTTGGCAAAGTGAGAGAGTGCAGCATGGAGTGCAAACCTACCATGGAGGAATGCTGTTATGTTTGATGTAATGTTCTAAACATTCATGCCAACAGCTTGTATAGTCTCTTTCATATGTATACCAAAAGGAAATATGGTAGTCTGACATGTATGATACTGAGCCTCATTATGCAGAGAAAAGTGACTATCTTTAGGGAATAATTAAGTGATAGAGCCAATTCATTGGCTTCAACATAAATACTGGGTGATGTGCGAAAGGCACCAGTAGCTATCCGTATTTCCTGATGATGGATGGGATCCAACAATCGGTGGTTATTCCGTCTTGCAGGACAGAACCATAAACTTGAGACCCATAATCCAGCTTTTAATATATGAGTGCACAATAAAAACAAAGGAATGAAGATCAATCAGCACCCCATTCAATAGAGAATAGAGTGTAAAGGAGATGCAATGCTCTCTTGCACTTCTCTCATAGTTGACAAATGTATGCAAGGAATGTAAGTTTTCTTTCAAAAATGAATCCCAAGAACTTGGCTTCTGTTGATACTGGAATAACAGTTCATCCCATTCTTAATTCAGGATCCGGATGAAGAGTGCATTTTCGAAAGAAGTGTACATAGACACTTTTTTTGTTGAAAACTTGAACACATTACTAAGACCCAATAGAGAGACATGATCTATTGCTTGCTGAAGTTTCCTTTCAATTACCCCCATGTTACAAGAGTGAGAGTAAATGGTGAAATCATCAACATATGAGCATTGTCTACAGTGGGAGGAAACCATTCAGTGATTGAGTTAACTTTAATGATCTAAAGTATCCCACAGGGGGGTGCTTAAGGGTCAAAGCTATATAACTGAGAGGAGACCTCCACATAGCCTTTAAAGGAATGCAGAGAACCGACCAGGGCTTCTCACCTAATGTCCAATCCTCACCTTCTCGTGGTGAGGATTGGACATTATCCACAGTATCCAGGTAGATACTCTTGGGAATCTACCTGGATACTGAACGAACGAGTATGGACTGCCAATATGGGATTTAGCCGACCAAATTGTATTCTTATTGGCTTAAACCAATATACAAAATGATGGTACAACATGACAAAATTTCATGCTGGCTGGGGCATCGACCAGTTAAATAAGGCCCCTGTTGTTTTCGCCAGGGAACTAGGGTTGAACAGCGAAAAGTCAGCTACTGGAACAAATCTGAAAACACACCTTTCAGATGTGAACTGTAGACTAAAATACACAAATATTATTCAAGAAAAATGAAAGAGTTTGAGAACAGCAAACCAAACCTTGAAGAAAACACTGATTGATTCAGCCAGAGAAGAGAGGCATGTGGTGAGGTTGTCTGCAAGGATACGAAAATCAGAACTCCATGGTGGACACAGGAAGTTAAAGAGGCAGTGAAGGAAAAGAAGAAATCATATCAAAAGTTCCTGGCAAATAAGTCAGCTTGTGCTCTTAGAGAATACAGAGACAAATGTAAGAGAGCTAAACACTGTGTAAAACTAGCTAAACAAAAGTCATGGGAGGACTTTGGCAAGAACATAGAAAATAAATATCAAGAAGGTGGCAAAATATCCTGGAGGTTGTTGAAGAAGCTTAGAAATGAAGGAAAGAGTGTTGTAAAAGAAGTTAGAGATGATATAGGTGACATGAAAACGGGAGAAAAAGCTATCCTTGAAGTATGGAGTAATTACTTCAAAAAACTGCTAAATGAAACAAGCTGTGAAAGCATAGTGGTAAAAAACACTCAACATGCATACAGTCAGGAATACATATCCAGACTTGAAGTAGAAAAAGCCATCAAAGGCTTGAAATGTGGAAAGGCATCAGGAGTAGATGATATTCGGCCAGAAATACTGAACTATGGTGGTATAAAAGTCTTACAGTGGCTGCACTGCATAGTTCAGAAAGCGTGGACAGAGGGACGAATTCCCGATGATTGGAGTAGAGCTCTCATAGTACCCATATATAAAAATGGTAAATAAAACTGAATGCGGAATTACAGAGGCATTTCATTATTTAGTGTTCCTGGTAAGATATATGCAAGTATACTTGAGAAACGGTTGAGAAGAAATGTGGAAGAAAAGCTTGGTGAAGAACAAGCCGGATTCAGGCCAAATAGAGGCTGTCAGGATCAGATCTTCACTTTACGACAAATAGTTGAGAAAGCATGGGAATATAACAAAGATCTATACTTAAGTTTTGTCGATCTGGAAAAGGCATATGACAAGGTGCCAAGAGAGAAGCTATTCAATACTCTACAGTTATTATGGTGTCAATGGGCCATTATATCAAGCAATACTTAGTCTTTATTTGAGTTGTAAGTCAGCAGTTAGAATTGAAGGAAGTACAGGAAGATGGTTTAATGTTAAATCTGGTGTGAGACAAGGATGTACATTATCCCCTCTGTTATTCATTATCTATATGGATCGCATTATGAAGGAAAGTGGTAATAAACATGATATCAAAATTGGAAATGTTAATGTCAGCTCTTTGCTTTATGCAGAAGATGTTATACTTCTAAATAAATCCACTATAAGTCTACAAGATTCCCTGACTAAATTGAATAAGTGTTGTAATAGATATGGTATGAAGGTCAGCATTAAAATGACAAAGACAATGAAAATAGGTAGAATTGTTGAAAATGTCAACTGTTGTGAATGGGGAACCTGTGGAACAAGTAAAACATTTCAGCTACTTAGGCACGATATTTACTGAAGATGGTAAATTAAATATGGAAATAGACAACAGAATCAACAAAGCTGGTATGGTAGGCAGTCAATTGAATAAATTCATATGGAATAAGAGAGAAATTAGTCGGAACCCTAAATTAGCTGAATACAAGGCAGTTTTCAAACCAATCTTAACTTATAGATCTAAGAGCTGGGTCAGAAGTAAATCACTTGACTAAAGATTAGAGACTGCAGATATGAGAGTCCTGAGAAAGATTAGAGGCATGAACAGATGGCATCAATGGCAATATCATATTAAAAACAAGGATATTAGGAAAGAACTTGACATTGTCAGCATCCAGGAATGCGTTAGCAGAGCTAATCTCAGGTGGTATGGTCATTTAAACAGAATGGGCAAGGAAAGATTAGCAAAACAAGTATTCTCTGCAAGGTTGACAGGAAAACGACCCAGAGGAAGACCAATATATAGGTGGATTGATACTGTAGAAAGTGCCTTAGACAATAGAAATATAAGATCTGATAATGTTGGAGTCTTGGCAAGTAACAGACTGATTTGGAGGAAAATTGTAGATAGGAAATTAGTAATGATGTAAATTTTTCATGTAGTACTATCATATCCTGTACACTTGAGGGTACATGGCATGATTTAATGATGATGAAGTGTCCCACATAAGACAGAGAGCCTTTGGGAACACCCTGTTCTTAAGGATATGGCCGAGATAGCATAATTGCCACTCTGGAAAGTTTGTACGGATACAAAGTTTTTAATAAATACAGGAAGGTGTCTTCTGAGACTAGGTTATAGAGGTCTTTTAAATAATCCATATCTCCAGGCTGTGTCATAAGCATTTTCCATGTCAAAGAAAATTGAAACCAGATGTTCTTGTTTCAGGAATGCATCTCTTATACAAGTTTCTAAACAAACCAAATGGTCTAAAGTTGAACGATGTCTACACAAGCTACAATGTGTACTGGAGAGAAGACCTTTGCTTTCTAAATACCAGAGAAGTCTGGCATTAACCTTTTCTCTAATATCTTACAAAGGTAGTTGGTCAGAGCAATAGATCAACAACTATTCGCTTTTGTTGGATCCTTTTCTGGTTTGGGGATAGCAATGCCAACTGACTTATGCCAAGAATCTGGAAACTCTTCCTCTGCAAGCATTCTGTTATATGTTAAGAGAAAGAGGTCCACGGATGATGATGGTAGATGTTTTATAATTTCATAACAATGTCATCAGTGCCCACCTACCTACTGCAGTAGGGTGAGACAGTGAAAGAGAGCTTTTTAGTTCCTTCTTAATAAATGGCTAATAGTATGGCTCATGTCCACTGGTAGAAAAATTTAGCTTTTCTCTTGTAGCTCTTTCAATATTAAAAATTCAAGAGGATGTGAATCTGTTGCTGAGATTCTTGCAAAATTTTCTCCCGTATCTGCAATAGATTTGGAATCGGCAATAACACTTCCATTATGGTCTAAGGTAGACAAAAGTGTGTTCTATATCTACCTTACCTTTCATTTTCCGTATTTTATTCCATACAATTTTTGCACTGGTCATTTGATTAATTGATAAAGTAAAATTGGATCAGAGATTGTTTTTGACTCAGAAGTCTCACCTAACATGCTTTGGCCCAAGCACACTTAAAAGCAATTAAGTTTGATGTAGTGGGATATCTACGAAATATACCCCATGCTCCGTGTTGAACTTTTTTAACTGCTTAGCATTCTGGGGTTCCACGAAGCCATTAGAGCGAATGGAAATTGAAATTATGTTCTTGGAATGGAGGCTGTTGCTGCATGGACAATGCAGTCTGCTACATACTTTACTGCTTCACTGATTGGTGTTTGACTGACTGTATCAGTGTTAAATTTTGCAAGATGGTAAGAGGTGTTCCATTCAGCCTAGTCTATTTTCCATATGGGAATCCATGTAGAGGAACATGGTTCCTGTGAAGACATTGCAAAGAATTAAGAAAAGTGATCACTTCTATATGTTCTCTTCAACATTCCATGCGACTCCCAAAACAGGCAGTAGAAGAATGGAAGGGGAACGGATTGTAAGATTGATTGCAGAATATGAGCACTACATATGGAAGAATACTTTCTTCCATATGTAGGCATATGGAAGAAAGTATTGAGTTTATCATTCAAAAGGGGAGAGGTAACTATTGTTAATGACTTGTTCAATGATACAACCTTGGCTATTTGTGTGTTGGCACTACCTGACAGAGTACTGTAAGCAGTATGGGTTCAGGCAGTTGTAAGATGAGGTTATCAAGATCAATTTCATTTAACTCAGCATTCGGTGGTAAATAAAGTGAACATACTATAATAAAAAATCCAATGGATAAGCAAATCGCTAATGCTTCTAGAGCAGTATTAAGCTGAACATGATGGAAGGGAGTATGACTGCCCATTAGGATAGTTACTCCTCTATGAGCAGGACCATCTCCAGTTCTGTCCTTGCATATAACAGTAGAATTCCTTAAGGTAAGGTCCTCATTGTTTCTTAAGTATGTTTCTGTAGGCAGAAACCAAAAGGTTTGTGTTTCAGCAGCAAAATACTGATATCATCGATATTCTGGCAAAACTCAAGATGGTTCCATTGTAAAAATTTTCCTATTGTTTTGGCTTGTTTTTGGAAAGTATGTAGGGCCAGTGTCAATCCCTTCATCTGATAAAATATTCAATACATCTGATGTGTCAGGGTCAGCTGGCAAGTTTAATTTACTTTCAGTGGATAATGAAGTATCCTTATGTGCAATGCTCTACAAGAAATTAGTGAACTAAGTTCTTGGAGAGCATCGCACATAAGGCCCAAATCAAGAACAAACTCGCATGATGTTATTTTTCTTAAAAGGCCCTCATAAAGAAAGAGATCTGTTTTGCCTCGAAAGTGATGGACGAGGACTTGCCACACTACAGAAACAGTGCGAAAGCTAGATGCAACCCAGTGAGTGCTTAAAATTCTGCACATTTTAAGAAGCTGAAGGTCTAGAGTTGCTGCAGATTCCTGTAGTTCGCTAGGATTCTTAGATGAAGCATGATAAGTCACATAAAGTTTGTCAATGAAACTCTTAAAGCGATTCACTCCTACCACATTGTTCACTCTGTCGCTAACAGACAATTCAAGGCAATGGTTAGCACAATGCCAGAAAATAACACTAGGAAACTTCTCTTGCATTAGCCTGCTTACATCATTATGCATGCCAAACAACATGGCTGCACTATCACAAGTTAAAGACATCCTGACCCTAGGCTGTGGAGTGAGACTTAATGCAACACCATTGATCCTTGTAGGTAAGCCCACTAACTGACTGATGTTGGCTAGGACACCTAAGACCACCCATTTTGCAGAAGCGGAGGCAAAAGTAGTACAAGACTACCAGGATCCCTCTTTCTAGATGTCCACAGTTCACACCACATGGCAAACAGAGTAGTAAGGCATTGGATCCCGATGATGGTGGTCTAGAAGAAAGGACAGTAAAAAAAGACTTAGAAGTAGAGCAAAGAATATGAAAAGAAAAGTGAAGAAAAAGAGAAAAAAATGAAAAGGACCACTACCATCACTGGGAGGTTCCCTACCAGTGATATCATGAGTTTTTGCTTGGAGAGTGGTTAATGAGTGGAACAAGTTGCCAGAGACTGCTGCTGGTGCCATGACTGTGAATGAGTTCGCAAAGTATGACAGATACTGTACAAATGTTGGATAATGTTTGATGTTTAGGGCCTCCCCTCGATGAATCTAAGGATTCCATGGAGCAGCCATAATAATAAATTCAAATGGTACAGAGGTTATAGGAGAAGAAAAAAATTACTGAGTGATCATTATACCATCTGATCTCAATGTGCTTGCATCATCCAAATAGAGATAATACAAGAACTGTAATGAAGATAAATGTGAGAATTAACAAAGTTGAAATGGAGGTAGTTAAGACAACACAATCTTGATATAAAATGTGTCAGTGAAATTACACAGGATACTTGCATACTTATTAAGAAACTGTCCAAGAGAATTGACAATGTTATTGACTAAAATGTGTTTGTTTTAGGAGCAGAAGAATGCAAGGAAAAGGATAATAGGAAAAGATAATTTCACCAATAAAGGAGGATCTAAGAAGTAGACTATGTGTACTGCCTAACTAATAATCTTAACCACTATTAGAAGTGGTTAAGGTATTGGAAAAGTTGGCTCAAATTTAAGAATAAATGGATAAAAATATGATACTTTATGTGGAGAAGGGAATAGCAGCATGTCTTTGTGAAGAAGAAATAATGCCCTAGGAAATTGACAGTCTAAAATAAAGTAAGAGTTGTGAAATAAGGGTATGTGTTAGGCTTCACACTGGAGCATGATGTATGTGAAGTTGGTGATTCAGAAAACTGGATAGTGAAATATAAGCATCAGAAAGTGTCAGATTAATAGATACCTATGTGCCTTTTCAACATCATTAAAAACTCAGCCATTATCTCAAAACTAGGAATAAGGGCTCACCTTTTCATTAATGAAGAGAAACCAAAGGACTTCAATTTATAACAAACACCTATCCACAAAAGGGCTATAAAACATGCACCATCATCTTCTTGACAGTCAATGGACTTGACACATCCCTTCCAATGAGAGAGTCAAAGTTTTAGTGCTCTTTACTTTGATTTGGTAAACTTAGACAATGTCCTTTGACATTGTCTAAGTGCAAACCCCCATATCTTGGACAGATGGAGCAAACTATTGGTGAATGAATCAAACAGCTTAGAATACCAGAGAAGTGAAGCAATAGTTCTGTAATCACTTCAGCTAATCTGCATGATATCCCTGCAGAAAAACAGTAGACATGAAAAGGCTTTTGCAAGAAGCGAGAGTGAAGAATGAAAAAGTAAAATTGTCAGTACAGAGAATGATCGGTTAACAAACATAATCCGTTCAAAGACTATATTCGTTACCCGAATTGTTTGTTAACCGATCATCGATTTACCAGAGATTTTTATGGGAATTTGATTAATTCGTTCTGGAGACCCAAAAAAAAAATAATAAAATATTATTTAATTTCTTACTACGCTTATTTATAATAACAATAATACATACATACACAGTCTTGCATTTTCATCAGTCATGTTTTTTTTTTTTTGTTTGTGGGGTGTTAAAGAATCTGTCCAATGTCAATTGCTTTTCTCTCTTCTTCAGGATTTTTCGGAAGTGATTAATAGCATTGTCGTTGTAGAGATCCCCAACCCTATTGACCTCAAACTGGTTTGGGTGCCATTCTAAGACCGCTGTTCTGACATCCTCCCACTTCTTCAAAAGATCTTTAATAGCAGATGTCAGCATTGGTCCTCTTTCGTCTTCCTCTTTTTCAGAAGAAAACACATCTCGCCAAGTTCCTTGTTGTTCTTCATTCAAGAGTTCTTGGAGTTCTTCTGTCATCAGATCATTTTCATGTTCCATTATGAGCTCTTCAATGTCATCTTCATTCACCTCCAATTCCAGATCACTAGCAGTTTGTCACAATTTCATCCATAATTTCAGGGACATCATCTACGTCTCCCTGAATGCAGGATAGACACAGCTTTCGCCAAGCAGAATTCAACTGTCATTGAGTGACTTCTGACCACGCCTTTTGAATGAGCCTGATAGCTTCAAGGATATCAAATTTTTCTTTCCAAAACGTTTTTAATGTCATCGCTGAGGAGAACTGGCCTGCTTCAAAACACCGACGAAACAGCGCACGAGTGTACAATTTCTTGAAACCCACAATAACTTGATTGATTGGCTGAATCAACGAAGTGGTATTTGGAGGCAGAAACTGAACTGTCAGCCAGGGAAAGTCTTCCAGCAAATTATCTTCAAGGTCTTTTGGGTGTCCTGGTGCATTGTCCAATAGCAACAGTGCTTTCAATGGCAATTCATTGGTCTGAAGGTAATCCTGGATGCTTGGGGGACAAATTTTAAACAGCCATTCTTTGAAAAGAACCTGCGTGATCCATGCCCTTTCATTCAATCTCCACATCACTGGCAGTCTTTCTTTAATTATGGAATTTTTGTTGAATGCTCTAGGATTCTCAGAGTGATAGACAAGAAGCGGTTTAAGTTTCATATCACCATCAGCTTTAGCTCCCAAAAGTAACGTCGATAGGTCTTTCATGGGTTTATGCCCAGGAATATTTTTCTCATCTTTCGTGATGTAGGTACGGTTCGGCATGCGCTTCCAAAATAAACCAGTTTCATCACAATTGAAAATTTGTTATGGACAATATCTTTCTTTTTTAATGAACTCTTGAAATTTGAGACCGAACTTCTCAGCTTCTATCTGCACTAACAGACTCACCGTGCATTACCACATGTTTAATGCCAGATCTCTTTCTAAACTTTGCAAACCATCCAGTGGTAGCCTTGAATTCTATCTCCTCATGTGACGAATGTAGAGTTTGTTTCTTCAGTTCTTCAAAAATTTCTCTAGCCTTCTCTTGAATGATAGCCATACTAGTTACATCTCTTTTCATTTCCCTTTCTTTTATCCAAACTAAAAGCAATCTCTCCATTTTTTAATGGATGGCACATCTTTGTTTCTCAGATGTGATTTTCTCTTTTAGCTGCTCGAGTCTTCTTGATTATATCTTTCTTAGCTAAGATTGTGCCTACTGTAGACCTGTTCAAGCCATACTGCCTAGCAACATCAGACATCTTCTGCCCACTCTCTAACTTGGCTATTATCTCTTGATTGGTTTCTATGGTGACCACAGTTCTTGACACTCCACTCTTTTTAGGCCCCATAATATTATCAGTTTTTTTTTAAATAAAAAGTTCAGAAAAGCACTTACAAAAATTCAGAGAACAGAAATCAACTAGCACACAAAAAGGTTATGTATACAACTGTCAAAGTCTCGTTCCAGAAACCATACATAGATGGCAGTAAAATACAGTTCTACAAATCTTACACACAGCGTCACTTCTTCTTGTGTTTGTTCTGCAAGGTGTTCGTTATCCAAACATGTGTTTGTTGTCGAAACATAACAATCTTTCGCGAAAGTATTCGTTGTCCGATTTGTTCACAGTCCGAACTGTTCGTTAACTGATCACCCACTGCATATTACCTAGATATGATGGAAATGAATTACAAAGATGGGCTATGATGGCGAACAATTTGATGCGCACGTGTGTGTAGAAGGAATGTATGCAAGATTTTGGATGTGTGGAGTGAGTTTCAGGGAAGACTGTGATTTGTATAAGAAGGATGGTGTCCACTTGAATGAATTTGGGATAAGAGTCTTAAAAAATTATTTATTGATATGAGACTTAACACTGAAAGTCAGGGAAACTGAATTCTGATGGGAGGAATTGTGTGAATCTGTATATTGGTACCTTATTATGGAAATGATTATAAAGAGGAATGATTCTGCGTTCGTCCAGTATGGACCTATCAAGCATTCAGTGTAAACATGTCTGCATAAGTAAGGAAATAGATGAGAGCAAAGATCTACAAGTTGCCAACCTGTCTCATGCAGACCACAGACAAGTGTATACAAAAGAACATACAGGTAATTTATTATTATTATTAATTGTCAACCTCCAGGGAGTCCAAAGACTCATCGAGGGAGGGCATCTACTCTACAACTCTGCTTCCACCACTCACAATCCACCGCAACTACACCAATGTCATCTACCGCTGACCGCCACCACTATTTTTTCCACAGACAATCACAAATGTCCATGCCCACGGCAGGATTCAAACCCGCAGCCTCTTGACTGGAGAGCAGACATGCTAACCACTCAGCCAGCCAGGCTGGCTGAGTGGTTAGTGTGTCTGTATTATGTCTGTACTCCTCTCCACTATCTACACATTACACCATCTATTGTGACCAATAGTATTTTTGTCTACTAAATATGCATGTTCCCTGGCCAATAAGCTGAATGAAAAACCAAGTTTTCAGGAGCAAAAAAACTTCATCTCCATATGAAATGGGCTAACTCACTTCAACCCAAATTTCCTGTCTTAAAATGAGAATTAAACTCAAGTCTTCAGTTCAAGGGCACAAAGTCTCACTGTTCTTCCAACTGGACTATGTAGGCAAGAGGTCATCCAGATCAAAATTACCCACATGTGATTCTAAAATTTCTAGTATTACAAAATTTTCAATTCTGGACCAAGGTCCCATTATTACATTAACCTTCCCCCTCCCTTTCTTACTCACAGAAACATACACTCATGAGAAACTGCAAACTTTCAGTACCTTAGAACCATGGGTTGGCTGCAGAGCTGCTAAATTCTCTAGGAGAATCCAGAAGCTCTTCTGCAGACACCAAACATGAAGCATTTTCAAACAACTTCAGATCTCCAACAAGAAGTCTGGTAGCCTCGTGCTGGATGACAAGACAGAACTGTTTGGCACATCAAGATATTCATAAACATCCATGCCATGCCATGTAGATTTGTACACAACCTTTGGAAAGTGAAGACACTATACACTTGCAAGCAGGCTGGCTAAACTAACTAAAGGTAAATATAGCTTTTTCTACTTTTTCTCAGTGAAGAACTGAAACTTTCTAAAGTTTCAGTTCTTCACTGAGAGAAAGAACCTTTCAGAATGATAATAATCACTAAAACACCAATTTTGGTAATCATTATCATGCTAGAGAAAAGTATACTATTTGCTTACAGCTTTCTTAAATATCTTTTCCAAATCATTATAATTTATCAGTCATCAAGAATGCCACAATGAAACAGACAAATTAATTCAGTATGTATAATATTCTTACCTTTGCTGCATAATTGACATCTGCACCTTTTTCCAATAACAATTTAGCTATATTTTCATTTCCATAGTGAGCTGCTATATGAAGTGGGGTGAATCCACTCTATGAAAAAAGAAAATAATAATAATAATAATTATGAAATAAGTAGTATCAACTGTTGCACAGAACTTGGAAATGTATTAAAATACTTTGGTAATACAAAATAAGAAAAAAATATGGTAGCAGATAAAGAATCATTGTTAGAATAGCCAACTGTACTTTCTCACAAATTAATGTCCTTATGCAAAGTTAATAAAAATATTTAAATAAATTGTAAAATTTAAGGTGGAGTGAAGACCCTATACACTCTGGCAAGCAGGCTGGCTAAACAAACAAAAGGTAAATACAACTTTGCACTTCTGGAACAAAAGCTTCAGTTCCTCACTGATAACTAGTCAACTTATGTGATCCCCTCCTCTCCAACAACTGGTCCCAATTAATTTTAAGCCAGGGTACATTGGCAAATCCATGAAAACACATGTATATGTGAAAATCTATCACAGCTGCATTAGTTATATAGGAAGGTTATAGACAAACATTATATAAAAAATAAAATAGTTTTTATTTCATATGTAAAGTGGGATACAAATCTGATGAGGATGAAAACTGAATAAAATGCTTCTGTGATGTTTCTATTTGAAGTAATATCCAGTAAAACCACCTGCAATGTTTTTTTTAATTTAATTTGTTTATTTTTTATTAATTTACTAGTTCCCATCCTTTCCAAAAGGATGGTAAAGTTGTGAAGGTCATATGTTTTTTAAAAAGAGGACTATTTAAACAGTTGAGAAAAATATCTCAAGCCTTAAAGAACATGCTGCAATTCCTGATTCCAGTTATTCTGCAGAGGATCATACAAATAAATAAAAAAATAACTTCAAGAAAAAAAAAAGACTTTATGGCTAATGAGAGAATGAAAATCCTCAAAGAGGCACACATACAGTGATGTGTGACACATGGATGCAGTACATTTAGAAAATTTTTACACGTTCACCTAGTATGCATAAAAGCTTATTTTATTTAATGAAATTTACATTTTTCACTGATATTAATGTCTAATGTTAAGATATTTACTATGTAAATTTTTTTATGAATGATTAACGTATATATTTGACTTACATTTGGACACTAAATTTGTGCTTAATAAACTGCATGTTATATACTTAATTTGCTGTTCTTATTTTAAAAAAAAAAAAATATTACACTATGAAGTAGAAATATTATAAATAAAATTTTAGTTCTCACATCCTTTTAATTTTTTTTCTTCTTAGCAGAGAATGAGTACCACACCTATTATTTGCAAAAAAAATAAATAAATAAAATAAAAAACGCATTGTGTGTGTGTGTTTACAAATGTATTATTACTACTATTACATGACACCTCCACCGAGTCAAATGATTCATAGTAGGAGAACATTCTATGCTCCTAGGCACATCTCCCCCATCTTCCCTACTACTTAATTCTCCAAAAACACACAACACTATACCACCACCACTATCAATGTTATCTACTGCCCATCACCACCAACAACGGTATATTTTGTCTGTAAACTGCATGTGTGTTCTCATGGCTGAATTGCCATTACGTGGGATAAAAAATCCAAGCTTCTAAGAGAAAAAACCCTCCTACCTCCATATGAGATTGGCTAACTCACCTACAATTGAAAAAGTCCATTTAAAGACTCCTCTCACCACAATGAGAATCAAACTCAGTTCTTTTCCAATCAAAGGGTGCAATGTTCCACTGTTCTCCCAAATGAGCTATGGAGACACTACATATATCTATGTTCTCCCCAGGACCTTTTGAATGGGCAAACCACCTGGCTGGTTTTACTGACCACCCGGCTAATTAATGTTGTGAATTGACATGACTAATTAATGAGCAAGAATGGAAAAATAATTGAAGACATTTTTTACTTAATAGTGATGAGAAACAAACCGTAGAGTCTCGATACTCATGAGACCAGCTCAATTTCTTGCATTGCAAGCCAATCTCGAGAGCTTCAGATATTCACTTTGATGCACACCAACCTGTACGGGGAAGAAGACAAAAATTGGGATCTCGAATACAACAATATCGGTTGAAAATAAGATCTTTTACGAAAGAGATATAATTTTGATGTTTGAAAAAAATAAATTGTGAAAATTGAGCGAATTCTAATTGAAGGCAAAAATCAATGTTAAAAATCTAAATTTATTTTTCTTAATAATGGTTTTTGTCCAAATATCGTGAGTCAAGCATTTAATATTTTATTTTGTAAAAGAAAATAGGCATATGCATCAAAGATAGTTGTGATCTTGGGGAATTCTCGAAACTCTCGAAGACTATGACGTTAGTCTCGAGTGATACCAATTCCCATTCCTAGTAATTAATACTTATAAATAGTAAAATTGTGACATAATGCACGTTATGTGTCTCAGGTATTACTGTTAGTGCACAATTCAGTGATTTATTCTGATTAATATAATAACAATGATATTTTGTATTTATTAAATTACCCCATAATGAGTAAAACGTCAAGTCAGAAAACCACACTCTTAAGTTATTTTAAGAAAGATGAAACCGATAAGCAGAGTAGCAAAGACACCAAACCAACAACAGAATCGTCGATTTCTGCAGTCTCTTTCAAATCATTAACACTGAGTGGTTTAAAAAATTCCATTGGTTAGTGGTGAAAGATAATGGAACGATGTGCTCCACATGCATGAAATATGGAAAGAGATGACCCACAAACAAGGAAGTAACTTGGGTGACTATGCTATGCACAAGACTTCGAAAAGAAAGCTTGGTTGACCATGAACAAAGCAAGTTACACACTGATTCTTGTTCAGATATAATTGAAAAATGTATACTAGAAGAAACTGGAATAGGGCAAATTGAAAAATCAATTTTGAATAACTTGCAGAGAGATGCTTTTGTGGGAGCTTTAAAATCTATGTATTGATTAGAGAAAAATGAGTTATCACATACTACATTATTTGAAAAATTGCTTGAGCATTGCAAGGCTATGAGCTGTTCTTACTTAGAAGATATTAAAGTTGGTAAAAATGCACATTATACCTCAGAATATAATAAATTTGGTTTAATCCTTTATCCAAGTGTGAGCAAACAACAAAGTTTGCGCCTGAAAGTATCTTCAAGACTGGGGTAAGGTGGTACACCACCAGGGCAACTCCTTGCAAAGGTGGAGCAAGCTACCAACACTCCTATCTCAGTATCTCCCATAATGCAAAACACATCTCCTTGCAGATATGTCTAATGTTATGCATTAAAGGAAGGGTCACTACCCAGACTAGTTTCAACCTTTATTGAGGTCTCTTCAGTGGGAGCCAGGCCCAAGTGGAGATACCAGGCAGAAGCATTAGCAAGGTCATCTCTACCTATAGAAGTTGCCAAATGGTGTGCCACCCTTTTTTTAATAAATTACTCTGGATTTAGAGAAAGATGTTGAAAGTTTATTTTTCACTTGGTTAAAATGGCTAGTGACACTAGATGACTGTCTCATGATTTTGCAATGCAGTCTCTAAGAGAATGCATGGCGAGTGTTATAGTTGCATTGGAAAGAGAGGTCACCGAACGAAATGATATCACAGCTGAAGGTTTAAGTAAATATATCAGAACATATAATTTCGTAGCTTCACTAATGATGCTTTCAGATGTATTACTGCATTTATCTAACTTGTCTAGATCATGGCAAAGGCAAGATGTTGACTTAACTGAAATAGAGCCAGTCTTAGAAGCCAGAAAACTATCCATCATGGAATTGAAAGACATTTTCATTGGCATTGGCAGTCATTTTCAAAATCTTCATCAGCATCTTTCAGGTGAATGATCAGACCTTCACATTGATTATTCAGTCTAATGTTATTACGTTTAAGACTACGATATATGATAAATACATAGGCACAGTTATTAAACACCTAGAAGCAAGATTTTCAGATATACCAATCATTTCCTGCTTTTCAAGACTTTTCAATGCAGAAAGTAATGATCATCGTGAGGCTTCTGAGATTCTTTTTGATTATTATTCTAGAAATTGAAGTCATGCAGTTTTAAACTATGAAAGTACTAAACTAGTACTTTCATAGTACATTTGGGCAGTTGCATCAAAAATGATTAATGAACAGTCATACAAAAATCTAGATCCAAGACAAATGCTGCTGAAATTAACAACAACATCTGAGCTCAAAAAGTCATTTCCAAATATAGGAAAACTAGCTGCTGTTGGACTGGCCATACCTGTGAGCGCAGCTGAATGTGAAAGGGGTTTCTCTGCATTAAAAATGATAAAAACCTGTATGAGGAATTGCATCAGTCAGAACACTCTAAATAATCTGATGCTGATTTCACTGGAGTGACCAGATCCAACAGATTTTAATTATGAAAAAGCTGCTGACAACTGGGCTTCTAAGAAGAAGAGCAGAATTAATGTATAGAATTTTAAGCTGAGAGCATTACAAGGTTTTTCATTACTTAATGAGAAAATAAGAAAAATCATAGTCTTCTTTGTTATAATTACTATATAAAATATTATCCTTGTTTGAAGTAATTTCTAATAAAATTACTATTTTAATTTGTTATGAAAATGAGTCTTTCTTAACTCATTAAATTTTTTGTATGCCCGGCTAATGCTTCACTCCACCTGGCTGGTAAAAATTTCTGGGGAGAACACTGTATATGGATAGATCTTGTCAGAAAGAAAATGCTGTATGTGTGTGTGTGTGTGTGTGTGTGTGTAAGATGAACAAGCTATTAGCATAATCTCATACCAATAGGAGTTGAGTAAAGACCACACAATCGATAAGATTCCTGCAATTAGCCAAAGTTGGACAATGGCAATTAGCCAAAATAGCCAATGTCCCACCAATTTATGGACCACTATAATTCACAAATCTCAGGTGCCTTTATTATTATTATCTGAGACCTTGTGGGAGTCAAGGACTCATCGAGAGAGGCTATAAATCACCCAAAACCAGCTGTTATACCTTCCCTTAAATTCATTCACACTAAATGCACTCACTACCCCTAAAGGCACTATTCCACTCACTCACTGTTCTGTAAGAGAAAAACCCAGCTCTTAACACCTTTCTTGACTGCAAACAAGCTTAACTTCCATGGATGATCCCATGCTCCACATTCCATATAATGAAAAGTTCATCCGACAATATCCTATAACACCCATTCAAAAGTTTATAGACCTTTATCATATCATCCCTCTTTCTCTTATTAACCAGAGTCTGTAATCCAGATGTTCACAATTTGTTCTCATAATCTAAAAATCCCATAATCCAGATACCACAGCTTCTTTATCCCCTTGGAGCCCAGGAGACCAAATCTGCGCATCATTCAGGTGTGGTCTTTTCAAGGCCTTGATAAGATCCCTAGCCTCATCAGTTTCTTGTAGCATAATCCCACTAATATAATATGTTGCTGGAAATTTCATCACGTCAAAATGCATAACTACATTTACTAACATTAAACTGACAGCCATTTTCGTTTGTGCAAATTTCCAGCCTGTTTAGATCATTTTGTAAGTGCTGGATATCAGCGGCATTGCTGATTGTCCTGCCTATCTTTTCATCATCGGCAAACAATTGCACATCTCCTGTTAGACTTTATCAAATGTCATTAATGTACAATTTGAATATCAGTGGCCCAAGGTAAGCCTTGGGCCACTGATATTCAAATCAGTGAATCAAATCAAATCACTGATATTCAAGACTGAACCCTGAGGTAAGCCACTGGTCACCTTAAATCTGGCAGATTCACATCCACTGTATACAACTTTCTAATATCTGATTCAACCATCCACTGATCCGAGTCAAGAGTTTATATTCCAGTCTCATTTGCCAGATGCCAGAGATTTCCTTAACACACAATCTGTGAAAATATTTATCCGAATTGATGGCTACTCAAGGTTGGGAAAACAGATTCATTCATAAAAAAATTCAAGAAATTTTAATGATTAAATAAAATATGTAGCACTGTAAGTTATGGATTTCTGAACAAGTCTAGATATAGTCAATCTATCTACTGTTTGGTATGATTTCCAGGGATGAAATCATACCATGCTACAACAGCACAACCCCAGTGCTGGCCTGGCTAGCCAAGTGGTTAACGTATCTGCTCTTCATCCAAGAGGCTGCGTGTTCGATTCCCACTAAGGGTATGGATGTTTGTCATTGTCCTACTAACTGTTCAACCATACATATGTACTGCTGTAACTTGTATCCAAGTGCGGTATGACCTTTGATTTCTTTGTGCCATAAAAAAAAAAAAATCAAAACCCCAGCACCAGACTATTCAAATAGTATCTGTATATTTACCACGGTCTTTCAATATGGTGACAACCATCATGAAGAGAAAGGTTTCTCTTCGTGAGATTTGTCACCTACAGGCTCATCAATTTCACAACAGCTAGTCAACACTTATATGGATTCTTTCAAAGTCAGACCTGAGACATTTACCACTTAAAAGCAGAAATATAGTATAGATATGCAAAAAACACTTGAGGTGAAAAAGAACTGGATTACTCCAGTTCTTCTTGGGCATATGAATCTCAGTTTTTTTTGTCAGAACATATAAGCTAATATTGTATATAAGAAGAAACAAAATTTGACCTAAGCAGATACCTAAGTCAACACCACTACTTGGCACAAAAATGAGGCATTATCAAATCCTAAAATATAAAACACATGAAAGTGACAAAGAAAAGAAGAAACAAAAAATGACATACCTAAGGGAGATTCTAATTTTAAAAAAATGGCTACAATGTAATGAATGTTAATATCCTACAAATACACATAGAAAGACCTCTGATAGTAAAAAAATTGAAACTGAAGAGTAGACATCCTACACATTAAAAATATAAAGAAAAATAGTCTTAGTTCTGAAGCAGCACAACCTTGAAGTGGCCTTCACACTCCAAAACAAAGTATTCACAGTCTTATGATTACCCATGACATCATGTATGTTTGACGAAACCCGATGTCTATAACATATTGTGTTTCTGTAGGATCTGTTATGTAGGATGGATAGACTGCATGCAAGGGAAATGTGCATGAAGAGAACATATAATGGACATAAAAAAACTAAATTTAAAGAAGCCTCAGAGATGATTTGATGAGCAATAAATTCAAGGCAACAGAAATCAAGGTCTTATTCTTGACTGTGTATTGTCTTCTCATATAAGAGATTTCAACTGATGAATTAACATTAAGCAGTTCAACACTGATGATTGCATGTGATATTGGATGAACAATGCCAGCTATTTTATTTTTATTTCATTTTTTTTTCTGTTGTTATTCATTTACATGCTCAAAGAAGCATATCAGAGAGCAATATTCCTTCTAAGCTGTGCACATGTACACCAATTAAAAAGGAAGTACACATGCCTAGTAAATATGCACACAAAATTTTTCTTTTCAAAATTTCTAATTTACAGACAATAATTTTTGAACCAACTATAGAAATGAATTATATGATAAAACAAACTTATCGCTTATTTTATATTGTAATTTTTTTCAATGCCTCCACTTGAATTTTACACTAACCCGTTCAACTTAACACACTCTAATTAGTTACTTTTACCCTGTGACAAGTGGGATAATTGATGCATACATCAGCAAGTTGCAAAATCATATTTAATTAGAGCGTCTACTGTCTAGACAGTAGACACTCTAAACAGTCATTTGTCTAGACATCAAATGATTGTCTAGACAGTCATTTGGACTCATACAAATGATAATGGATTTTTTTGTAACTGTGAATTTAAGCAGATGATTAGAGTTCGCAATTTTACAGGTTATAGCCAGATGAAAAAAAAAAAAGACCTTACCTTGATAAGGCAAGGTTGATAAAAAAAAAACAAGGCCTTGATAAGACCTCACTTGGACTATTGTGCACGGGTCTGGTCTCCTGGTTTCCATTGTGATTCTGATATATTGGAGAAGTACAAAGGAGAGTGTTAAAAATGATATCAGTATTGTGGAATACTGATTATGAAGACAGATTGAGAATTTGTAGACTGCGGACACTAGCAAACAGGAGAAGGAGGGGTGATATGATTGAGACTTATAAACTTCTGAAAGGGTCACACAGGATTTCAATTGATGGAATTTTTCAATTTATAGAGGGTGAGGAAAGGACGAGAGGGCATCCTTGGAAGCTGAGAATGAAGGCCGCCAAGAAGGGTGTGAGGGCTAGATTTTTCTCTCAGAGTATGGGTGATTGGAATGGATTGCTATTGGATGTTGTGAGTGCAAGCATTGTGAATGAATTCAAGAATAAGTATGATAACTGGTGTGTGTATACTATGTGGCCTCCCTCAATGAGTCTGGTGTCGAGGCAAGCAGGTGAAAAGACGTACTGTCAGAGAGCTCCTGAAAGATTTGTGATTTTTGTTGATTTATTAAGTGTTTTCTTAGATTTAATTGTGTATTTTTAGTATATTATTGTATTTTTATTAGTGTAGTTATTGTACTAAAGTGTTTTATAACATAATTTCAGAAAAATTATTAGTTTTTACTACTCTTAAAAATGGCAGCAAAAACTCATCGAAACAAGGCAGTGACTAAAGCTAAAGTTGCTACTCAGGAGAGCGTTTGTCCTGAACAAAAACACTACTGCAGAGATGATGATAATTTATCTGAGGATATGTTGACATTAGAAATAGCTTGGTTAACACGTTCGCTGCCACGCTACTTTGGCATGGTCTGTTCCCCTACGCCAAGCAGTTTTCCTTCTTCAAGGTCAGTACGATAATCTCGTTACCGGAGGTAAACGTCCTACGAGTATACTCGTAGTTGGCTTGTACGGAGCATATACGGTCTATGAGAATACACAGTTTTGATGCTAGCCCCACAAGCCAAGCATATTGGCTTCTTCAAGGTCACTACAATAATCTCGTTCCCGGCGGTAAGCGTCCTACGAGTATACTCGTAGCTGGCTTGTGAAGCAGGTTCACCTACTACGAGTATACTCGTAGTTGGCAGCGAACGTGTTAAAAAGATTTATTAGGAAATCGACCATGGAATTGGAAAATGTGGAAAAACGTTTGTTTAAACTTCGACAGGATAAGAAAAAGGATGAGAACAAGAAAAGGCAGGAAAATACTGAACTTGGTAATCAAAATAACAACAAGGTAAGTCAGTTAATATCTAAGAAACAAGAGGTAATACGGTATGGTGACTCAATTTTAAAATTTGTGCTTGCCGAGGGATTCACCACTTCTAGTTTCCCGGGAACGAAAATTAAAAATATGACAAACATAATTGAAAACCAAAAAAGAAATGGTAGTGCTGGTAGGTGACAAACATAGTATGAGAGAAGATATGAAAGGTCTGTTGGAAGAGGTGAGAAAGAAATGCGAAAGAGTAAAAATTGTAGGCTTACTATCTAGATATGATAGTACTGAGTTAAGAAGGAGGGCGGCGATAACAAATGACTTCACGAGCAGGCTATGTAGAAGATATGGATGATAGTTGTTAGACGTGGGGGGGGTGTGTTTGATGGCAGGAAAGATTTGTATAAGAATGATGGCCTGCACTTAAATTTATTTGGCATCAGAAGCCTGGAGAAATTACTTCTTGGTATGAGACTTAATGCAGAGAGTCAGGGAAACTAGATCATCAAGGGAGGAATGGGAAAAATGTGTGTGAAAGTTCAGCTATGGTATACAAACGTGATAAAGATATAAATGCCTTTGAACATGGTTATGTATGTGGCGAAGGAGTGGAAAAATATACTTTGGGTTCGGACCTTTTAAGTATGTCTGGGGAGAGAAAATTCTAGAACATTACATATCTAATTACAAGAATAGGCTCAGTCGTAATTTATTATGTCTATACACATATGCCAGGAGCATTAGAAACAAAGGGGTTGAGTTTGTTGCTTTATTGAATACGATGTGGCCTCAGATTGTTGGCATTAGTGAAACCTGACTATCAGAATCAGATATGGTAAGTGGGATCGAGTTTAACGGATATACTATTTTTAGGAATGACAGAAGAAATTGGAGAGGAAAACGAGGAGTACTACTAATGATATCAGATGACTTAAGTCCAGTTAGGGTAGAAATACAAGAAAACAATGATGGCAACAATGTCCCATGTAGTGATGAGTTTGAGTCTATTTGGTGTGAAGTGGAGGTTAACAGAATGAAATATATGGTGAAATATATGGGTGTTGCTAAAGACCTGGCAGCTCAGTTGTAGGGGGACGAAGAAATGCATCGCCAATTTAGCCTTATGGGTACCAAGCGAATGATCGTTATGGGTGACTTTAATTTTCCAAACATTGATTGGGTAGAAGAGAAATTTCATGATCAGAAAGAATAGGAATTTATTGAATTGTTGCGAGATAACTTTCTCAAGCAGCATGTGAAAGAAGGAACTCGAGGTCAAAGAGTGTTGGATTTGCTCATAGCATCAGAAGTGATCTCTGTCAAGAATATGGCTATTTTACCACCATATTCTTGACAGTGATCATGATTTTCATTCTTGGAAGTATCTACTTGTATTGAAGCTCTGATTAAATCAGGCTACATACTGAATTACAAAACTGGAAATTATGATCAACTTAGAAGAATACTATCTTTGGTCCCATGGTATCAGTTACTGAATGGAAAAAATGTCAGCAATGCATGGGAATCTTTGAAAAAGTGCTTGAATGAGGCGGTATCTGAATGTATCCCTAGAGTTTGAAGAATAAATAGGTTGGGAGTGAAATGGATGTGCAGCCTTATTAAGCTAGAGATCGACAAGAAGATGATGATGTGGAAAGAATATCGTGAGAATAAGAGTGAGAGGAGTTATGAAATATATAAAGCTCAGGCCAGAAAAGTAACGAGTATTGTGAGAAAAGCTAAAATGGAGCATAAAAAGAAATTGGTTATGCAAACTAAAGGCAATCCAAAATAATTTTATTGTTATGCCGCAAGCAAAAGAAAGAACGAATGTTGAAGAATTACTTTATTGAATGCAGATGGTACACGAGTGTCGGAAGCTAAGGAGATTGTTCAGTTAATGAGTGCTCACTTTGCTAAGATATATAAACCATGTGCTACTGCTATATTGAATGAAGAGTTAGAAGTTCATGAAAATGAGGTTGAAGAGCTCTTGCATAACCTGGATAAGAATTTGTCAATAGGGACAGATGGAATATCTGCCTGTTTGTTAAAGGAATGTTCAGCTGAATTGGCTAGGCCTTTCACACATTTGTATAACTTGAGTGTCAGCTCAGGAATGTAACCACACGAATGGAAGGAATGTATGATAGTTCCATTACACAAAGGTGATGCAAAAAATGATGTGTCTAACTACCAACCTATTAGTATCTCTGGTGTGGTAGTGAAGATTTTAGAGAAGTTGGTATGAACTTGTATAGAGAAATGGGTAGACAAGCATTCTATACTCTGCAGGGAACAGCATGGGTTTACTAAAGGAAGGTCATGTTTCAGCAATTTGCTCATATTTTATAACAATGTTATGGCCGAGTTGGTTAAAGGGAATGGATACACTATGATAATGTTGGATTTTTCTAAGGCATTTGATAGGATACCACACTATAGGCTGTTGTGTAAACTGGAGAATATTGGATTGGAACATAATCTAATGACTTGGATCAGGGGATGGTTTGACATACAAATATCAAAAAGTGGTATACAGTGGGTGTGAATCTGCCAGATTTAAGGTAACCAGTTATATACCTCAGGGTTCAGTCCTTGGGTCATTATTGTTCAATCTACTGTATACATTAATGACATCAAGCAGGGTCTATCATCAGATTTGCAGTTGTTTGCTGATGATGCAAAGATAGGCAGGGCAATCAGGGATGCTAGTGATATTCAGCAATTACAAAATGATTTGAATAGACTGGAAATCTGGACAAACGAAAATGGCTGTCAGTTTAATGTTAGTAAGTGCAAAGTTATGCACTTTGGCGTGATTAGAGTTCTAGCAGCATATTATATTATTGGGATTATGCTACAAGAAACTGAAGAGGCAAGGGATCTTGGTATATTGGTGGCTAAGAATTTAAAGTTCAAAGGTCACATAGCAAAAATTGCAAATACAACTCAGAGGATAATTGCTATGTTGAAGTGAACCTTGACATGTAAGGATAAGGAAGTAATTTTGCCTCTTTATAAGGCTTTGATAAGATCACACTTGGATCACTGTGTGCAAATTTGGTCTCCCAGGTTCCAAGGGGATAAAGAATTTTATCCCCTTGGAAAGGGGTGCAAAGAAGAGTTACAAAGTTTATATCCGGACTATGGGATTTAGATTATGAGGACAGATTGCGAGTATGTGGTTTACAGACTCTGGTTAACAGGAGAAAGAGGGGTATATGATAGAAGTTTATCAACTTTTTAATGGGTGTTATAGCATCTCAAATGATATAATTTTTCATTATATGGAAGGCAGGGAGAGAGAGAACAAGGGGGGGGGCACCGATGGAAGTTAAGGTTGTTCTCAGTCAAGAAAGCGTCAAGAGTTAAGTTTTTCTCCCAGAGAGCAGCGAGTGAGTGGAATAATTTGCACTTACAGGTAGTGAGTGCATCTAATGTAAATGAATTTAAGGGAAGGTATGATAGCTGGGTTGGGTAATTTACAGCCTACCTCGATGAGTCCTTGACTCCCTGGAGGTCTCAGATAATAATAATAATAATAATAAACTGCATATATATGCAGTATTTAAGTGGATGAAGGAGAAAGCATTTAGGCATTGAAAGTTTTTCCACTTGGTTAGACTATAATTTTAAAGATGCCAAGAATTTACATTCTCGGTTTAATCCTTTAGCCAAGTGCACACAAATACAGTTTGTGCATTAAGTAACTTCATGACTGGGCAACTTGTATATAGTGGCTAATGACTTGACTTGCCTTAGTATCTCATAATGTAAAGCTCATATCTCTACAGGCATGTAAAATGCTATAAATTATGGGAAGGATCACTGTCTAGACCAGTTTCGACCTTTACTGCTTACACTTGAATAAAGGATTAAACCAAGAATATAATTTCTTGGAATCTTTAATTTAGAGTATAACCAAGTGGAGAAACTTTTAACATATATAATCCAGAATATTTTATTATTATTATTAATGTTCCGTGCAACTCCAAGGAGTCGACAGACTCATCGAGGGAGGCCCTAACATCATGTCAAGAACAACTATTCGACATTCACACAGTATCTATCATACCTTGCCTAGAACTCATTCACGGTCGTAGCACCCACAACAGACTCTGGAAGCTTATTCCACTCATTCACTACTCTCCAAGTAAAACACCTAGCTTTACCACCCTTGTCAACCACGCTCTTGCCCAGCTTCCATTCATAGCCCTAGTCCTCCCACCACCAGTCATATTTTCAAAAATATCTTCTGGATCAATTTTATAGAAACCCTTCAGTAATTTGAATGTCTCAATCATATCACCCCTCCTTCGCCTATCGACCAATTTCTGCAACTCACAAATCTTCAACCTATTCTCATAAGGTTCATTCCACAGACCTGCTATCATCTTGGTCACTCGTCTCTGGATCCTCTCCACTTCCTCCCCATCACGAAGAAACCCTGGTGCCCATAACTGGGCACAGTAGTCCAGATGGGGTCTTATCAAGGCTCGATACAGAGGAACAACAACTTGTTTGTCTCTGCATGTTAATGTATTTTTCAGAAGCCAAGTGATTTGGTGAGCTGTTTTAGTTACTTTTGCAATGTGCCCCCCTAAACTTCAATTCCCTATCCACCAACACTCACAAATCCCTGGCCTCATCAATCCCCTGGAGTACGGTTCCACCAATGTGATATACTGCTGCTATTCTTTTCACCCCAAAGTGCATAACCTTACACTTTGCCACATTAAATTGCCATCCAGTTTTCCTAGCCCAGTCCTCCAAACTATCCAAATCATCCTGTAAAATTTTGACATCCTGTGCACTCATAATTGCTCTACCCAACTTTGCATCATCAGCAAACAAGTGAACACTTCCTCTCAAATCCTTTCCTATATCAATAATGAACAAACTGAAAAGCAGTGGTCCAAGAACAGAGCCCTGTGGCACTCCACTAGTCACAAGCCATCTTTTAGACTCCACTCCTGAATAAACCACTCTCTAGTATCTCTCCTTCAACCACCCTCCTATCCATCTCACCAACCCTATATCTATTCCCATCTACTCCAGTTTACTGATTAGGATTCTATGTGGTATCCTATCAAAAGCCTTTGCAAGGTCCAGTAGTATTACTGTAAACCCATTACCCCTATCCAGTTCAGCCGTCACTGTGTTATAAAACGAGAGCAAGTAAGTGAGGCATGATCTACCCTTCACAAAACCATGTTGTCCCCCATACAATATCCCATTTTCATCTATCCAATCCTGCATTCTTTTCTTGACTAATTTCTCTAAGACCTTGACAATGATTCCTGATATGCTAATCGGTCGGTAATTTATAACAGCAGTCTTGGAACCACCTTTATGCAGTGGAACTATTTTCCTCTCTTTCCAGACCCGAGACTCAAATTAAACAAAATGGTCAAGGGTACTGACAATTCTTTAGCTGCTTCTCGTACAACACGAGCTGGTATACCATCCAATCCCACAGATGTATTGACATTGAGGTTATGCAATAGACTACTCACCTCCACTTCATTAACCACAGTTCCCGTATAATCTACTGGTTTATTCGTTTCTGCAATGTCACCACCTGGATGTATTATTCTTGCAAAGTGCTCACTCAGTAACTCAACTATATCAACTGATTCAGTTACCTCCCTACCATCGGCATTCTTTAAAATCATTCTGCCATGTACATTTTTCCTTTTACTTGCTACATATCTAAAAAACTGTTTAGGATTCTCTTTAGCCTGCATGGCCAATGTTCTTTCGTAATCTTTTTTGCTTTTCTTACCACACTCGTTACCCTTCTGGCCTGAGCTTTATACCGTTCGTGTGCCTGCTGGTCACCTTTCTCCTTAAATTCCCTTCATAGTTGTTTCTTTTTTTGCAGCTCAAGCTTAATGGTGTTATTCATCCATTTAACCCATACTTGATTTATTATTCGGACTCTAGGTATACAGTCAGCCATTGCTTCATGCAAACACTTCTTAACTACCTCCCATGAACTATCGACTTCTAGTCCTTGCAGTTGTACATGCCATGGCACTGAACCAATCAAACTCCTAAGCTTGTCATGCTTTCCAGCCCGATAATTCCACATGCACCCTGTCTTAATTGAAAATTCTACACCTTTAGCCACCTCCCAAGTCAAAACCCTATGATCACTCTCACTGATTGGTGGCAATGTGGTCATATTTGTTACAGCCAAATCCTCATATGTAATTACTAGGTCAAGCACTCTCTGACCCCTAGTATTTTCCATTACATGCTGTCGCAGATAGTTATCCCTTAATAACCACATAAAATCCAATTTCTTCCTCCTGTGTGTCCTCTCCTCACTCCAATCAATGCGATCATAGTTGAAATCTCCCATAATAATCACTCTCCTTCCACTCATTTCTTCTATTTGCTTGTGCATACTGTCACCACCATCTTTTCCATCACTTGGTCTATAGCAGCACCCAATTGTATATTTAGTTCTGCTAGCCACAATCTCACACCAAATGGCCTCAAATGTGTTCTTTTCTCTATCCTGCAATTCAACTTCTATTCTCCTTGGCTGCAGCTCATCAGCTATCATCAACAATATTCCTCCCCCCATTTTATTCTCCCTGTCATTCCTGAACACACTATACCCATCACATTCAATCCCACTAGCTATATCATCTACAGTCAGCCATGTTTCACTAATACCAATAACCTGTGGTCTGGAAGTGCCAACCATGGCCAAAAACTCTTCCTTCTTGTTCCTAATACTCCTAGAATTAGTGTACATGAATTTAAGACCCCCCCCCCATTAGTTCCAACCCTACCTTGATGCCTTATATTAACTATCCCACTCTGATTTGTTGTCCTTATTTGCTTGGGCATATTATATTCATTCTTGCATTCAACTGCCTCCCTAAGGACTCTATATCTACTCCCCCCCCCTTAATAAATCTAGTTTCCCTGAATTTGCACATCCACCACATTCAGCAACACTTTCTCAAGTCTTCTTACACCGTAACCATTCAAATGCAAGCCATCCATCTTATATAGATCCTTTCGCCCATCAAACTCACTCCACACATCCACAAATTCCACACCACTCGTCATACATAACCCACGCATAAAGTCATTTGCAATTATGGCCCTCCTTTTACACATTTCACTGGCATACCATGGCAAAAGACTAATCATTCTAACTTTCTCACTCTTTTCTTTTGCTACCGCAAACAATTCATTCAGGTCTTCTATCATTTACATATTGTCTCCTTTCAAATCTTTCGTACCTGCCACAGCAATCATTTCTTTCACCCTTTCCTTTTACTCCCTAATAGACTCAGTTACATCCTTTATGGTCGCACCAGGTTGGTACGATTTTGTCAAATCCTCTACTATCACACCTCGTACTAACGAGTCTCCATACAGCACACTATCCTTCATTTTGTTCATGTTCACACTCATATGTCTATTTTTCCTGTCATACTTTTTTTTATTGGCTGGTTCATTCATTTGACTTTTGCTCATAGCTGCTGTTTTGCCCTTTGTAGCTCAATCATTGCATCTATCTCATCTTTTTTATTCTCAGTAAAACCATTAATACTATCATTCACACTTTCTACATTCACACTCTCACAATTCTCTGGTACAACCTCGCCGTTTCTTGTCATATCCCTATTTTCTTCATTCTGAAGTTTGACAAAAATATCACACTCACGATCCGAAATACTCTTCAATTTCTCATTCTCCCTACATTTTCTACACACATTCGCTCCTTTATTATCATCTAACCACACTCCGACCGCACTCAGCAAAGCGTACATTTCGCAGCTAGTACACTGAATCATCTCTTTTATACTACCGTTCTTTGATAAAGATGGCGAACCATCATTACTGGCGCCATTTTCCTTCGTACTGGAGCCATACTTACTTGCAACGTATTTTATCAAATTATAACACACCAAAAACACACAAAAAGATGCACTAAGAGACGCAAGGCAAACAAAACTACGCAATATTAAATAAATTTATCAACGATAACTGAAAATAATACTTATCTTATCCGGAGCTTTCACGAACACTACACACTACGAATCCCTGTAGCGGCGACAGCCCCAATAAAATATGTTATAAAGACACACAAAATACTCTAAAAACACGAAAATCATTCTAATATACTATAAAACCAATTTTCTAAGGAAAAACACACACAAAAAACACCAAAAATCAATTTTACACGAGCGGTAAATTAAACCAACCACTCACCATATAACCTCGAACCCAACAACACAATATAATACAATAAACCTCACTCTGCCTCTGGCCAAAATTGAAGTGTGACACCTTTTGGCTACCTGCATATGGAAATATAACTTCTGCATTACTTCAACCTTGGTATCACTTCTATATCTGTCTTCCACTGATGAGACCTCAATAAAGGTCAAAACCAGTCGGGATAGTGACCCTTCCCATAATGCATAGCATTATAGATGTCTGTGAGGATATGTGCTTTGCATTATTACTATTACTATTATTACGGGCAACTCCAGGGAGTCATTGGACTCATCGAGGGAGGCCCCAAATCATATTCATCACAACTATTTGACATTCATACAGTATCTATCATACCTCGCCTTAAACTCATTCACTGTCACAGCATCCACCACAGACTCAGGGAGCGCATTCCACTCATTCACTACTCTAAAAGTAAAGAACCCAGCTCTAACACCTTTACTAACCACTCTTTTGCCCAGTTTCCATGGATGCCCCCTAGTCCTCCCACAACCAGCCCTGTTCTCAAAAATATCTTCTGAATTAATTTTATAGAAACCCTTCAGTAATTTGAATGTCTCAATCATATCTCCCCTCCTCCGCCTATCAACCAATTTTTGCAACCCACAAATCCTCAACCTGTTCTCATACGGTTCATTCCACAGACCTGCTATCATCTTGGTCACTCGCCTCTGGATCCTCTCCACATCCTCCCCATCAAGAAGAAACCTAGGTGACCAAATCTGAGCACAGTAGTCTAGATGGGGTCTTATCAAGGCTCGATACAGAGGAACAATAACCTGCTTGTCTCTGCTTGTCAACGTATTCTTCAGCAACCAAGTGATTTGATGAGCTGTTTTGGTCACTTTTGCAATGTGTCCCCTAAATTTCAATTCCCTATCCACCAACACTCCTAAATCTCGTGCCTCATCAATTTCCTGGAGCAGGGTTCCACCAATGCAGTAAACTGCCTCCAATCTTTTCACCCCAAAATGCATAACCTTACATTTTGCCACATTAAACTGACATCCATTCTCCTTAGCCCAGACCTCCAATCTATCCAAATCATCCTGCAAAATTTTGACGTCATCTGCATTCACTATTGCCCTACCAAACTTCGCATCATCCGCAAACAAATGAACTGTTCCTCTCAGATCATTTCCTATATCATTTATGAACAAATTAAACAGCAGTGGTCCAAGAACAGATCCTTGTGGCACACCACTAGTCACAGGCCGTCTTGTGGACTCTACTCGCGAGTAAACCACTCTCTGATATCTCTCCGTCAACCACCCTCCTATCCATCTCACCAACCCTATGTCCATTCCCATATGCTGCAATTTACTGATTAGAATTCCATGTGGAATCCTGTCAAAGGCCTTGGCAAGGTCCAGTAGAATCACCGTAAACCCATTACCCTTATCCAGTTCAGCCGTCACTGTGTTATAATACGTGAGCAAGTTACTGAGGCATGACCTACCCTTCACAAAACCATGCTGTCCCCGATACAGTATCCCATTTTCTTCTATCCAATATTGTATTTTCCTCTTGACTATTTTCTCTAAAACCTTGACAATGATTCCTGATATGCTAATCGGTCGGTAATTTACTACAGCAGTCTTGGAACCACCTTTATGCAGTGGAACTATTTTCCCCTCTTTCCACCCGCTCGGGACTAACCCAGACCCAAGACTCAAATTAAACAAAATGGTCAAGGGTACTGACAATTCTTTAGCTGCTTCTCGTACAACACGAGCTGGTATACCATCCAATCCCACAGATGTATTGACATTGAGGTTATGCAATAGACTACTCACCTCCACTTCATTAACCACAATTCCCGTATAATCTACTGGTTTATTCGATTCTGCAATGTCACCACCTTGATGATATACTTTTGCAAAGTGCTCACTCAGTAACTCAACTATCTCAACTGATTCAGTTACCTCCCTACCATCGGCATTCTTTAAAATCAATCTGCCATGTACATTTTTCCTTTTACTTGCTACATATCTAAAAAACTGTTTAGGATTCTCTTTAGCCTGCATGGCCAATGTTCTTTCGTAATCCTTTTTTGCTTTTCTTACCACACTCGTCACCCTTCTGGCCTGTGCTTTATACCGTTCATGTGCCTGCCGGTCACCCTTCTCCTTAAATTCCCTCCATAGTTGTTTCTTTTTTTGCAACTCAAGCTTAATGGTGTTATTCATCCATTTAACCCCTACTTGATTTATTATTCGGACTCTAGGTATACAGTCAGCCATTGCTTCATGCAAGCACTTCTTAACTACCTCCCATGCACTATCAACTTCTAGTCCTTGCAGTTGTACATGCCATGGCACTGAACCAATCAAACTCCTAAGCTTGTCATACTTTCCAGCCCGATAATTCCACACGTACCCTGTCTTAATTGAAAATTCTACACCTTTAGCCACCTCCCAAGTTAAGACCCTATGATCACTCTCACCGATTGGTGGCAATGTGGTCATATTTGTTACAGCCAAATCCTCAGATGTAATTACTAGGTCAAGCACTCTCTGACCCCTAGTATTTTCCATTACATGCTGTCGCAGATAGTTATCCCTTAATAACCGCATAAAATCCAGTTCCTTCCTCCCGTGTGTCCTCTCCTCACTCCAATCAATGCGACCATAGTTGAAATCTCCCATAATAATCACCCTCCTTCCACCCATTTCTTCTATTTGCTTGTGCATACTGTCACCACCATCTTTTCCATCACCTGGTCTATAGCAGCACCCAATTGTATATTTAGTTCTGCCACAATCTCACACCAAATGGCCTCAAATGTGCTCTTTTCTCTATCCTGCAATTCAACTTCTATTCTCCTTGACTGGAGCTCATCAGCTATCATCAACAATACTCCTTCCCCCATTTATTCTCTCTGTCATTCCTGAACACACTATACCCATCACATTCAATCCCACTAGTTATATCATCTACAGTCAGCCATGTTTCACTAATACCTATAACCTGTGGTCTGGAAGTGCCAACCATGGCCAAAAACTCTTCCTTCTTGTTCCTAATACTCCTAGTATTAGTGTACATGAATTTAAGACCCCCATTTGCCCCAACCCTATCTTGATGCCTTATATTAACTATCCCACTCAGATTTATTGTCCTTATTTGCTCTGGCATATTATATTCATTCTTACATTCAACTGCCTCCATAAGGACTGTATCTCTACTCCCCCCCCCCCCCACTAACAAATCTAGTTTCCCTGAATTTGCACATCCACTACATTAAGCAACACTTTCTCAAGTCTTCTTACACCGTAACCATTCAAATGCAAGCCATCCATCTTATATAGATCCTTTCGCCCATCAAACTCACTCCACACATCCACAAATTCCACACCACTCGTCATACATAACCCACGCATAAAGTCATTTGCAATTATAGCCCTCCTTTTAAACATTTCACTGTCATACCGTGGCAAAAGACTAATCATTCTAACTCTCTCACTCTTTTCTTTTGCTACCGCAAACAATTCATTCAGGTCTTCTATCATTTCCATTTTATCTCCTTTCAAATCATTCGTACCTGCCACAACAATCATTTCTTTCACCCTTTCCTTTTGCTCTCTAATAGACGCAGTTACGTCCTTTATGGTCGCACCAGGTTGGTACGATTTTGTCAAATCCTCTACTAACACACCTCGTACTAACGAGTCTCCATACAGCACTCTATCCTTCATTTTGTTCATGTTCACATTCATACGTCTATTTTTCCTGTCATACCTTTTATTATTGGTTGGTTCATTCAGTCTACTTTTGTTCATGCACTCTAGCTGCTGTTTTGCTCTTTCTATCGCACTATTCAACAACGCGATCTCACTCAATGCATCTATCTCATCTTTTTTGTTCTCTGAGAAACCATTTATATTATCATTCACACTTTCTACATTCACACTCTCACAATTTTCATGTACAACCTTGCCGTTTCTTGTCATATCCCTGTTTTCTTCATTCTGAAGGTTGACAAAAATATCACACTCACGATCCGAAATACACTTCAATTCCGCATTCTCCCTACATTTTCTACACACATTCAATCCTTTATTATCATCTAACCACACTCCGACCGCACTCCGCAAAGCGTACATTTCACAGCTAGTACACTGCCTCATTTCTTTTATGCTACCGTTCTTTGATAACGATGGCGAATCTTCATTACTGGCCGCCATTTTCCTTCGCACAGGTGCCATACTATCTGTGACGTGTTTTGTCAAATTATACCCTAATCTTTAATAATTATTCAATTAATAAATAAGAGGAAAAAAAGTACAAACATCAGAACATTTAAGTACTAAATATAATTAAATAAAATGAAATATAACTGAATACAGTAACTTAGCTTCGTTTTGTCTTCCACCGTTACGCGTTCGATTCCGACGGTACCAAAATATATTATATCGCGACAGCAACTAACTTCCAAAAAACAACCACTGAAGTACACTCGTATTCAGAGAAACAATTTAGCACTCAAAAACGTAGAAAAACGGGGAAAAAAGCGGACTATTCACCGATTAAAAATCACTTTCTTCTGCACAGCTCAAATTCACCGCCCGAGCAATGTGAAGTCACTAGCTTCTATATACGAGTTGCTCAGCCATGAAGTTACTTCACCCGTAAACGTTGTTTGCTTACACCTGGATAAAGGATTAAACCAAGAATATAATTTCTTGGCATCTTTAATTTAAAGCATTTAGGTTACTTTTATAGAAATATTTGCCATGCAACATATATGATCTTTTAACAAAAATATCACCGATTTTAGGCATATCAAATTAAGGATTTTTGGCTTGTGACTTTCACTACTGTGAATGCAGGCTACTGCACACAGTGAGTCTGAGACTGGAAACTTGCGCACAGAATATTCTTGATGTGCATATGAGTTAGAAAAAAATTAGAGGGAATATTGCCAGAGAGTGTCAAAACTAGTCACAAATTAATAAAAAATATTTTATCTATATGATATTACTTCAAAAATAACGCCATGTTATATTACCATAAGGTCAAAACAATATTACAATGATGTCACTTCAAAAATTAACATGATCAGAGAGTCAGTGACTCATCAAGGGAGATCACACGTTATCCACACCAGCTGTCATACCTTCTCTTAAACTCGTTCACATTGGAAACACTCGCTATTTCAACAGGCAAATACTGTCCACTCACAGGTCTGTAAGGGAAAAAATCTAGCTTACCCACTTTCTAAACCACATACAAACTCATCTTCCATGGATGTTCCATTGCCTTAATTCCTCATACAGAAACAGTGTTCTCTTCCGGGTCTGGTTCCTACTGATGAGACCTCGATAAATGTCAAAACCAGTCTGAGTAGTGGTCTTTCAAATAATGCACAACATCATACACACCAAAAAGGATGTGTTCTTTGCATTATGGGATAGTGAGACAATTAATGCGAAGTCATAGGCTACTTGTATATATACTTGTACCAAATTCTCTAAAATCTTCACCATCACTCTAGAGATATTGACAGCTTAGGAGTTAGATACATAAGTTTTTGCACCATCCTTGCACAATTTGACTATCACACATTTACATTTCTGTAGGATCTTTAATGGGCTGAGATTCAAATTATACAAACATGCCAAAGGCCTAGCTAGTTTGGCTGAACATTCCTTTAGCAAAAGAAAGGTTTAAAAGAAAGGCTTTAGCATACAAGCTGATATCCCACCTGTCCCATTTGCAGAATTCTTATCCAGGTTATGCAACAACACTCAAATCCCCTTTTCAAGGAGGTTTGAGAGTTGTCACACCACTATCTCTTCATCTAATGTAGCAATAGCACCATGTGCCATGTTACATACACCAAGATGATAGATCTTAGCAAAGTGAGCATTTATTACTTGAACAGTCATATCAGCTTCAGACAAAAACACTATCTGCATTCAGTAAAGCTATTCTTCCACTTTCATTCCTCCTTTCTACAACATAATGACAAAATTCTTTTGGATTGCCTGTAGCATGCAAGGCCAACTTCTTTTCATACAACGACTTTGCTTTCAGTACAACATGCTCCTAATTTTCTGATGCTCTCTACATATTTCGTAATTCCTGTCATGCACCTTCTTCTTCATCAACTTCTTATGGATATCTTACTTATTAAGGTTGCATGTGCCTTTCACTACCATCCTATTTGTTCTTTCCACTCTATGCACAAATTTAAGATATTGCAATTAATTAAGCATCTCTTCGCTGCTTCCTATGCACTGCTGATATCCTTCCCATTCAATAACTAATACTACTGTACTAAAAATAGTATTCTCCTGAGATTGTCACATCATTTTCAGCTTTTTAATTCAGTATGCATCCTTTCCTCATTGGAACATCCATATACTTTGCCACTTTCAAGGTCAATAAAGCATGATCACTATCACTAGTTGAAAGCAAAACAATTAATTCTTAAATTGATTTCTAACATGCTATTTTCATTAGTGTTATTTCTAGTTCCTAATACTATAATGCCAAAAAAAAAAAAAAAACATAAAGGCATATTTCTTTATGTAAGTGATGCTCAATAATTAGTAACAGTGCTCAACTAAAGAAAGCATTCTCTTAAATAACATTATTTTATGTTAATTTATTGTTCCTTGAATTTCAAAAACACGTTTTTGCAAACGCATGATCAAGCATAAGGAACAATTCAATTTAAACAGGGACGTTTCTAGAAGCAACAATTTATATTATAGTTCCTTTATGTATATTATGTAATGGATAGCCTCCAGTCCAGCAATATTCTTTTAGAGGGTTATCCACTGATTCTGATTTTAAAGTTTTATGTTATACTACAAAACAGGGTTGGGTTAAATTTACAAAACATGATAACAATTAATTAAGAAAATAATAACAATCCATCTTATAGCCACTCAACATGTCATTCTCTTACTTTTACAACCTTTCTTCCAGTAAATAGTATACATTCACAGAAATGAACAAAACTCATATTTTTCACTGCCTAAGAGCTGAACCTAATTGTGAGCCAAACTGGTACAACTGAGAAAATTAATCACCTGGCTGCAACTCAGCTAAGTCTTCAATGACATCTAGAGTGAAAACATTTTTTACAATACTATTCACTTTGTTGTAAATTTTCTTTAAATTCAAATTTATTCAGGAATGCAATTTTTGTACTAAGCTATGTACTTGTGAATGTATTATTATGTAACAAATTCGTGACAGTACATAAACCCATGTATGATCTGTAGTCAATTTTTGGTATTTTTATGTTATGAAATGGGCTTCCAAAGAACTATAATTTATATCACTAGGACTATGAGAAAGAAGTGTCTAACTTCTGATGACTGCTTGCAAATGTTGTCCAAGAAGAAATCAGGTGAAAAGTGCAGAGGTTGCCAGTATTTATTTATTTAAAAGAAACTTAACTTCATGTTATTATTATGAATTTAAGGGAGTAGGTGACAGATGTTTCAACTATCCACCCTGACATTTTCTTTAAAGTTAAAAAATGAGAGGTTTCAATGAGAACATATAGTTTTCTGATGAAGCAAAGTTGGGGAGAAGTACGAGAAGTAAAACTTTTAATTGCATCTCACTAGGAAGATTTGAACAGACTAAGTTGGCAAATGAGTGGAGTTACTAACTGTTGTAAAACTAAGCTATATTATAATTCAAGAGGCTAAAATAGAATGCTGAGCATTTCACTGGTAATGATTAAAGATGACTGAAAAGATAATGGACCTATAAGGTAATACTAGACAAAAGCCTGAAATTTAAGACTACATTGTACTGTAAACGATACAACTGATATATCTGGAAATAAAGAGTATACCAAAATTTCATCAAAAATAAACACAGTTCATCACAGTAATAACTTAAAATCTAATTCATTGAAATTTATTGAAAATACAGTAAACTGAAAGGCACAAAAGTATACATATGTACATCAAAATAACAAATTGTTAAAAAAAAAAAAGTTAATAAGGAACAAAAAAGCAATTTCAGGAAGAAAAATATTGATTGGCTGAGAACCAAAATGTGAAGTAACTATAAAAATAGTCCTTATATTAAATAAAGAACAGCATAATTGGCATAACATTACCTAAAAAAATGAGTGATGGTATACTGGACTTACACAAAAATGTTCTTAAGTTCTTCTCTGGGCCATCTATAAATGCACAGCAGAACTTTTTTCACCCTGAAATTTCTCTTTAATGTGCTTAAAATACTTTAAAATATACTTATTTCTTGTTATGCATAAATTTTTACTCTGCTACAATTATTGTAACAATAATATCCTCAGTTTATGAAATGTTCAGTTGAAGATATAAAATATTCACAAACATCCATTATGGTATGGATATCTAAACAGCAGATAAATTACATCACCTGGTGTGAGACCACCACTCTGCTTACCAGAGGTCTGAAGTGGCACGAAATGTTCCACATTTATTCTCTATAGCAGAAGTTCAGGCCTCTATAGTCGAGTAGATAAATTATATATTTAGTTTAATCTCTTTATCCAAGTGTAAGCAAAAAGTTTGCACCTGAAGTATCTTCAGGACTGGGGCAACTTGTGGTAACGGTTGTATAAGTTATCATCACTTGCCTTAGTATCTCCCATAATGCAAAACACATCTCCTTGCAGACATGTATAATGCTATGCATTAAGGAAAGGGCCACTACCCAGATTGGTTTCAACCTTTATTGAGGTCTCATCAGTGGGAGCCAGACCCAGTGGTGGTGGTGGTGATACCAACGTAGAAGTAATGGAGAAGTCATATTTACCTATACAAGTTGCCAAAAGGTTTCACATCGTATTATTAAATTACTCTGGATTAGAGAAAGATGTTGGGATGCGGGTAGTGGCCCTTCCCCTAATGCATAGCATTATACATGTCTGCAAGGAGATGTGCTTTGCATTATGGGAGATACTAAGGCAAGTGATGAGAACTTATACCACCTTTACAACGAGTTGCCCCAGTCCTGAAGATACTTCAGGCTCAAACTTTGTTTGCTTACACTTGGATAAAGGATTAAACTAAATATATAATTTATAGTCTAACCAATAGTCTAACTTCCAACAAATAGTCTAGTAGAAATGCCATCTGCATACATAGCACAAAGCCACTTCAAAAAAGACCATTCAAAGTTCAATTCTTATTTTTTCTAAGCCTTTCTAATTTTTTCAAAATCCAATTTTTGAGTCAGTGAATCTCTGACACAGGCATGTAGGATTTTTTCCAAACTTGGGCTTTTAGTCTCACAACTCAAGACAACGATGACAGAACTCACACTTGAGATGGACTAGCTTTCTCTGATTTCATGAGAAACAGACTTGCATTATACTGGTCCTGAAACAGGACCAATGCGAAAGACTACCAGGATTCCCTTTCAGGATGTCCACGAATTGCATATGTGACAGAGTGCCGAATTCTAGTAATAGTGATCTGGAGGATGTAGAGGAGGAATAGATAAGCAAAAAGGACTTGGGAGAAGAGTTGCAAAGAATATGGAGAGAAAAGTATAGAAAAGAGGAATAATAATAATAAAGGACCAGTGCCATCAGTGATTTATTGATGCTGATTTGGTCTAAGGTAGCCTGCAATAACAGGCATAAATATAACAGTGATCTTGTGTTCAGCAACACTGAAAACTTCCTAATTCTCATACTACAGAGTTTGATATAAAAAAAAATAAAAGAAAAAAAAAAGTTGGATTGAAGCAAGCTTCTTTGCACTGTTGAAGTTACTCAATGTTAACTGTTGCAACTTGTATTAATTAATTTTAATTCTGATTGCATAATCTCTGCTACTCTGTTTGTAATGACACTTCTTTTATTAAACCTCATTAATTAACTCACAATCAATTTATGCACTAAATTTGAAAGGGTTTTGTGCAGACTTTTCCTTAGTTTGAACAAGATGAATAAACTGAAGTTTACTAGAAACTGAAAATTCTAGATAAATAAAAAGGTATCAGGCCCAATCTTTTGATTGTCTATTACTATCTCTGATTTCATGCAGTGAATTAGCTGATTTCATGCAGAGGTAGCAGGGTTTTTTTTCTCCCAGAAACTTGCTTCCCTCTACAAAAAATCTCCTCCACATTAATCTGGTACACCACACCAACTTATATATCTCAATCCCCTTCTTCTCCTATTCACAAGGCTCTGTAAGTTGTATTCCCTCCATCTCTCCTCATATCTGACATTTCATACACATGATACTAACTTAGTAAACCTTCCCAGGACCATCTCCAATACATTCTCATCTCGCTGAAAACTAGGTAACCACATCTGTGCACAGCCGCCCATATGCGGCCTGATCAAAATCTTATACAAGAGAACTATAACCGCTTTGCTTCTACATGTCAATATCCTCCTAATTACTGCCATAATATGTTGAAATGTTCTTACAATTTTAGCAATGTAACCCCTAAACTTATTCTATCCACCATTAATCCACTTCCAAATCTCTTGCCCCTTTAAGCCTCTTTCAAAATTTCCCTATTAATTGTATATTCCCAACCTTGTCTACTAAGTTTCAAGATCTTGCACTTTGCAACATTTATCTGAAAGCCTCACTTATTTGCTCACACATATAGTCTATTCAGATCCTGCTGCAAGGCCACAATATCCGCTCTACTTCTCATAGCTCTTATCAACTTTGCATCATCAGCAAACAGATGCACTTCTACAGTTAAATCAGTCATTAATGTACAAATTAAACAATAATGGTATCAAAAGAGATCCCCATGGCACTCCACTAGTGACATTCCTCTTTTGGAATACCACTCCTTCACATACAACTTGCTGATACCTGCCCAACATTTATCAATCAGCTATCCAACTTACTAGTCTGTTGTCTAATCCCATCTCTTTCAATTTAGCTTGCTATGTGGCAGTCTATCAAAGGCCTCTGAAAAATCCAACTATGCCACCATATAGCCATCTTCTTTATTGAGTGAATTTGCCAATCACTGAACATCTCTTACCAGAGTGTATAACCCCAACTATGAAATTCAGAGGTGGCAGTGTGATGGCATGTCCTGATTTTTGTTGGTTTGGCCATGGACCTGTGTTTGTAGTGTCAAGAACAGTGAACTCTGAGATGTATTTGAACATTCTGGACAATGCAATGCTTCCTACTTTGTGGTGTTCTACAGAACTGACCACTGTCTCTTTCAGCAAGATAATGCACTGTGTTATAAGGCTGCTGCTTGTGTGGTTTATGGACATGAATGCCACCACACTTTACTGGCCTTCACAGAGCCTGATCTAAAAAGTACTGAAAATCTGTGGGATGAAGTGGAGCATTGGGTGAGTTCAAGGGACATTCATCCCACAACAGTCCAGGACCTCATTACATGACTACAGGAAAAATGATCTGAAATTTTCATTGTGATAGTGATCATACACTTGTGAAAGTATGCCCAATATGATTGCTATATCTTATCAGTGGGTGCTATGGCAGTTTGCTCCTTATACTATGATGTCTGTTGACTTCTTTCCAAGCAGTGTAATTAAGAGTAGACATTATTTATTAGAAGAGACACTAATGCAAAATGTTTAAGAAACAATGTTTCTCAGAGTTCAGTAATACCCAAGCAAAATTATATCTTCACTGAAACAGACCTTGAAGAGCTCTGAAATAGGCCCTCTTCAATACTCTGTTGCATTCCTGCATCTCTCTCTCTCTTTCATATGCTAACAGGTTAGGTTTCTGAAGAAAACTAATCAGTATAAGAAAAGAGGCACTGCACAAATGAATATGGAAGTATAAGGTCATAACCTGAAAAGTTTCCAAACGGTAACTGTTTGGAAACTCTGATATCACAGATATTAGAAGAGATAAGCAATCTAATATATTTATTGACAAAAAAAGTAATGGACAGTAAATGATAACTGTTTGAAACTCTAATATCACAGGTATTAGAGGAGACAGACAATCTAATACATTTATTGAGAAAAAATGTAATGGATATAGAATCCATCATAATGTAGCAAACATTAAAAAAAATAGCAGAGTAAGTTAGTATACCTTTGAAGTAACATCAGGATCATGATCATTCAACATTAATAAGGCAGCAGCTTTACAATCATCTTTCTTGGCTGCAATGTGCAAAGCTGGTAGACGTACTCTTCCTTTAGCATCATTTTCCAACAGAACTGCCACAACTTTGTCATGACCTTGTTGTAATGCTACTGCCAAAGGAGTAAATCCATCCTAAAATCAAATTTTATATTAGATTGATTACGATCATCATATTAAATTCATAAAATATAGATAGATTTAGTGGTAAATTGATTAATAATAATAATAATAACAACACTGGCCAACAAAAAAAATTTTTTTTCTGATTATGATTTGACACTTGTTTTTTTACTAATTTGTGTGCGCTGATTTCAAATATCAAACCCATTTTTCTCTATCACATAAGGTTTTTCCTCTATGGCATTTTCTTTTTGCTAATTTGTAAGTTTTTTTGATAGTTTTAAGGAGGCAGTACTATTTAGAGGATCAAAAAAATCGATTTTTTAATATTATTTTCTGAAAGTATGTACTTTTAAAAATCTGTTCCTAACTTTTTATCAAGAAATTCGAAAAATTCCCGAAGATATAGCCTATTATTCAAAGCGGTGTGCAGATCAGAATCGGAGCGCTCACCACTCTCGCTTGTTAGTAAATGAATAAATGCGTAAGAACCTGCAACGGCACGTACTGGCACTTTGAATGAGAGAGAGGCCAATAACCGACCTAATACATTTAGGTGATGAAAAGTAGGCGATGACAACCCTAAAACAAATGAATACTATATACGTCATAGTGGACAAAGAATGATTGAAATCAGTCAATCGTTAATCGATCGTGAAAGTATGATGAGCGCTTATAACGTTTCAATAAAGTCTCTGTTTTTTTTTGTCTTGTTAATTGCATGTCAGTCAGCAGTGAAGAAAATACATCATGTCTACTACTCGAAAATGTGTCAATAGTGTAGATTCCTTCTGCTACATTTGTGGCAGCTTTATTGTTCCCAGTCAAAGGACAAATATCACTGATTTCGTTAAGAAAGTGTACTTTGCATACTTTGACGTAAAACTTGCAGATCAGGACAATTCATGGGCTCCAAATAAAGTGTGTAAGTCATGTGTAGAAAATTTATGACAGTGGAGCAAGGGAAAACGTCAAAAATTAGCTTTTGGCATTCCAATGATTTGGCGTGAACCGAAAAATCACGTAGACGATTGCTATTTTTGTTTAGTTCAGACTTCTGGTTATAATAAGAATAAGAAAAAAATTGCGTATCCAAATCTCGACTCAGCAATTCGACCAGTTGCTCATTCCAATGAAATAGCCGTGCCAATTTATAAAGGACTTCCTTTACTTGAGAACGAGCATGATCGGGATATGCCAGATGTTCTTGAGGAGCAAGACCCGGACGTTGATTTAGACAATGAAAATTTAATTTCTAGTTCTGGACTGCAACGTTTTACTCAAGCAGAATTGAATGACTTAGTAAGAGATTTGGGCCTATCAAAAGAATCATCGGAATTGTTAGCTTCAAGATTAAATGAAAAAAAAACTTCCTGGAGCAAGATACGAAGATAACTTTTTATCGTAGCAGGGAAAGTAATCTTGTACAATATTTTAAACATGAGTGTGGGTTTGTTTACTGTAATAATGTGTCAGGTTTACTAACTGAAATGAGTGTTGTACAATATCATCCAAATGAGTGGCGTTTATTTATCGACAGTTCAAGCAGAAGTCTCAAGTGTGTCTTACTACACAATGGGAATGTATATGGCTCAATTCCTATTGGCTATTCAGTCCACTTAAAGGAAACATATGAGGACATTAAAAAGGTTCTGAAGTTATTAAACTATACAGACGATAACTGGATCATCTGTGTGGATCTTAAAATGGTGAACTTTTTACTTGGCTTTCAAAGAGGATATACAAAGTTTCCGTGTTTTCTATGCTTCTGGGATAGTTGAGCTAGAAACCAACACTGGAGTCAGAAACATTGGCCTCTTAGAATATCCTTAAATGTTGGAGAACAGAATGTTATAAATCAACCTTTAATCAACAGAGAAAAAATCATTTTTCCACTTCTACACATCAAACTAGGTCTTATGAAGCAGTATGTTAAAGCTTTAGATTTACAAGGTGACTTTTTCCAATACATATGTGAAAAATTTCCACGACTTAATTATGAAAAAATTAAAGCCAGTGTATTTGATGGACCGCAAATTAGAACTTTAATGAGAGACCCAAATTTCATCAACTCTATGAACGAAATTGAGAAAGAGGCCTGGACTTCATTTACGATGGTTGCGAATAATTTTCTTGGAAACAAAAAAGCATGCAATTACAAAGATCTAGTGGAAACAATAATTGAAGATTTCCAGCGCCTAGGTTGCAACATGAGCATAAAGCTTCATTTCCTATACAGTCATCTTGATAGATTTCCCGAGAATTTAGGTGCTGTAAGCGATGAACAAGGCGAAAGATTTCATCAAGACTTAAAAACTATGGAAGATCGGTACCAAGGAAGATGGGATTCTCACATGATGGCCGACTACTGTTGGAGTATTCAAAGGGATTGCTAAAACAGAACACACAGCAGAAATTGCTAAAAACAAAAATTTATTCCCTGAAACTCATGTGTAAGTAAAATTGTTATTTTTTTATAAATATTCTTGTAATTTTTAATGAATATTGTTAAGTAGTTATAATTATCAGCCTCTCTTGCATTCAAAGTGCCAGTACATGCCATTGCAGGTCCTTACGCATTTATTCGTTTACTAACAAGCGAGAGCAGTTAGCGCTCTGATTCTGATCTGCGCACCGCTTTGAATAATAGGCTATATCTTCGGGAATTTTTCGAATTTCTTGATAAAAAGTTAGGAACAGATTTTTAAAAGTACATACTCTCAGAAAATAATATTAAAAAATCGATTTTTTTGATCCTCTAAATAGTACTGCCTCCTTAAAACTATCAAAAACTTACAAATTAGCAAAAAGAAAATGCCGTAGAGGAAAAACCTGAGTGATAGAGAAAAATGAGTTTGATATTTGAAATCAGTGCACTCAAATTAGTAAAAAACAAGTCTCATATAAAAGTCAGCAAAAATTGTGTTGGACTGTAATCCATAGCAGGGATCGGCAACCTTTTCAGATTTGCAGGCCACATTCAACTTCTATTTATAATAATCGGGCCGCAAGCGTTTAATTAAGAGAAAATAGTGAGTGAAAAAATACTTAAGTTATCAAATTTTTATTATATCAATTTTAAAAAACAAAGAAATATTTAAAGTACCAGATATGAAACAAGTATGAAAATGAAACTCAATGAAAAATTATCACATAAAAACAAAGTAATATAGTTTATGCATCAAAATATGTGTGTCTCCTTGCTTAATGTGACTTTTGTAATTATTTTTCCTTAGCCAAATTATTTATATCCACTTTATAACCTGAGGTGCAAATTCGAATCTAAGCATGCAAAGTTCATCAGTCAGGTGGAAAAGAAAATTTATTTTTTCTAAAACTCATGGCAGAAAATGCTTATTCACAAATGTATGTGCTTCCAAATGCGACTATCATCTTCTTTGCAAAACTGATTAATACTTTCAATTTTTTTGGTAAGCATTGATAAAATGTTTGGATATTTTCTAACGAAAATGCGTTCTTTAATGTTTCATTGTGCTGTAATTCGAAAACTTCCATCTGTAGTTGGTTTGGTACATCATCAATGTTTGATATTAAAAGCATTCAAAAATAATCGCATTTTGATGCTATTTTTATGAAAATCAACAAATCTTATTGAAAATTCCTTCCGTTTTAAATCTTCAATAATACCAACAAAAGTTTACTTTTGTTTGCATTTCTAAGTTGCACAGGTGATATCACCAAGTATAGGTATAAAATTATTTTTAATTTATTATTCATATTATAAAATGTATTATTTAAATCATTCAACATACAGGCCACATGCCATGCAAATATGGTCAACCTTTTATGGGCTGCAAAAAATGCACGTTTGGGCTGCCGGTTGCTGACCCCTGATCCATAGTACTTACAGGGCCTTAATAACCATAACCTATAATTAATTTTTTTTTAGAATAAGTGGCTAAGTCTTATACTTAAATGTCATGTGACAATTGCACATGTTTTTAGGTAGATCTGCTGTAGCTAACTTGTAGTCCTGCCCCCCCCCACAACCATGGCACTCTTACTACTGTCTATGATACCGAGTTCTACAATTTATTTTTTGAGATAAAGGTTAAAAAAAATGGTTTGTGGGAGGGAAAAACGAAACCTACTTGCACCTTGCCAGAGATTTGACTAACTTAGGAACTTTCAGACTTATAACAGTTTTTCTTTGGATAGCCTAGTACCATGGATGCAAATACCATTTCCACAAGGATACACAGACACACTAACTCTTAGCCAAGCTGAGGCAGTAATGTATGATAGGTTTATAACTTTTAATGACTGAGATTCACACACACACAGCTTGAAATGAACATGTGACACTAATGGAGCAATAAATTCCAATGATGATAAGGCATTAAAGGTGAACCTCTAATAAAATGGCTATTCAGTGACAAATATTTAATTGCATTTTCAAACTCTGTATCAATATAAGTGTAATAAAATTAGTTTTATACTGCATGCGAATATTATGCAAACCAGCACTGAAAAAGTATATTAAAGTGCGAATATGCACCATGTGAACTTAGTCAATATTGTAGAATAAACAATGAAATAGTAAGGCCTCCCTCTCAACATCCAAAGCTATTGAGCAGGACCTATAGAGGATGCCCACCTTAGCGTTTAATCAAGGACAGACATCCTAGTCAGACTACAGTTCAAACTTGGTTATAACGAGCACCAAGGGGCTGACAAAATTTCCTCATTATAACTATTACTCACTATATCAGTGATGAGTTAAATCTACCTGCTATTTTTTTTTTAAATTCTCATAACTCAATAAAAAAATGGATTAAAAACAAAACAAAAGATGTATTAGAGAGAAATAATAATATAATTGCATCTTCTTCTTCTTTTAACCCTTTTTATAACCACTTCTGGCTATAGGTGTGTGCTAATCCTTTCCATCTGTTTCTATCCTGAGTTTGTTGGCGGCAAAGAGTTGCAATTGTTTTTTTTATATCATCTGACCACCTTCTTTCAGGTCTTCCAGCTGATCTTTTACTTCATACAGCTGCCACTCCAGTATAACTTTTGTCCATCTATTGTCCTTTAGTCTTGTTTAGCTCATATTTCTTCATTTTTTATTTTATTTCTGAGTCTTATTCTTTGCAGACATATTTCCATTCTTCTTTTTGCATTTATCTCTTATTTCCTTTTTTACTGACCAGGTTTCTGCTCCATATGTTGTAACAGGCAATAAACATTGGTTGAACAGTCTTGCTCTGTTCTCAGGTTTTATTTTGCTGTTTAAAAATATTTTCAATTTTTCAAAAGCTCACCATCCCATTCCTATTCTTCTTTTCACTTCATTCATGGCCCCTTGTTTCTTCAGTGTTAACATTCCTAAATATACATACTCATCTACTATTTCAACTTCTTTATTGTTTACCTTAATGTTGTGTCTTTCATAATATCCTTTTCAGTTTGTCATTATTTTGGTTTTCTCCGAATTAATGTCTAATCCAATTTTTAGTGATTTAGTTGTTAGATCTTCTATCATTTCTTTTAATTCTTTCATATTGTTTGCAACAATAAGAATATCATCAGCGAATATTAGGTTATTTAATTTAATTCCATTAATATTGACTCCTTTATTGGACCATTCTAAATTACTCATCATATGTTCAAGTGTTAATGTGAAGAGTGGGAGAAATGATGTCTCCTTGCCTTATTCCTTGATTTATGTGAAATTTTTCACTTATTTCACTAAGAATGATATTTGATTTAGCATTTCCATAAATATCATCATCATGCATATCAAGGATTTAGGCCTAGCATGGCCTGTTCTGGCCTTAGAAGTCATCGTTGAATCGTTTAAGAGGAGGTCCTGGTTTTCTTTTTCCTAATGGCTTGTACTTTAAGGCTTCTTTTGGTAATCTTTCTGTTTTCATTCTTTGAACGTGTTCCATCCATTTATCTTTATATTTTTTAATTTTTTCTATTACTGGTTCTTGGTTTAATTCTTTCATAATTTCTTCATTTCTTTTGTGATCAAATACGGTATACTTTGCAGTTTTTCTCATAAACTTCATTTCTGCTGTTGTTAATCTTTGTCTTCTTGTTTTATTGTCCAGATTTCACTTCCATACATTAAGACTAGTAGGGCTAATGTTGTATGCTTTTAGTCTGGTTTGTTTTTGAACTAGGTTTGGTTTAAATATAGAGTTAATTACTCCTGTTATTTTTAAATATTTTGCAATTTTTACATTTATATCTTTTTCATTTTCATATGTGATCATACATCCTAGATAATTAAATGAATGCACCTGTTCTAAGATCTTGTTATCTATTAGTATTTCTGTTCTTGCTAGATCTTGTCCTTCAAACACCATAGTTTTTGATTTTTCTGTTGATATTATCATAACATAATCTTTGGATATCTCATTTAGATATAAAATAGCTTTCTGTAGTTTATCTTCAGAATTTGTAATTATTATTTGGTCGTCGGCAAAGAGTAGAGTGTTTAAGTTGACTGTAGGAGAAAGTTTCATTCCTTGATGTAAATTTTTATTCCATTTTATTATTATTTCATTTAAGTAGATATTAAAAAAGAGTTGCTGAGAGGAGACATCCCTGTCAGCCCCTTGGTTTATCTCTGTTGTATATGATAGTTCGTGATTTAATCTAATTTGTATTTGATTATTTTCATATATACTTGTGATAGCTTTCAGGATATTATTTGATATTTGTCTTTCTTTTAATATGTTAAATAATATGGTTCTTTTAACTTTGTCAAATGCTTTTTCAAAGTCAATAAATGCAATATGTGTTTCTAAATTGTATTCTCTTCTTTTCTCTATTATTAATTTTAGGCAAAAGGCCAGGTCTATACATGATCGTCCTTTTCTAAATCCATTCTGTACTTCTAAAATAAAGTTTTCAGAATATTTCATTAGGTTACTATTTAAGATTTTGCTATATATTTTGTAACAGGAATTTAGTATACTGATACCCCTATAGTTTTTAGGGTCATCTCTATTACCTTTTTTAAAGATAGGAATCACAATTGCTTTTTTTCCATTCTATTGGGGGGGGGGGATGCCGGTTGAGTAAATTTTATTTAAAAATAATAAGAGTCTTTCTTTGAATCTTGTTCCTGCGTATTTATATAGTTTTGAACCTAGCTTATCTCCTCCAGGCGATTTTCCGTTTCTTGTTTCTTTCAGGCTGATTTTAAATTCCTCTTTAGTTATTTCCTTTTCATTTTCGTTAATTGTTTGCCAATTGTCTTTTTTAAAATATTTGTCTGTCCACAATTCTGTGTAGTAATTTAGAAATTCTTCTAATTTCAATTCAGTGTTTAATTTTATGTTTTCTTTGGTATCTGCATTTAAGTGTTTCAAAATTTTATATACATTGGGTCTTATTTTATATAAATCATGTTCTAAATTAGAAACAAATTTGTTCGATGATTCTCCATGTCTTTTTCTGACTTCTCTTTTAGCTATGGCTCTTATTCTTTTATATTCTATTTCATCTTCTAATCTTTTACTGCTTAACCATTTGTGATAGGCTTCTTTTTTCTTTTTGATTATTTCTTTCATTGTATCATCCCAGATCTTCAGTTTTTTCCTTTTATTGAATTTTTTGGTCTTTCCTAAGCTTTCATTTGCTGCTGCATTTAGTATCGTTTTTATATTAAGCCATTCTATTTCTTCATTTTGTTTTATTTTGTCTACCTATTGGTTAATTCTTTGTTCATATAGCCATTGTACATTTGTGTCATTCAATAGTCTAGTTTTATAAACAAATGTTTCAATTTTTCTTTCTGTTCTTGTTACTTGTAGCCATTTAGGTGGTAATCTTAATTTTATTTTAACAAGGAAGTGGTCACTGCTTATTTCATATCATCTGTGAAATCTAACATCTAGAGAAAATTTTGATGTCTTTTCATTTAGTATAAAGTAATCTAATATTGATTTCCATCCTCTTGCTGCCCAAGTATATTTATATATGTCTTAATGTTTATAGAAGGAATTCATTATTATTAGGTTATTATAAACTACAAAGTCAATCAATTTTTTACCATTACTGTTTAGAGTATGTTCTCCATGTATTCCTATATTATTATTAATTTTCGTGTTTCCAATTTTTGCATTTAAGTCTCCTGCTAAAATTATGTAATCATTTTTATTTATGTTCTTATATATGTTTTGTAGCTGATTATAAAAATCAATATTATTTTGTTCTCTTCCCTCTTCTGGGGCATATAAATCAATTATTGTTAAATAGCCTCTATCTATTTTTATTCTAGCTTCTATTATTCTATCATTCCATAATTTATAATGTTTTAACTGTTTTGAAAGGGAGTTATGAATCCAAATCATGACTCCTGCTTGTGCTCTTTGGTCTCTGTCAACTCCACTGTGTATCACATTAAAATTTTCAGTTCTCATGGTTCCTTTTAATTTCTTTTTTGTTTCAGTGATTGCTGCTATTTTAAAATTTCTTTCATTTAATAATTGGTCCAATTCTATTTCTTTATATGCTATTCCTCTTACATTCCAGTTTGCTCTGTGTATTATATTTTGTCGTTTACATTTTTGTTTTACCTTTTCCATTCCAGGGTTGTTTCCTATAGATTCAATCCGATTATCTTTTTCTGTCATCTTACTAGTAGAATTATGTTCTCCATGTCAGGGGACTAGCCTGACGATGGAATAGTTCAGTGGTAGGGCTGCTACCTTAAGGCTTTTGAACTAGCCTTCTTCCGAATTTAAACCCATAGGAGGAATAGGGTATATTGAAGGGGGAAAGAGTAGATTATAGAGGAATTATAGTAAGATTTATAGAGAGGGCATAGTTGTAAGGCAAGAAATGAAAAGACTATTTCCATAAATATATTTAATTATGTTAATAAACTGTTTTTCAATGCCATAATCTCTAAGAGCTTCTATTATTGATGTTTTTATACAATCAAAAGCTTTTTTAAACATATGAAGGCCATATGAAAAGGTTGTATTCATTGAATTTTTCAATAAGCAGGCTTAATGAATGAATATAATTTATTGCACTGAAGTTCTTTCTAAAACCAGCTTGTTCAGAGAGTTGTATTGTATTGAATCAAGGGTTGTTTCTTATCTATTGGCTATAATTCTAGTGAAAAGCTTATAATTAAATGTAGAATAACAAACTAATAGGTCTGTAGTTTTCTAGTTTTAATTTACTTCCTTTTTAAAAATTTTTAGTAAAATAATGTTTGCATTATTGCTATTTGGAGTGTTTCTCCTTTTTTGATGTATCTATTGAAAAGGATTTTCAATTATTGTTTTAAAATATCCATGCCTTCATTCTTCTTCTTCTTCTTCTTCTGCAGCTTCTCCCACTTAAGTGGGGTCACTGTTTTTTATGAGTCTCCTCCACACCTTCCTGTCTTGGGCTGTCACCACATCCAAGTTCTTCATCTTCAAGTCCTCTTCTACCAGCTCCCACCATCTCTTCTTTGGCCGCCCACGCTTCCGCCTTCCTTGCACATCCATCTGCATGACCCTTCTTCCCACATATTCGTCCTCTCTCCTCATCACATGACCAAACCATCTCAACCTTGCCTCCTGTATTTTCGCTCCTAAGTTCGTAACTTTCACTGTTCCCCTGACATAGTCATTTCTCAGCTGATCCTTTCTGGTCACACCGCACATCCACCTAAGCATTCTCATCTCTGCTACTTCCATCCTGCTAATGTTATTTTTCCTCAGGGCCACAGTTTCTATAGCATATGTCATAGCTGGCCTCACTACTGTCCTATAAATTTTGCCTTTCAGATTGATCGGCACCCTCTTATCACATAACACTCCAGCCATCTCCCTCCAGTTCCTCCAACCTGCTTGTATCCTGCATCCCACTTCCTTCTCACCTCCTCCATCTTCTTCCACTGTCGAACCTAAGTATCTAAAGTCTCTCACCTTCCTGATGACATTTCCTTCCAGCTCCAGGTCTGTCTCCTGGCCACCGCCCACTGCGCAACACATATACTCTGTCTTACTTCTGCTCAGTCTCATACCTCTCTCTTCCAGTACTTTTCTCCATCTTTCCAGTTTAGTTTCCGCTTCTTCTCTTGAATCTACACACAGCAAGATGTCATCTGCATACAGCATTGTCCAAGGTGCATCTTCTCTCACCTCCTCTGTTACCACCTCCATCACAATATTAAACAGAAACGGACTTAATGCTGACCCTTGATGCAAGCCAACTGTTACCTGAAAACTTTCTGTCTGTCCCAAACAGGTCCGAACACTTGTCTTCACATTTCTGTACATTTCGTGCACCAACCTGACATATTTCTCCGGCACCTTCTTCTCCCTCAGACACCTCCAGACTTCTTGCCTTGGCACTCTATCGTATGCTTTCTCCAGATCAATAAATACCAGATGTAGCTCCCTTTGTTTCTCTCGATATTTTTCCATCATCTGTCGTAACCCAAAGATAGCATCTGTTGTTGATCTACCAGGCATGAAGCCAAATTGTTCCTTTGCAATCTCCACCTCCTCCCTCAATCTACCATCAAGAACCCTTTCTAGGATCTTCATTGTGTGGGACATCAACTTTATTCCTCTGTAATTTTTACAGTCTTGTGCATCCCCTTTACCCTTGTAGATGGGAACAAGAGTACTCTCCCTCCATTCCTCGGGTATATTTTCCTGTTGGCAAACTTTCATGAACAGGTCCCACAGCAGGTCAATTCCCTCTTCCCCCAGTGCCTTCCATGCCTCCACTGGAATTCTGTCGGGGCCCACCGCTTTTCCATTCCTCATCCTCTTCATGGCCTCCGTCACTTCCATTCTACTGATGTTCTGCACCATCCCCTCAGAAGGCTGCCCATCTCCTCTGTGAGTCCTTGCATTTTCCTCATTCAGAAGTCCCTCAAAGTATATTTTCCATCTGTTTCTTATGTCCACATCCCTCCATAATACTCTTCCTTCAGCATCTTTGATCTGCCTCACATGTAAGATGTCCTTAGCTGCTTTATTTCTACATTTCGCTAGTTGGTAAATTTTTCTCTGTCCTTCCTTTGTTTCTAATTGATCATACAGATCTTGATATGCCATGGCCTTCGCCTGTGCCACAACTCTCTTGGCTTCTTGCTTTCTCTCTTTGTACACCTCTCTGTCCTCTTCCACTCTTGACTCATCCCACTTCTGCTTTGCCTTCCTCTTAGCTGTCACTGCCACTTGTACATCATTATTCCACCACCAACCCTCCTTCTGCTCTCTAATCTTTCCAGATGTCTCACCAAGCACCTCGATTGGACAGCTCAGGATTACTTTTGAATTATGTTTCCACCAATCTTGTACACTTTCCAGTCCATCCGAAATCCTCTCTAACACTCTCTCCCTAAAATGATTCCTCACACTCTCTTCTTTTAAGCGAAACCACTTAATTGTCTTCATCCCATGGCAACCAGAAGTTCTTATCTTCGATCATAATTTAAAGTCTGCGCACAGCAGTCGGTGTTGTTGTGCTACTTGATCTGTTGGAATTACCTTACAATTTGTCACAACCTTAAGATGTTTTCTTCTAGTCAAAATGTAGTCAATTTGTGAGCTGTTGTTACCACTTCTAAATGTTATCAAATGTTCTTCCCTCTTGAAGAAAAACGAGTTCACAATTGCCAGATCAAACGCTACTGCAAAGTCCACAACCCTCTCTCCTTCCTGGTTCATCATTCCCACTCCGTGGCCACCATGCACCCTTTCACAGTCTCTATTCTGTCTTCCTATGTGCCCGTTCAAGTCTCCTCCGACAATCACCATCTCATTTTCTTCCAATTCCCTCATTTCTTCATCTAACACGTTCCAGAACTCATCTTTTTCCTCTGCTGTACAACCAACTTGCGGGGCATATACACATAATACAACCACCCGCTCTTCTCCAAGACCCAATTTCATGCCTTCATTAATCATCTCTATTATTAAACCAACCTGGTAGCTCTATTGTTTTGCATTACTTTTAATGCTTTTTCAATTTCAAAGATTTCTAATGGAGGGGAGGTATATCAGAGCTATTGTCATAATTTATTTTTTCTGTTGATTCTGAAATTTTCTTTCTATCTTCACTTTTATACAGATTCATGTAGAAATGTTTTGCTTCTTTCGTGATTTCTTGTTGGCTAAATAATTTTCTTCCATTATGATCTTCAAGAATCATAATATACTTTCTTCTAGATGAAAGGTTATTTCTTAGAATATATAACTGCATACCTAGATATTATTTGTGTAAATATGCTTGTATAAACTGGTCTGAAAAGTTCTCGGCCTAAGAATGAAAAATTGAATTTATAATTACAAAATTATTTTTATTTTTCAACATAATATCCCTTAAGATTAATACATTTATTCCAGCGATGCTCCAGTGCCATTATCCCATCCCTGCAGTGGTTCTCGGTAAGATCTGCAAAGTACCCCTCTACAGCTGCAATCACCTCTTGATTCGAAGAAAAACGCTGACCAGCAAGGAAGAGTTTTAGTTTTGGGAAGAGATAGATGTCAGAGGGAACCAAATCTGGGGAAATAGGGTGGTTGCTCCAACAATTCAGAGTGCAGATCACTTAATTTTCCCATTGCCAAAACATCTTTGTGGGCAGGTGCATTGTCCTGATGAAAGATGATTTTTTTCTTTTGCAAACAGGGTCTTTTCTCATGAATTTTTTCATCTAATCTGGTTAAAAGATTTGAATAATATTCCCCGGTTATTGTTTTACCCTTTGCAAGATAATTAATTTTTAATCTATCATTTTAAGATCTAATAGCCAGACTGCTCTAAATTATTTTCGCATTTATCCAACAACAGATACAGGGTGCCATGGCAGAAATTAGGTGTCAGTTACAATTTAAATCGTTTCTACAATTACTTAGTTTAGTAGTAATTTGAGCCTGTAACAGTTATCACTGTACTCTGATGATGAGGGGTAGAAAACCAATGAAATATTAGTGAGATTAATAAATATATTTTTTTTAGTGTTGGTAATACTGTTAAGCATTATTATGAGTGCTATTTTTTTATAGGATGCCTACTTTCTCATTGATCTGTATTATCAGCATACCTCAGATTGCTGAACTCCTTCGTAATGACAAGGAAGAACTAGGACAAATTCTTTACGAAATTAATGAGATCATTAAGAACAGAAGCTTAACGGTATTAATATTCATATTATTATTATGTGCAACTCCAGGGAGTCATTAGACTCATCGAGGGAGGTCCCAAATCATATTCATCACAACTATTCGACATTCATACAGTATCTATCATACCTCGCCTTAAACTCATTCACTCTCACAGCATCCACCACAGACTCTGGGAGCGCATTCCACTCATTCACCACTCTAAAAGTAAAGAACCCAGCTCTAACACCTTTACTAACTACACTTTTGTCCAGTTTCCATGGATGTCCCCTAGTCCTCCCACAACCAGCCCTGTTCTCAAAAATATCTTCTGAATTAATTTTATAGAAACCCTTCAGTAATTTGAATGTCTCAATCATTCTCCCCTCCTCCGCCTATCAACCAATTTTTGCAACCCACAAATCCTCAACCTGTTCTCATAAGGTTCATTCCACAGACCTGCTATCATCTTGGTCACTCGCCTCTGGATCCTCTCTACCTCCTCCTCCCTATCAAGAAGAAACCAAGGTGACCAAATCTGGGCACAGTAGTTGAGATGGGGTCATATTAAGGCTTGATACAGAGGAACAATAACCTGCTTGTCTCTGCTTGTCAATGTATTCTTCAGCAACCAAGTGATTTGATGAGCTGATTTGGACACTTTTGCAATGTGCCCCCTAAACTTCAACTCCTTATCCACCAACACTCCTAAATCTCGTGACTCATCAATTTCCTGGAGTATAGTTCCACCAATGTAGTAAACTGCTGCTAATCTTTTCACTCCAAAAATTAAAACCTTACATTTTGCCACATTAAATTGACATCCATTCTCCTTAGCCCAGACCTCCAATCTATCCAAATCATCCTGCAAAATTTTGACATCATCTGCATTCACTATTGCCGTACCAAACATTGCATCATCCGCAAACAAATGAACTGTTCCTCTCAGATCCTTTCCTATATCATAAATGAACAAATTAAACAGAAGTGGTCCAAGAACAGATCCTTGTGGCACAGCACTAGTCACAGGCCGTCTTGTGGACTCTACTCCTGAATAAACCACTCTCTGATATCTCTCCATCAACCACCCTCCTATCCATCTCACCAACCCTATATCCATCCCCATATGCTGCAATTTACTGATTAGAATTCCATGTGGTATCCTGTCAAAGGCCTTAGCAAGGTCCAGTAGAATCACTGTAAACCCATTACCCTTATCCAGTTCAGCCGTCACTGTGTTATAATACGTGAGCAAGTTACTGAGGCATGACCTACCCTTCACAAAACCATGCTGTCCCCGATACAGTATCCCATTTTTTTCTATCCAATCTTGTATTTTCCTCTTGACTATTTTCTCCAAGACCTTGATAATGATTCCTGTTATGCTGATTGGCCGGTAATTTTCAACAGCAGCCTTGGAACCACCTTTATGCAGTGGAACTATTTTCCCCTTTTTCCACCCCCTTGGGACTGACCCAGACCCGAGGCTCAAATTAAACAAAATGGTCAAGGGCATTGACAATTCTTTAGCCGCTTCACGTACGACATGAGCTGGTATACCATCCAATTCCACAGATGTATTGACATTGAGGTTCTGTAATAGACTAGTTACCTCTACTTCATTCATCACAATTCCAGTATAAGCTGTTGGTTCTTCCATTCCTGCAATGTCACCACCTAGATGATATACTCTTGCAAAGTGCTCGCTCAGTAATTCCACTATATCGACTGATTCGGTTACCTCCCTACCCTCAGCATTTTTTAAAATCATTAAAATGCCATGCACATTTTTCCTTTTACTTGCAACATATTGAAAAAACTGTTTGGGATTCTCTTTAGCCTGCATGGCCAATTTTCTTTCGTAATCCGCTTTTGCTTTTCTTACCACCCTTGTTACCATCATGGCCTGAGCTTTATACTGTTCCTGTGCCTGCTGGTCACTTTCTCCTTAAATTCCCTCCACAATTGTTTCTTTTTTTGCAGCTCAAGCTTAATAGTGTTATTCATCCATTTAACCCCTACTTGATTTATTATTCGGACTCTTGGTATACAGTCAACCATTGCCTCCTGCAAACACTTCTTAACCACCTCCCATGCACTATCAACATCCAGCCCTTGCAGTTTTACATGCCATGGCACTGAGCCAAGCACACACCTAAGCTTGTCATACTTAGCAGCCCGGTAATTCCACATGTACCCTGTCTTAATTGTAAATTCCACTCCTTTAGCCACCTCCCAAGCCATGACCTTATGGTCACGCTCACCAATTGGTGGCAATATGGTCATGTTCATTACAGCCACATTCTGAATTGCAATTAATAGGTCAAGCACTCTCTGCCACCTAGTATTTTCCACTACATGCTGCTGCAGATAGTTGTCCTTTAACACAGCATAAAATCCAATTCCTTCCTCCAATGTGCCCTCTCCTCTTTCCAGTCAATGTTACCATAATTGAAATCACTCATAATAATTACCCTCCTTCCACTCATTTCTTCTAATTGCCTATGCATACTATCCCCACCACCTGGTCTATAGCAGCACCCAATTGTATATTTTGTTCTGCTAGATTCTATCTCACACCAAACAGCCTCAAATGTGCTCTTTTCTCTATCCTACAGTTCAACTTCTATACTCCTTGGCTGCAACTCATCAGCTATCATCAATAACACTCTCCCCGCCCCCTTTTATTCAGCCTGTCACTCCTGAACATGCTATACCCGTCGCATTCAATCCCACTAGCTTTCTCATCTTCTGTCAGCCATGTTTCACTAATACCAACAACCTGTGGTCTGAAAGTGCCAACCAAGGCCGAAAACTCTTCCTTCTTGTTCCTAATACTCCTGGCATTAGTGTACATGAATTGCAGAAGCCCATTTGTCCCATCCCTACTTTGATGCCTTATACTAACTATCCCATTCTGATTTGTTGTCCTTCGTACTCGCTCGGGCATAATATACTCATTTATACACTCAACTGCCTCCCTAAAGTCTGCATATCTACTCCCCCCCCCCCTTTAATAAATCTAGTTTACCTGAGTCTGTACATCCACTTCCATATCATTCATCAACACTTTTTCAAGCCTCCGTACACCAACTCCATTTAAATGTAACCCATCCATCTTATATAAGTCCTTTCGCCCATTGAACTCATTCCACACATCCACAAATTCCACACTACTCTCCATGCATAACCCACGCATAAAGTCATTGGCAATTATGGCCCTCCTTCTAAACACTTCACTGTCATACTGCGGTAAAATACTCACCATCCTAACTCTCTCACTCTTCTCTTTTGCTACCTCAAGTAATTCCCTCACATCCTCTATCATTTCCATTTTGTCCTCTTTCAAATCATTTGTTCCTGCCACGATTATCATCTCTTTAACCCTCTATTTTTCCACTCGAATAGATTCGCTGATGTCCTTTATGTTCGCACCCAGCTGGTACGACTTCGTCAAACTCTCAACTATCACACCTCTTAATAGCGAATCCCCATACAGCACTCGCTCCTTCATTTTATTGACATTTACGAATATTCTATTATTTGTCGTCACAGACTTTCGCTGGTTATTAGTCGGTACGTTCAGCACACATTTTTCCATACGCTCCAGTTGCCTTTTTGCTCTGTGTATCGCTCCGTTCAAACGTGCAATTATCTCACCATTTTCATTATCAAATCATCCATTTGTTCTGTATTTCTACCTTCATTTACACTTTCAACGATGCTCTCGCACCTATCTGGCACTACCACGCAATTCTCTATCACACCCGCCATTTTCTACATTCTGACTATCTTTAACGATATCAATCTCACCACCTGAAGCACACTTGAGATCCTCATTCTCCTTACACTTTCTGCACATATTAACTCCACTATTGCCCTCTAACCAGAGACTCCCACCGCTCTTCGCAAAGCATACACCTCACAGACAGCACATTGCACAAATTTGTTTACATCAAAACTCTAAAACAAACATGGCGACCTGGCCGCCAATTTTTCTTTATCGGTGCCATATGTACGCTATCTTATGTTAAAAATAATACTTAAAATAACAGAAAACACACAAAAATTGCACAGACACACCAAGACACAAAAAGCAAACAATACTACTTAAAATTCTAGTAAAAGTGCCAATGTTCACACAAAATACTACTAATCTTTTCAGGAGCTCTCGACAAACCGAGAGCTCCTGAAAAGGACCAACGATCAAATTAGTGCGACACCAAGCGATACATATTATGCTTCTCAAAAGAAATACATACAGGGGAAACTCCTGAGAAACAAGCATACCTTAAATGAGAAAGAATTCAGGAATCAGCAAGAGCAAGTTAAAGTAACTGGGATTCATAATTAATGTGAAGAATTGCTGTTCAGAAGAAAATTAGGAATGGCTAAAACAACAGTCAGAGACTTCTGAAAAATCTGGAAGGATGAATCTATCAATATCACAGGAGGAACAAAGTTGAGGATTTTGAATGCAGCTGTTTTTCCAATAGCAACTTATGGATGTTTGACATGGAACCTAGAAAAGCCTGATAGGAAAAGGAAAGCCGATGTTGTGATGTGGTGCTACAGAAGGCTGTTCAGGATATCATATATTGAAAGGTAGACAAATGGACAAGGTCTGTGCTAGAAAGCACAGACATAGGACTTCGCAAAACAGTAATAGAAGGTAAAGTTTCTGGAAAAAGAGGAAGGAGTTGACCATCAATGAGATGAATGGATGGTGTATATTGAGTGTCTGATCTTCAGAGAGTTGAAGCCTCCAGAAAAGCATATAAGCAATCCCTCGATTAATGCCCATGATTAGTGCATCATACCCAAATTCGATTAGTGCCAGTATATCTCAAAAATAAATGTTACAGATTTTAAAAATTTTCGATCTATACATTTTTCATGGCTAACTATTTAAAAAATCACTCACCAGGAAGAAATAATTTAGTTACCGATTTGAAACATTTTACAAAGATATTTTTTAATGGCATACTACACTATTTCCATATACACTATGTTCGAAATTTACTGCCAAAATTTGTCGTCTGCTTTACATAGCATTATGCTGATCATCATCATCATCAAATTCCTGACATGTACCCTCAAGGGGTGTACATGATATGATAGTACTACATGAAAAATTTAAATCATTACTAACTTCCTATCTACAATTTTGCTCCAAATCAGTCTGTTACTTGCCAAGACTTCAACATTATCAGATCTTATATTTCTATTGTCTAAGGCACTTTCTACAGTATCAATCCACCTATTTCTTGGTCTTCCTCTGGGTCGTTTCCTGCGAACCTGGCAGAGAACACTTGTTTTGCTAACCTTTCCTCGCCCATTCTGTTTAAGTGACCATACCACCTGAGATTAGCTCTGCTAACGCATTCCTGGATGCTGACAATGTCAAGTTCTTTCCCGATATCCTCGTTTTTAATATGGTATTGCCATTGATGCCATCTGTTCATGCCTCTAATCTTTCTCAGGACTCTCAGATCTGCGGTCTCTAGTCTTTGGTCAAGTGTTTTACTTCTGACCTAGCTTTCACATCCATAAGTTAAAACTGGTTTGAACACTGTCTTGCATACAACTAATTTAGTGTTACGACTAATTTCTCTCTTATTCCATATGAATTTATTCAACTGACTTCCTACCATACCAGCTTTGTTGATTCTGTTGTCTATTTCCATATTTAATTTACCATCTTCACTAAACGTCGTGCCTAAGTAGCTGAAATGTTTTACTTGTTCCACAGATTCCCTGTTCACAACACAGTTGACATTTTCAACGATTCTACCTATTTTCATTTTCTTTGTCTGTTTAATGCTGACCTTCATACCATATCTATTACAACAGTTATTCAATTTAGCCAAAGAATCTTGCAGACTCACAGCAACTTTATTGATAAGTATAACATCGTCTGCATAAAGAAAAGAGCTGATGTTAACAACACCAATTCTGATATCATGTTTAATACCACTTTCCTTCATAATGTATGTGATCCATATAGATAATGAATAACAGAGGGGATAATGTACATCCTTGTCTCACACCAGATTTAACATTAAACCATCTTCCTGTACTTCCTTCAATTCTAACTGCTGACCTACAACTCAAATAAAGACTAAGTATCGCTTGATATAATACCCCATTGACACCATATAACTGTAGTGTATTGAATAGCTTCTCTCTTGGCACCTTGTCATATGCCTTTTCCAGATCAGCAAAACCAGATCTTTGTTATATTCCCATGTTTCTCAACTATTTGTCGTAAAGTCAAGATCTGATCCTGCCTGCCTCTATTTGGCCTGAATCCAGCTTGTTCTTCACCAAGCTTTTCTTCCACAATTCTTCCCAACCGTTTCTCCAGTATACTTGATTAGATTCTGCCAGGAACACTCAGTAGGGAAATAACTCTGCAATTCTCACATTGAGTTTTATTTCTCTTTTTATATATGAGTACTATTAGAGCTCTACTCCAATCATCAGGAATTCGACCCTCTGTCCAGGCTTTCTAAACGATGCAGTGCAGCCACTGTAAGATATACCACCATACTTCAGCATTTCTGGTCGAATATCATTTCTTTCTTTCTGAAATGTGAATTTTTTCCACATTTCAAGCTTTTGATGGTTTTTTCTACTTCAAGTATGGATATGTATTCCTGACTGTATGCCTGTTGAGCGTTTTTTACCAATGTGCTATCACTGCTTGTTTCATTTAGCAATTTTTCGAAGTAATTACTCCATACTTCAAGGATATCTTTTTCTCCCATTTTCATGTCACCTTCATCATCTCTAACTCCTTTTATGGCACTCTTTCCTCCATTTCTAAGCTTCTTCAACAACCTCCAGAATATCTTACCACCTTCTTGATATTTATTTTCTATATTCTTCCCAAAATCCTCCCATGACTTTTGTTTAGCTAGTTTTACACACTGTTTCGCTTTCTTACATTTGTCTCTGTATTCTCTAAGAGCACAAGCTGACTTATTTGCCAGAAACTTTTGATATGCTTTCTTCTTTTCCTTCACTGCCTCTTTAACTTCTTGTGTCCACCGTGGAGTTCTGATTTTTCTATCCTTGCAGACAACCTCACCATATGCCTCTCTGGCAGAATCAATCAGGGTTTCTTCAAGGCTCGTCACTGAATCTCCAAGGTTTGCTTCCTGTTCTCAAACTCTTTTATTTGTTCTTCAATAATCTTTGTGTATTTCAGTCTACAGTTCTCATCTGAGCTGCTCAACTTTTATTCGCTTTAAAACTTTCTTACATGTCATTCTTTTCAATATGAAATTCAATTTTATCCTGCTCAAGGCTAAATAGTGATCACTTCCAATTTCAAATCCTCTTTACACTCTGGTGTCCTGCACCAGAGAGAAAACATCATTATCAACAATAACATAGTCAATGAGACTTTTCTTATTCCTTGGCTCTTCTCTCCATGTGAATTTGCACACATTTTTATGTTGGAACATGGTGTTAGTAAAAACCAGTCCATGTCCTGAGCAGAAATCCAACAGGTATTTGCCATTATTATTAGCTTTGCTGTTTTCTCCAAATTTTCTCAAAATATTTTTGTATGTCTGACAATCATTTCCTACTCTGCTATTTAGATCCCCAACAAGGACAAACTTTCCCTTTTTCATTGTGTCAGTTGCTTTCTCTAAAGCAACTTCCTCCACTTTTTCTAAAACAACTTCCTCCACTTCTACCTTAGTAGAACCTTCTGTGGGACCTTAGGCACAAATAAGTCTCATTGTCCAATTCCCCATTCTTATGTTTGCCCACATGAGACTGCCTGCCATTCAAGAAGATTAACCTCATATTTTGTGTTGAATACTATGGCAACTCCTTCTTTTCCTTGATTGTCATTTCCTGAATATAAAATTTTGTATTTATTGCTCAGAAAGATCTCGCCAGTTTTCGTCTTTTATGTTTCAGTCACCCCTATTATGTCCATCTGGTACTTATCTAATTCCTCAGCTAGCTCCATTTCTTTGCCATTCAGGCTTCTTTTGTTGATAGTATACCAATATTTAACTCTGGTGATGTTGAATTGGGGTGTGTTTTCAGAATTGTTCCAGTAGCTGACTTTTCGCTGTTCGCCCTGGTTCCCTGGCAAAAACAACGGGGGCCCTTGTTTAACCAAGCGACGCCCCAGCCAGCATGAAATTTTGTCATGTTGTACCATCATTTTGTATATTGGTTTAAGCCAATAAGAATACAATTTGGTCGGCTAAATCCCAAATAGCCAGCTCATCCTCATTTGTTCAGTATCCAGATAGATAACCAACAGGGTGCACCACGAGAAGGTGAGGATTCGACATTAGGTCAGAAGCCCTGGTCGGCTCTCTGCATTCCTTTAAAGGCTATGTGGAGGTCTCCTCTCAGTTATACAGCTTTGACCCTTAAGCACCCCTTTTGCTGATCATATAAAGTGCAATTGTTTTCCTTACTTTTTTATTTTAAATTATTTTCCTAACCTTTAATCATGAGTAAAAGAATTTGTGTAAAAAGGAGACTACTGTGATCAACAAAAATTTAAATGTCAATGAAACCGGCCTTTTTTGGAAGCGAATGCCTTTCAAGACTTTTCTAGCCAAATCAGAGAAATTTCAGCATGGTTATAAAGTCGTAAAGTCAAATGAAATTACTGTTAGCAATATGCGAGCCATTTGGAAATACATTCTTCCACATTGTGCAAATGATTTTAGAGGCTTTTCAAATGAATCTGAGTTAAATCTCATTCTGAGAAGTTGAGTGATTCCAGTCTGCTAAATTTAGATATACAGCGGGAAGATCCTGAAGAATATGAAGAAAAATCTAATCACTGACAAGCCCAAAGAGGTTTCACAGAAACAATTTGAAAATAGTTTTCGTACAATCAAAGTTTTTAAGCAGCAATGCTTGGAAACTGACCCTGGTGAAGAGAGAACCAGTAAAATTTGCAGAAGAGGCAACAGGGCCATACCGTCAGTTGTATGAAAAAAAAAGAAAACAGAATTCCTGCCAAACTACGTTAGCTCAATTCTTTGTTAAGAAGCAGAATAATAAATTTATATGCTGAATATGTTTTATTGTCATTCAGCTTCATAGTTTTCCTTTAACTAGGCCCTGAGACATACCCTAATTCTTTTATTAAAAAAATTAAGGGTCAAAAAAGAAATCTGAGGAACAAATTATACTTTTTCCCATAGGTTATTATATTCAATTAGTGCATTTTAGATTAATGCACCTGTTTTAAAGACCGCATTAGGTACACAAATTGAGGTATTGCTGTAATAAGACCACATGGTAAGACTGGTGTGGCACATCGACGAGCATCTGAGTGACTACACAGCATCTGCTGATGTCCAATGAACAGATGGATAGTCCTGTTGAAATGATGTATACATCAAGGAGAAAAGTTAGTCAAAGAAAAATCAAAGCGGATCAATTCTAATTACCAAGTTTCTAAGCCATTCTTTAAATGATTTGCAAATTAGTCAATTTATCAGGGATAACTTGGTTTCCTTCTTCCAGAAACTCAGCTTTTTAATCCTGCATATCAAAAAAATCCACCATACCAATAATATTATTACAGACAAAACTAGTGTTAGGGTGCAGGGTAACAAGATTGCAGCAGTTGTTTGCTGTACTCTCTCTCTCTCTCCTGTGAAGCCTTACAGAAGAAAGAGACAGAGAGAGAGAGAAAAAAAACAGCAAGTAATCTGGACCACATGTTTGGAAAATGCAGTTCTACAATCTGTGCTCTCTGCTGAGTTATTCTCTCACCAATAATAATCAAGATACTGCATATTAATCTTGAACAGATGAGAAAAAAGTTCATGGCACAGTTAATAATACAAATAGTCATAAATAGAGGGCACTGCTAACACACGAGGATGGATGCAAAGAGTGACATGAGCTATTAAAAAATGATAAGTATTAGTAGTGAGGAAAGATATTATTAATCCTGCATATCAAAGATTTTGTGTTTATTTTGTGAGTATAATGGTTATTAAGTTTGTGCTATTTGAATTAACAATTTTTTGTAAATAGTTTGTATAATTGTGTGGTATCTCATTAGTATTTTATAATTTCAGTACTGTCTCCACATGTAGCGATTATATTCAACATGGCAGCCATCTGTATTAGTACTAGCCCTAGCCCATCCATCATTTAAACATTATGCAAACTAGTTGATGATTTTGGCTTATTATGCATGCATAATAAGCTACAAAAACCATACCATACATCCCATTGTTTAAAGAATAAGGAAGTACGAGATGGGAATGTGCATGTATGCATGAAATGCTGGTTGTGGTAGGAGCTGGGAGGCATGTGTTTTGATCTCAAGATTTAGCGGCGGCAGACACAGTGCTTTGATAATGGGCGATTTTCAGTTTGTGGATGCCAGTAGTATGTTGTAGAATGGAGAGAATGTTACAGACTGCCATATAGATTTAGCCTTAGGTAGATTAGCAGAGGGAGGTAGTTTGTCTGATGGCCATGATTATGTAAATGGCAACTGAAAGCAGAATGTCTGGAAACTACTGAGAAAGAAGATGAAAGGAATGAAACTGAGTTGAGGACGGTGGACTCAAGATTAGAGGTTGGCTCACACTAGCCAACCTCTAATCTTGAGAGGTTAGAGGTTGGCTAGTGTGAGCGGAACAACTGTCATATATGTCATATGATGATTTGGGGTGTGCAGAGTAGAGTGCCAGAGGAGTGCTTGCCTGGTGGAACAACAGAGTGGCAATGGCAGTGAAGAGGAGTGAAAGTGTGAAGGAGATGATAGTAATGGCTGGGACGAATGACCTGAAGTAGCATGAGATGTACCCTAAACAAGATAAATGTTGTCTCCCCACAATTAGTTATTGTGGAGAGACTTAAAACATCACTCATATTGCATGTTGAATGTGGAAATAAGTAAACAAGGTCTTTACTCTGGAGTACCATCAATGCTAATTTCCACTTAGTCATGGTATAAGCAAATGAGGATACAGCACCAAGCAATGCAAGCAATTTATTTCCAAGTGATGCCTAGTATCACAAAAGGGTGGGCCTCTTCTCAGGGGTGTGGACAGCATATCTTAATCAGCCTACATAGTACTATGCCTAGATTGTTGGTTCAGTCTGAACCAACAATCTAGGCATCAAATCTGGCAACATTTCATGTTGATTGGCACATGAATTGTGCCAATCAACATGAAATGTCTTAAAAAAAATGTTTTTACAAATAGAATGACTTAAAATAAGAAATCAAAATCCACTTTCCATATTGAAAAACACATTGTAATCTAAAACAAACACATATAAAACATTTGCTTAATAACCATTTCTCTTTCAAAAATATGTTTAATAGAGTAAGTAGTCTGTATAATATAGCTTACCTCTGTAGCCAAGCTCTGATTTGCACCGTTTGCAAGCAAAAATTTAACTACATTATCATGGTTTTCCTGGGCAGCCATATATAAAGGTGTGAATCCATTCTGTGACTGAACATTGACATTTGCTCCATTGCGAACTATGATCTTCACAACTTCCTCTTGACCAGCGAGAGAGGCAATATGCAAAGCAGTGTTACCTTTCTTTAAAATAGAAATTGTAATTATATCAGCAAATACATATATACAGCATGGTTTAAAACCAAATGAATTAAACATCATCATTTTTATGGCTATTTTGCCTATTTTTGTTTTTGAGATGTCATTGGCTTTTACTCAATTTTTAGGGCATTACTGGATGTTTTAAGGATATAAATATATGAAGAATATAAGGAAAGAATAATTTTGGACATACCTTTGTAGAATGTTCTTGGTTGTCATCTTATTAAGTGGCATCTGGCGTATGGTAATATTACTAAAGTATGACTGAAACGAGGGGGTGTGGAAATGGAGAATTGCAGGTAAGACACAAGGTATGTGAAATTTAAAACCCGGGTTTTAAGGGTGGGCAGTGAATTCTTTGGGAAGATGAAAGATGGAAATTTTTTGGGAAAGGAGAAGATTAGAATATGATGGAACAAAATTAGGGATGGGAGTAATGGGTGTATGAACTGTTTCGACTGTGTATCGTCTTCAGAGCTCATGGGAAAAGTGGAAGCTATGTCATTTTGGCTTGGTGTTTTTCTCTTGGGTGTATCTGTGTTGTTTTCTGTTGGTCGGAGTCATGACCTAATCTTTATTTTTTGGAGCTTCCAACTCTCGGAGATTATATAGGGGGTGTGAATTGAGTTTTTGTTGCATTTTATGGCTACTGTTTCCAATGACTATAAATTAGTGTTCACCATGAACCAAAAATTGGCAACACTTCTAAAACCCACAAAATCTCACATATACAAAGAAATACTAGAACACCACAATGTGGTATATAAATTTCCTTGACAACAAGATTGTGATGTCACCTACACAGATTCCATGATTAGATCTTTATGGGCAAGACTACAGAAAGTTCCAGAGTATCAAAAAAATAGGAAATGTAATCACTAAAAGAAAAACAGAATACAAAATACAGGAAAAATAGAAATAGCAGTCCATGCTCTTGAACAGAAGCATGCCCTGCAAATTGACACAGCAGTAATAGTAGACATACAGGAAAAGGAAACAATGCTTAGAATATCGGAAACAACAACCATAAAATGTGACAAAAATTCAATAAAAGTTCACTGCCCCTATATAATCTCAGAGTTGGAAGCTCCAAAACATAAAAATTAGGTCATGACTCCGACGAATAGAGAACAACACAGATGCACCCAAGACAAAAACACCAAGCAGGCATGACATAGCCTCCACTTTTCGCATTAGTTCCGAAGACGACACACAGTCAAAATGGCTCACACCCTGTTACTCCCATCCCTAATATTGTTTCATCATATTCTAGTCTTCTCCTTGCCCCGAAAAATGTTTATCTTTCACCTTCTTCCCAAAGAATTCACTGCCCACCCTTAAAACCCCGGGTTTTAAATTTCACATGCCTTGTGTCTTACCAACATCTCCCTATCTCCACATTTCCAAATCCCCTTTCTTTTCAGTAATATCGCATATGCTGGATGCCGCTCAATAAGATGACAACCATGAACATCCTACAAAGGTATGTCCAAAATTATTCATTCCTTACATTCTTCATACATCTATATCAGTGGTTCCCAAAGTGGGCAATGGGAAAAAATACCTGGATTGTTCCACTTCCCCCTTGGTGGGGTGGAACAATCCAGTAGCCTCATGAGCAAAATGGGGCATATGAAGTAAGGGAGTGGTGAAAGCATAAAGGACAAAAATTAGGTAATGCAAAAAAAAAATTATCCTCAAAAATTTTGATGATATAACTGTTGTATAATGTAAGTAAAAGGTTGTAATGGTTGCTTTATTTTGCAAGGAAACGTACAAAAAGCAAGTTACAGCTGATTGGGGTTGAAGTCCTACAACAGGTCTTAACAAGTGAAGTGTTGGCAGGCATGCACTTTCAAGTGATCAGGATTTTACAAGTCAAGTTATGCATGGTAGGAACATGTGCATGTTATGACTTTTCACTGTATAATACTATAAACATGCGAGATGTATGAAATCAGTTTTACACTGTTTCTGAATTGTGTGACAAGCAGTTAGCAATTTGATGTAGTACATATTCAACCAAGTCGGTACCTTACTTACACAGATTACACACAAAGCAAATTATTGTAGTTCCAATAAAACAGCAGGTTTCACATGAGTATTTTTATACCTTTTCTTTTAAAAATAATTTGGTTTAGGTACAAGAAACGGCATTATAGCAATTTTGTAAATTTTACTTTTTTTTTTTTAAACAGATAATATATATTTTTTATATTTTAAAATTAATATTTCAATATTACATATAATTAAATTACAAATACATTACAAATATTACAGATAATCATGGCTGAACCCAAGAAGAAATGTAGACAATTTAATATCGAATATTTGAAATACAGCTTTATTTAGTCGTCTGCAAATAAAACATCACCAATGTGCCCGATTTGTCAAAAAGTTTTTTTCAAATGAATCTATGAAGCTTTCAAGACTAGAAGAACATTTGTTCATGGTGATAAAAAAGATAGGGATTTATCGTATTTTCAAGCACTTAAAGAAAAAATTTTTTGAAACAACCAATATTGGCTGGCAGGTATGTTTCCAGCAGCATCCAAACTAGGTGATAATGATCGGTTGTGCACCTCTTGCAACATTTCCTTACTGATTGGTAAATTGGGAAAATCGCATAATGTTGGAAAAACTAATCCTATCAGCTGTTAGTGAGGTCATATGCACTGTACTGCACAAGGCAGCATCTGATATTATCAAGAAAATTCCTTTGAGCAATAATACAGTGCAACGAAGAATTGGTGAAATGGCCCAGGATGTTGAAGATTCATTATTTGAGTATTTAAAAATAACACAGGTCTCTATACAACTTGATGAATCTACTTTACCAGGAAATGAAGCCTTACTTTTATCATATGTATGTATGATACATAAAAGAAGAAAAAATTTGCCAAGAATTATTATTTGCTAACTAACACTTAAAGGAGAATCAATATTTCATGTATTGGAAGAGTTTTTTAAAGAAAGAGAAATCCCTCTGAATAATATCTTGTCAGCTGCTACTGACAGTGCTCTAGCAATGGTAGGGCACTATCGTGGTTTTACTACATATTTCAAAGATGCGATGCCAAATGTATTCACTGTGCACTGTGTGATTAATCATCAACATTTAGTTGCCAAATACCTGAATGATCTCCTACACAGGTCATTACATTATGTAATACAGCAGTCAACAAAATCAAAAGTCATTCATTGAATGACAGATTATTTGGAAAACTTTGTATTGAAAAATCGCTTGCTGCTCCATACAGAAGTTCGTTGGCTAGTGCCTCTTTGAATCGATTTTATAAACTCTGACTCAGTGCTACAGTTTTTAGAAACAGAGATGATTCTTTACAAGCCAACTTGATTAATTTCAACAGTGACATAGCTTATTTGACCGACTTGTTTAACAAATTTTTAATGAAACAAATCTACAGCTCCAAGGAGATTAGCTGAATTTAATAAAAACAAAAGCTGTTATTTCTGTGTTTGTGTCGAAACTTCTCCTGTACAAACAAAACTTAGGACAAAGAGGAAAATTCAGCCAGTTTCCAAAACTATCAACAGTGGAAAAATGTGATGAAAATGCTCTTGGCTATTATCAGCACTTGGATGCTCTCCATTGTAATTTCAACCAACAATTTAAAGATATTCATGAAATGAAAATACCTAATTGGGTTTTGGACCCATTTGCAAGTACAAACACAGAAGACTCTTTACAATTACAGGAAGAACTGATAGAAGTAACAACAAATGAGGAATTGAAAATAAAATTCAAAAACAGGTACCAACAGTTCTGGTTGCAAAAGCAGATGCCCATACTTTATCCTGGATTATGGGCTATAGTGAATAAGTTTTTAATTGCATTTCCATTGTCATATTTAGTGGAACAAAGGTTCAGTGCAGTAACAAATGAAGAATCTGTGACCACAATTTTTTTTTTAACTAAAAAAAGAAACTGACTGCAAATAGCTGATCACAGTGATTTAAGAATGCTGTTGACAAATATCAATTTATCAATAAATTGGTAGCAGCACACCAGGTTCATCCTTCTCAGTAGCAATGAATGTTTTTAATATTACTGATCGTTATTTACTATTTTATGTGCGATTTTTAAATATGCGTAATGTTTGTTTTCTTAAATTTAATAGTGTTATTAAATTTTCAGCTCTAACTTGTCCTAAGTTTAAGTACAAGTTGTCTTATTTCCAAACTGCAGAAATCTGTACTAGACGAATAATAAAAGATAAATTTGTTTCTGTATCTATCTGTGTGTTCACTTAAAACTCGAGAATTGCTGATCCAATTTTCATTCGATTTTCTTTTATGTGTATCAGGTAGAACTGATCAGGTCTTAGAAAGTAGTTTCCAGGAAGATGCTGAATAAATTTTTTTTTTTGGAAAATGGAAGCAGTAAGACAAATAAGTTTGGGAACCACTGACCTATATCTTTAAAACATTGATAATGCTCTAAAAATTGAGTAAAAAGTCAATGACATCTTAAAAGGGGTACTCCTAAACAAAAAAAATAGGCAAAATAATCATAATGATTAATATTATTTAGAGGAGTAACATGGAAAATCTTCCAGAAATAATATCTATAATTAAATAATATTTTTATAACCAAAGGTTTAATTCATAAATGTTATGAAATCATTTGAAACAAACCTTCAACACATACAACCAAAACTGTTTTTTGTAGTTCATTTCTTTCATTTCAACAAATAAAATCTGAATATCATCTTCAGGGAATTGTATAAGAACTGGGACAGTACTCATTAAAAAAAGCACAGTAAATGAAGAAGATACAACCTTACAGTTAAACTGCATCCAACAACCACCTAAGAGAGGTAATAAAAGTACTATATTTTTAAAGCACTATATTAAAATTTTAAAAGTACTATATTTTTCCACTATAATAAATTTAGTTTAATCCTTTATCCAAGTGTAAGCAAACAAAGTGTGTGCCTCAAGTATCTTCAGGACTGAAGCAACTCATGGTAAAGGTGGACTGAGCTCTCATCACTCCTTGTCTCAGTATCTCCAATAACGCAAAGCACATCTCCTTGTGGACATGTGTAATGCTATGCATTAAGTGAAGGGTCTCTACCCAGATCGGTTTCGACCTTTATTGAGGTCTCGTCAGTGGGAGCTAGACCCAGAAGTGGTGATACTAAGGCAGAAGCAATGGAAAAGTCATATTTACCTATACTAGTTGCCAAAAGGTGTACCACCTTATTATTAAATTACTCTGAATTTAGAGAAAGATGTTGCAAGTTTTTTTGTTTTTTTTCCCACAATGCAAAGCACATCTCCTTGCGGACATGACTTCTCCATTGCTTCTGCCTTAGTATCACCACTTCTGGGTCTAGCTCCTACTAACGAGATCTCAATAAAGGTCGAAACTGGTCTGGGTAGTGACCCTTCCCTTAATGCATAGCATTATACATGTCTGCAAGAAGATGTGCTTTGCATTATTAGAGATACTGAGACAAGGAGTGATGAGAGCTTGGTCCACCTTTACCACGAGTTGACCACAAGTGTCATAGGATAGCACATGGCAGTGATGCAATGCAGAACAATGGCACCCAAAACATCTTGTTTAAGGAATTCAACCTGAGGAACTTCATGCAGCACAATCCGTTACCCTTTACAAAAAGTAGTCTCGTCACTGCCAACCTCAAACCTACTATTTCGTAAGATACATTAATGTATTCTCTATTTGGCCATATGGTTCAGACTCTTTCCTTCTTCACCTCAACAATCAGTACTCCAGAATCCAGTTCACTATAAAAAAAGAAAATAACAACAGCCTGCCCTCTTAAATACTCCAATTACATGTCAGTCCAATGGTACCCTTTCTTTTGCAGTTTATAGAAAACTCACTCACACATGTAGATATACACAAACTTTCCTATCACCCCATTCTGAACAATAAGGTATCATAAAACAGCCTCTGTGTTCTGCCTAAGCTTTCCTTACAGCCGAACTCTCCTTTATTTGCTAAACCTTCTTGTTGAATGGTTAGAATGCCAAAAAGACATACAAATTATCTGTCCCTTCCACCTCCTCTCAACATAAAGATTACAGTAATGTCATTACTATTCCATACATCCAGGGTATCGTAGGGAAAAAAAAGATCCAGAGGTTTAAAGAATATATAACCTCTGCACTGCTTTCAAGCCTCATTTGAAACTAGCCTTCCTATCTTCATTCCTCTCTGTTTCAGGTGTTACAAAGTTCCTAGTTGGAACTTATCATATTATAGTCAGTCAGGTCTAGTTGACCACACTTGGCCTTGCAGAAAATAAGATGGAAGAAAACTATGCTCTATTACAGTAGACACAAACTTGACTCATTTTAGAATCAGTAGCAGATTATACGGTTGTATTAAACTTCCCAAGATTTGGGAAACTTTACTTCTTAGGCCTCCTGCACAACAACCAACACCAGTCTAGTGCAACCATACAGGATGCTGCTCATAAGACTTTATATGGTCTAATATCATTTCTTCCACTTGTTTCTTTTGTGTGTTATTGCAATTTTAACATTGTATTCCTGAAGTTGTCTTTGTGACAAAGACAATATACTGAAACAATTAAACCTGATGTTTAATTATTTCCCTTTGTGCTGTAGTGTGTTCTTCACCCAAAACAACCCAGAGGAAGGCCAAGATATAGGTGGATTGATATGGTACAAAGTGCCTTAGACAATAGAAATATAAGATCTGATAATGTTGGAGTCTTGACAAATAACAGACTGATTTAGAGGAAAATTGTAGATAGGAAGTTAGTAATAATGTAATTTTTTTCATGTAGTGCTATCACATCCTGTGCTATCATATGCTATCATCACCATCAAATTCCATGGCAGGAATTTGATGGTGATGATATTTCTTACACGTTAATGTACATATTAAATGGTAGTGGTTACCTGTGGCATGCCGCTAATCACAAGCCCTCTACTAGACTATTCCTGAATACACTACTGTCTGCTCTTTCTCTCTATCAACTACCTTATCCACATCACCAACTTCATATCCATCCTCATTTGCCGTTACCTTTATCCAACTCAGCTGTCACTGTATTGTAAAAGGTAAGTTACTGAGGCATGACCTAACTTTAATAAAAAAAAGTCATTTTGCCATCCATATAGTATCGCATTCTTATCTGCTCATTCTAGATTTTTTCCATAACCAATTTCCTCAATATTTTGACGATCACTCCTAAGATTCTGATTGGTTGATAATTTGCTACTGGAGTCTTGGAGTTGCCTTTATGCAGTGGAACTATTTCCTCCCTCTTTCCACTTTCTTAGGAGAAAGCCAGAACTGAAACTTAAACAATATAGTCTAAGCCAATTCCCAAGCACCATCCTGAGCTGGTATACCATCTAATCTCACAGCTGTATTTTCATTATGGTTCTGTAATATCCTGTGCACCTCCATTCATTAGTCTCTATTTCCACATCTGCACTTCCCTCTCTTGTTATTGCAGTATCTACCTGAATGATATTATTATTTGACACCTCCAGGGAGTCAAAGGACTCATCAAGGGAGGGCACCTACTCTACAACTCTGTCTCCACCATTCAATCACCAAATGATCACAACTACACCAATGCCATCTACTGCCGACCACCACTGGTATTTCCACAGACAATCGCAAACATCCATGCTCACAGCGGGATTTGAACCCGCAGCCTTTTGGCTGGAGAGCAGATACACTATCCACTCGGCCAACCAGGCTGGCAAATCAATTTGCCAGCCTGGTTGGCCGAGGGATCAAATCCAGGGATCACTTTGCAAAGTGATCTCTTAGTATTTCAACTATTTCATTTGCTTTGGTTACTTCCTTATCTGCACAGATAATTTCCTCTTGTACTCTAATTTTGCCATCCTTACCACGCTATCACCCTTCTTACCTGTGCTTTGTACAACTCATGTACCTGCTGATCACCTTTCTTTTTGAATTCCTTTTATGTTGGTATTCATCCATTTGACTTCCACATAATTTATCCTCTTGACTCTTAGTATGCAATCTGCTATTGCTTCCTGCAAACACTCCTTTACCATCTTTCTCATGGCATGCCATTGCTCCAGAGTAATCTCCTGAGTTTGTCATCCTTACCAGCTCTGTCATTCTGTTTATATTCCCTCTTAACTGAAAATTCTGCACATTTAAAAACTTTCTAGATCAAGATTGTGATCATTCTCACCATCTGACAGCAATGTCATCATCCTGGTTATAGACAAATCCTTGATATTACTAGATCCAGCACTCTCAAATCCCGGTACTTTATATCACATGCTGCTTCAGGTAATTATTCCTTAGTAACTGTGTAACAATTTTCTTCCTTCCATGTGACCTTTTTACCTTCCAAAATATGTTCCCATAGTTGAAGTCCTCCATAATAATTATTTACCTTCTACTCATTATTAGCTGCGCTGACATAATTTGTCAGTGTATAGCATCTATATCATATTTTGCATTCCCTGGTCCGTAACAGCAACCAAATTATATTTTGACCTTTTGGCTCCTCTGTCTTATACCAGATAGTCTCGAAGACACTGACTTCTAGCTGATCTCTTACTTTTTTTTAGCTTCAGTTCATCTACTATCATCACCCCTACCCTTCTTTTCTCTCTGTTCTCCCTGAACATACTATACCCTTCACATTCTATTCCACTAACTGTAATTATCTGTTAGCCATGTTTCACTAATACCAATAACTTTTGGCCAAGAGGAACTAACCAATGCCAAAAACCTTCTCCCTTGTTCCAAATACTTTTGACATTAGTGTACATAAAGCATAATAGTCCCTAGTCCTAAATCTATCCTTATGCTTTATATTCACTATCCCTTCCTGATTTGTTACTCTAACAGTACTAAGTTCAACATTTTTTTATACATTCTTGCACTCATTTCATTAATATCTTTAGATTCACTCAACAGCTTGCCCTCAATAGCCCTAGTTTCCCTGATTTTGCTCCTCCAATCTCACTTCATTCAACAGCACTTTTTTCTGACTCTGAACACTAAATCCATGAAAGTGCACCACCATCAACGTTGTATAAGTCCTTTGGTCCATCAAACTCACTCTACATCATTCTTCCTGTGTAACCTATGCATTACTCATTTGTAATCATGACTTTCTTTCTTAACTCACCTCTGTCCTGTGGAAATCTCACTCATAATACAATCTACTGGAATAACTACACTTGTTATTCCAGCAGAGAACACTTGTTTTGCTTATCTTTCCTCGCCCAATCTGTTTAAGTGACCATACCACCTGAGATTAGCTCAGCTAACGCATTCCTGGATGCTGACAATGTCAAGTTCTTTCCTAATATCCTTGTTTTTAATATGATAGTGCCATTGATGCCATCTGTTCGCGCCTCTAATTTTTCTCAGGACTCTCATATCTACTGTCTCTGGTCTTTGGTCAAGTGTTTTATTTCTGACCCAGCTCTCAAATCCATAAGTTAAAACTGGTTTGAACACTGTCTTGTATACTGCTAATTTAGTGGTCTGACTAATTTCTTTCTTATTCCATATGAATTTATTCAATTAATTTCCTACCATACCAGCTTTGTTGATTCTGTTGTCCATTTCCATATTTAATTTACCATCTTCACTAAAAATCATGCCTAAGTAGCTGAAATGTATTACTTGTTCCATAGGTTCTCCGTTCACAACACAGTTGACATTTCCAACGATTCTGTCTATTTTCATTTTCTTTGTCTTTTTATTGCTGACCTTCATACCATATCTATTACAACAGTTATTTACTTTAGTCAGGGTATCTTGCAGACTTGTAGCAGATTTATTTAGAAGTATAACATTGTCCGCATAAAGCAAAGAGCTGACATTAACATCTCCAATTTTGGTATCATGTTTAATACCACTTTCCACCATAATGTGATCCATATAGATAATGAATAACAGAGGGGATAATGTACATCCTTGTCTCACACCAGATTTAACATTAAACCATCTTCCTGTACTTAATTCAATTCTAACTGTGGCTTACAACTCAAATAAAGACTATGCATTGCTTGATATAATGCCGCATTGACACCATATAACTGTAGCGTATTGAATAGCTTCTCTCTTGACTCCTTGTCATATGCCTTTTGCATATCGACAAAACTTAAATACAGATCATTGTTATATTCCCATGATTTCTCAACTATTTGTCGTAAAGTGAAGATCTTAAGATCTTATCCTGACAGCCTCTATTTGGCCTGAATCCAGCTTGTTCTTCACCCAGCTTTTCTTCCACAATTCTTCTCAATCGTTTCTCAAGTATACTTGCATGGATCTTGCCAGGAACACTCAGTAGGGAAATACCTCTAATTCTCACATTCAATTTTATTTCCCTTTTTGTATATGGGTACTACGAGAGCTCTACTCCAATCATCAGGAATTCATCCCTCTGTTCAGTTGACTTTGTAAACAAAATCAAAGACATCGCACCAGAAAAAAAATGATTTATTAGTCAGTTTGACATCTCTGCCCTCTTCACAAATGTCCCGATCAACGACACAATCCTTCTATTATAGGCCAAATTCCCTCCTGATATCACAGCACTCTTTACATGTGTACTGGTTATTTTGGCTATTTTGTGTGGCAAAACACTTTGTACCTACAAAAGGAAGGCACAGCCATGTGCTCACCACTACCCGCCCCCCCCCATTGCCAACTTTTACATGGAACATTTTGAGCAATGTGCTCTTGATTCCTATCCTTTAAAACCCAAACTCGGGCTTAGATATGTTGACGATCACCTCATCAGCCACCTCAACACACAACACAAACAGTTCACAATTGAGATTGAAAGCAATCTCAATTGTGAACACAAAAACTAGGTCATTAATACACTAAAAAACAGGGCTTTGAAAATTTGCTCCAATGAACAAGCACTTAAAGATGAATTAAAAGTTATCCGCAATACCTTTCTAAAAATGGTTACAGTCAAAATACTATCAATAAAATTCTGTACAAAACCTCACTTAAAAACAAAAATAAACTAGACTAGAATAAACTATAACCATTCCATATATTAAAGGGATATCAGACAAAATAAACAGAATACTACAAAAAGACAACCTTAAAGCCACCTTTAAACCTCCTGCAAAATTAAAGAACTTATTCAACTCATCCAAGGATCCCCTCCTTCGGCTGGCCAACCCTGGATATACCGTATTCATTGCATCTGTAATTTGCCTTACATAATGGAAACAGGATGCACAATTCCTATCAGGAAAAAAGAACATAAACGACACATTAAATATAATAACTATGGTCAAGCTGGTCTTTCTGATCATGCCCTAAACACTTTACATAGAACTGACTGGAAAAGCACCTGTTATATACATCACACCAAAACATGGTATGAACGTAAATTTAAGGACTCCTGTGAGATATTTTATCGACCACCCTAATCTTAGCAATAATGATGGTCTAAAAATCCCAAGAATATGGAATGCACATATTCTACCCACTTGACCTTTTTTCCTAAGAGTTTATTATAAATAGGACCATAAGTAATCCATGATCTTAAATCTAATACAGATGACCCTCATATAACACGGATGTTAGGTTCCACAGAAATGATGCGTTATATAAATCGCATTATGCGAGACCAAGATCACATAGGAAAAGTAGGGTTATATTCTGAAATCTATTTTTTTTTTCAATTATATAAACAACAATGACACATCCAACAAAAAAAATATTTTTATTTAATTTCTTAAACATTTATAATGCATAAATGTTTCAGGCAAAATAAAATAAAGTGCATAATTTAATCATCATCACTGTCTTCAAAATGAACATTCCATAGATGTTCTTTATTTATGAGTGGCCAGACATCATCATCACTTGAAATCTCTTGTACATCATTTGTATAATTCTCATTGCATACTTCGGCTGGTTTAGTTATCAAGAAGTCAGTAATAAGATCTTGCTTACCACTATGCTGAAAATATTTATTAAGTTCATAATATGGAGCTAAACAAATAGTATCGAATTGTCTCGTGAATTTTCCGGAGTGCTCCATTGAGGGATCATTATTCGTAAAATAACTTCCTAACTTTCTTGCCAAGTGCAAACCTTCTACTAATTTCTTTAAACTGAATTCTTTAATGGATTCATCACAATCAGAATCTTTGGCAGAACTTTCCCTGCCATTTGGTTCAACGTTCATCTATTAATTGTACCAGTTCCTCCAAATTAAATCTATTTCTCCCATCAATTAATTCACTAATGTCATTTTCAGCCATATCGCAAAGGCCCTCTAAGTGGTCATTTCTATAAAAATAAAATTTTTACATAAAAAAGCATTACACATTGTATGTAACTCACCAGAAAATAAAGTACTCAGCATGAAATTAACACACTTATGATTGTTAATGTGTTTTCCTGTCAGAAAACGAAGACAGCTTTCAACATTAAGCACTTTATACGGTAAACAATTGACATACGTGTTAAAGGGTATTCCCCTTAATATAATTCGATACTTATAAGTATATGCGCGATACGGGTAGACCCAAATTTAACGAAAATAAAATTTGATTTTTAAGTCGCACAGTGAAAAATATATGAAAAGATAAAGGGTTACTACAATTTGTAGACCACGTTATATCAAAACCGCGTTGTATAAGTACCACGTTATACGAGGGTTACCTGTATAACAATTGTCATGTTAATTTAGGACATAATTTTTACTGTAACAAAACTATCTACATGAAAGAATATTTCTCTGATGTTGTCTTAAATAGAATATAGCTTTGATGTACTTAATTTATTTATTGAAATTTTATTTTATTTTCACTAGAGATCAGTAGAATAACTGTGATCAAATCATTGTCTCCTGTGTGAAATGTAATTTAGCTTGTCTCTGTATATAGGTACACTCCAGATGATGACCTTAATATGAAGGGCAAAACGTCGGGAAATTAAAATAATTATTTATAACACGGTTTTAGAGTCCATAATTTGTGAAAAAGAATGCTGATCACTGTGTAACACTAAAGGAAAGGATCTTATGTATAATTACAGAAGCTGAAGTAATAATAAGCTATACGGAGATATCTGATCACGGTATACGACACCTTCAGAGATGGATGAAAAAGGATGGTTTTGGTTTCCCTGCTCAGCCCCTAATGGAGCTCAAAACAAAATCAAAGTATCTGGGTAATGCAAAAAAGTAGATGGGAGACTAAAAGCTTCTCGTTTTTTTCTAAAATTATTTCTGTCTTCAGTAGTGCAACAAGAAACAATCACCCTGAATACATCATCCTCAAGCACTCGTCATAAACTGCATTATGATGTCAGTAGGTAGGGAAAGGATTATCCCTCACTTATCAAATGGGGCAAGGAACCTACTATACTATATATCAGTGGTTCAACCTTTTTTACTATGCGAGCTACTTTTCTATAAAAAGTTATTCGGCGATCCACTCTCGTATATAGATCACGTTCCCCCAACCTGATATCTGATTACGCACAAATAAACAACTAAAAACTTTGTGTATTTAAAAATTTATTTATCGCTTTTAATTATTTTAATACAACAACAAAAAAAAATATATATATATATATTGGAATAAAATATTTATTTCTCTATTTTGGAAAACCAAAGTTAGAAAAAACAACAGATTGATTACAAACTCACTAGTTACAGGAACTGCTGGCTGATTAAAAAAAAAAAAAAAAAAGTTAATGTGAAATTTGGCATTGTTTTGATCTCACAACATTTTCATAGTCAAGTTGATATGAAGAAGTGGCCAATCGCAGACAATCATCCAAATGATCATTTGTAATTTGGTTTCTTAATTGATTTTTTATGATGGTCATATTTGAAAAAGCGGATTCGGAACAAGTATGTCGATCCGAAACACGACAGAATTTTTTGCGCAATATCAGTTAATATTGGGAATTTTTCATGTGCATACTTCCAAATGACTTCATTGTTTATTGATTTTAAATGTAAACTATTCTGAATGTTTATTATCTCAAGTTCTACTTCAGCTTGGTTTTATACCAAACAGCCCACTAATTTTATTTGAAATTTCTGTGATGTTCAAGTTTTCTTGAAATGGATTATTGATAAAAGATACAATAATTTCAGTTTTATTAAAATCTTTAAATCTTGAGTTTATTTCTTCCTCAACTAATTCTATTTCACGAATAAATTCTTTTAAATCATAGCAAAGCATTTCTTGATTTTGTTCCAAATATTTTAATAAATATGGGAGATGTCTAAATTCACGGTCATTTATATTTTTCTTTAATAAAAGTAAGTATTGTTGGAAAGTTTTTATTGAACTTAACATGTCAATTAAATTTTTATATCTACCTTGTAACTCTAAATTTAAATTGCTTAATTTCGCAGAAATCTACTAAAAATGATAAATGTAACAACCATCTTTTATCACTCAATTGTGGATAAATATCTCCTTTTTCATCAAGAAAATTTTTTATTTCGTTAATTAATACAAGAAATCTTTCTAAAAATTGACTTCTGCTGAGCCAGTGAACATTATTGTACAACAGAAGTTCCCTATCATCATCTCCCTGTAATTTAAATAACTGCCGTTGCAGGGCTTTACCTCGAACAGAATTTACAATTTTAAATGTAATATCCAAAACATCTTTTGTGTTTAATCTTTTACTACAGAGTACCTGTTGGTGAATAATACAGTGGTACATTAAAAAATCTGGATATTTGTCATCGTTTTTACATAATGAAATGAAGCCTGATTTATTACCTATCATTGCAGGAGCACGATCAGTACTAATAAACACAAGTTTAAAAAGCAAAAGTTTGTGTTGTTTCACAAATTCACCAAATGCCGAAAAAATGTCTTCTCCCCTAGTCCTTCCCAATAATGGTATAATTTTAAAAAGTTCTTCTTTACTTGAATAATCTTGAAATACCATGCGAATAAATACCATTAACTGAGCAATATCAGTGAAGTCGTTTGATTCATCAAATTGTAATGAAAACATAACACACTGGTGAATGTCTGAAATTAACCTGGCTTGGAAACTTTTCTCTGGCAATTGGAACTCTTCCTTTCGGCAATTTGAAACATCTGCGGCCTAGAAGTAGTCTCTCTCTAGTGACATCTCGAACCAAGAAACTCCTTGGAAGCGGGAAACTCCTCTCTCAAGCAACGTGGATCTGGGCAGTCTCTCTGACGGCGACTCTGGACCGGGCAGTCTCCTCTCTGACAGCAATTCTGGAACTGGAACCCCTTCTGCTTGCTTCAGTCCCTTTTTATTAGGCCTTCTCTGAGACCGCGCATGAAATTTGGCAACCCTCGAAGAATCGGTATGAGTCTTTCATCTTAAGTTTCAAGTTCGGCACGCCTTTTGTTCTCCTCCGCTTTCTTTTGATTTTAAGTTGCCGGTCATCGGAAAGTTGTTTGAAATCTTTCTGACTGACTTCAGAGAAGTTTACACTTAGAGCCTGCAAGCCTTTCTCATACATACAAGTTTCAATAACAATCTTTCTAATGCCGCCATGTACAACTTCGGCTACAAAAACATTGCCTTTGTTTTTAACATATTCTTATTAAAGCAGTATATACAGTTAGCTTCAAAAGTTATTTACAAAAACATCTAATACAAACTATACCGAGACAAACAAAGTTTATTTTTTTACAATATTCACATGGGAATTAACCTAAGTAAAAAATCGATGTAATGTGCTTTGGAATATTTAATATTTAAGCTACAATCGAGTTTTTACACTTTGCTTATAATTGTATTCACTCGGCTCGCTGTTTGACTTCCACTTATCCAAATCAATTCATTTACTCGGACTTATAAGAAAAATACTGATTTGACAATTTTAATGAAAAATAAATAAACAATAGCAATACACTTAAATAAACAATAGCAATACACTTAAAGTGAATTAAAAATAATACAAAATAATGATAAATAAAATATTATGTTTTCAGTTTTAATTAAATTTGTAAGCAAGGAGGAATATACAAGAGATCGACCAAAAATCGCTCCATGATTGACCAGACGATTATGATCGATGGGTTGAATATAACCACTATAAATACTTTGAAGTTTTCTTTTCATACACAGAAATGAAAATGCTAAGTTATAAACTATTAGAATCCAGTATAGTATGTGTGCGAGCATTTGTGTGTGTAGTTAAGAAATTATTTTATTAATAACACTTACCCAGATTTTGGGCAAGAACAGCCCATTGAGCTTAAGACTGAGCAATGAATGAAGATTTTAACAATTTCTTTAAAAAGGCACCCGAATATGTAGATGCTTCTGTTCAACAATTTACCATCATTCCAAAGGATCTGTGGCTAGTGTTATAAATATACCAATCAGGCCTTGCAGAACATGGTATTAATATGCCATGTTTTATAATGAACTGGCCAATTTGTCTGAATCAGATAAATAAGTTGCAGTTAAAAGGAATTTGATTGATCCCCAGGTAGAAAAATGAGGCACACTATCTTTTGGAGAAATGCAAAGTTAACTGATTTGGCTGAGAGGTTTGTATGTGATTACAAACATGATTCTCTTAAGGACAAGAGAAACATGTTCACAGGTGACTTTAATATATAGAATAAGGAGAAAGAAATGGTTGATGATTTTGTCTATGATTTCTAGGTTATAACCACTGAGAGAAAAAAAAAAAGAGTTTTGCTTAATAATATATTTCTTGCATAAGAGATGGTTCTGAAAAATAGATAGTGTGACTCTTGATAAGTGATTTAATGATAATACTGCACTTTGGTGAAGGATGACATGATGTTTGGTGAATACAATGGAACGAGAAATTAGGTTTATGTTATGGTGACAGAAGTGGTTAAATGTTAAATGAGAAGTGGTGACAGAGTTACCTACTTCTCATTTAACAAAAAATTTGGAAATAATGGGGAACCCATGGCTGTTACCCTCAATTTGCTTATACATTTTGCCATTCTATGTAAAATATCCTAATTTCATAATAAAGCTTAACATTGTCAAATGGAATTTACAGGACAGAAGTTCAAGGGTGATATTCAGAGGAATACTGGTAAGGAATGATGTCAAAGCTGGTCATAAAATATTAGGACTCAAGTTTTAATTTTCTTTTTAAATAAAATTAGTGATATTTTTAATAAGGAAATAGGAATGGAATGTAAGACAAATGAAATGTTAAACAGGAGCTTAGAGGTCTTGTGTGTAGGACTTCCTATAGAATCAATGATTGGCCTGATAAGGTATTGTTAAATTCTGAATGAAACCGAAATTAAATCCATTTATGTCTCATTCAGATTTAACATGCAATAACATTACCGGGGCCGATATTGGTATATCAGAGGAAATAAAGCTAATTGTAATTTATAAGCAACATTAGTAATTTAAGTAAAACTTGTCTATGTATCATGTTGTAAATAATTATTGTAAATTTTCTAATGTTAAAACTATGTGGATTTTGTGCAAATACTTGTGTACTGCCGGGAGAAAGATAATCGAATTAGATAGTGATGGCATGAAACGAAACTTGTGCGCCAAATAGGACACGCATGAGGGTTCCCTCCGTAAAGCATGCTAGGGGAGAGTGTGGCGCTAGGTGCTGGAAAAAGTAAGGTATCGTAGAAAAAGGGAGAGAGCAGGATGACGTAGAGAGGAAACATCGGGCATGTGATTTAAAAAGTGTAGTGGTGATAGTTCGTGGCTTTTTTCTCTTCCCCCTGAATTGGAGTGGTCATCGAAATAGAGGTTGTTGGAGCACACTGAAGTGTGTATGGCAAGTTCGCCGGTCAACGAGTAGCCCAGCGGACCGGAGCTCCTGATCACCACGGAGATCGATAAGCCATGCCGAACCAGTCGACCTGAGAGCCAGATTTACCTTTTTGCGGAGATGTGTCTAGTCCAAGTCCATTAGTCAAATAGTGCAGATGAAATCAATTAAGAGAAGGATCAAGGAGAAGAAGTTCTGTCGAGATGTATGTGAAGGTCAAATAATTCCCCAGTCTTTGGTAATGTAGAATTTTGATCTGTTATATAATTGTGTAGAGGGGAACAACCTGTAATTGTAAAAAGGATTTTAGGTTTATAATGTTTCGATTAATGAAAGGACTTTAGAGATTATGCTAAAGGAAGTAGAGGAACTTTAAGTTTTGGATGGAGGAATTGTGTGGAAGCTTGTTAAGATAACTCTGTTATTGAATGAATGACCTTTAGCATTATGTGTAAAATAGATAATTGACCTTTGATAGAATTTCCTACTTAAAAAAATGTTTTAACATATTACGGTAGAATTAGAAATTTTAGTTGAGTATACTCATTCCCTAAAGTTAGTGCAATTCTATGTCAGAGTTTGTTCATAAAGTGTAAATTGTCTGATTTTGTAATTAAATATTTTTCTTTAGTATTAATTGATGACTTGCCTGATTTCCGTTCTATTGCACCGCTCATTAAGTTAGAACCAAGGTGGAAGGTAAGTTACAAGGGAGGCTACGACTGTGAAATGAATTTTAGTTATTTGATGAATTTAGAGTTTAATGACAGTGCTTAAGAGATATTAACAGTGTACTAAACTGAGTTCTAGTTCCTTAATTTTGCATTGCTCAATAGTCTAGGATTTAGGGTGGCGCAGTATAATAGAAATTTTCCCTGAATCTAAAAAGGAACTGGCACCAGCACTGAAACAAAGGAATTGGCGCTATCCAATGGCAATCCCTTTGTCTTCAATCCACGTGCATTAATCTTAAGAAAGTTTAATGGCCCAGATTAAATACTGCGACTGCATAGAAATTATAGTATATTAACTCGTGCATCAAGTAAAGAACTTTTATTGATATTAGGCTAAGGGAATTATATGAGGGAATAAGTCAGGATTAAGATCATAAATCACGACGTTAGGAGAGAAAAGAATAAATATTACAGTATCCAGATTCTTGCAGTTTGGGCAATCCATACTAGGAGACTTTGCATAATTAGCTCAGAGAGTTTTTGGACCAAAGAGAATATTATCTAGTAATTTGTTGAATTTGTTACTTTTGGTGAGGTCCCTGCTAATAATAGTGTAAGTGTTACAATCTCATAGGAGGACCTCTATCATTTGTTTATATGCTGAAGATCCTGACTTCTTATAGAAAGGTTTTCATTATTCTTTATATAAGCTTTTAATACTGAAAAAAGAATACCGAGATTTGATGGGTTTTGAACAATAAATTATTTTTGCAATTTCAAAGTGTTATTGTAACACTTTATAAGAAAGATATCAAGAGTCACATTTAATATTATGTAGAAAAATCCAAGGAAGGAAAAAAGTTTTGATAAAACAGTAAATTTACAGTCTCAAATTAAAACATTAATTTTGTTTGTTAAAAATCAATTAGAAGGATTAATAACCCACTTATCAAGTGGAAGTTTGCTTGAGCAGCAAAGCTGCTTTAACATTGCTGTTAAGAGAATACAAAGTTCTGAAATGCAGAATTTCCTGACTGCTTTGAAATATGTAAAACTAAAAAATAATTTATGATCCAAAGAGGTCATAAAATCAGGTTTTAAATTTTTTTAAAATCTAAAAAACCTAAAAAAATGTAAAAAAAAAAAAAAGAGAATGCATGAGAAAGTTCTGTTTTTTAATTTACTATGCTGGTTACAAACAAGATAATGACTAGCTTTGATGCAATTTTTTTTAAAAAAAGATATCATGTTGTAAAAATAATTTCCCAAACACGTCAGTCATCTTAGCTAATAAATCCCTGTAAAGGAATCAAATCTTTTGTTGAGAATATAACAGTCAGAAATCAATTAAAACCAGTGTGGGGACACCTGTAACCCCCATCAGGCGCATCCCCTGGTGGTGGATCGAGGAATGCTCGTCATAGTTTACTATGAAGGGTAGGAGGGAAATAAAATATCTCCCATGGACCAACAGGATAGCACTTTCCTCATAAGCCAGTCTGGGGCCTCAAAGGTGGCAGCCCCACCACCAGACTCAGGTGCTAAAGGCTAATCCCCTGCACACCTTAAAATGTCACCCATTAAAAGAAATAACAAAGAGATAGCCAAACTGCCTAAATGGTTAACGACAAAGCAAGAAAAAAGGTACATAATATACGGAACATGGAAAGTTAAAAGTCTACATGGAAAAGAAAACGAATTAACAGATGAATTTAAAAAATCAAGATTGGATCTGCTAGCAGTCACAGAAACAAAAAAGAAAGGTCAAGGTTGCCAGAAAATGAAAGATGGGTATATAGTTTTCTATTCAGGGGTAAACCCAAGAGAATGGGGAAAACAAGGGCTAGCTTGCATAATTAAACGAAATCTCAAAGAATATATTACTAAACGGCAACTAATAAATGAAAGGTTGTTGACAATCACTATAGATTTTAAATCAGACAACCAAGTATTCACTGTAATTGTTGCATATGGCCCAAACGATAATGCTAATAAAGAAATTAAAGATGAATTCTTCGAACAAGTTCAAGGGCATATCATACTACTAGGAGACCTTAATGGCCGGGTAGGAAATCAAGTAGATGAGGAAACGAAACAAGTGTTGGGATCACAAGGAGAAATAACCTGGAATAATAATGAAGAAAGAATAATAAATCTTTGCCTTACAAATAATTTAGTAATAGCAAATACTATGTTCAAGCATAGTATTTGCTATTAATCCATAAGTTTATCAGGGAAGAGCACAGTAGAAACGAAAAATCTATAATCGACTACGCCATCATAAGCAGATCGTACTACAAGTATACAAAAAATGCAAGAGTCTATAGAAATCCTGAAATAGGCAGTGACCACTACTTATTAGTATTGGAAACAATCCATAAAATAAAAGTTGAAAAATGTAGAAAAAGTAGCAAGGAAATAAATGTTAAGATAAAGAACTACAAACTAAAGAAAGAGCCATTGAGTATAAAAGTAAAATAGAAAAGAAGATGAAAGAAGTAGAAAAAGATATATATGAAGACCAAGATGTAGAAAACCTATGGTACAGGTTCAAAACACTTCTTCTAGAAACAAACAAAGAAATTTGTGGTGTATCATTAAATAATAAACAGAAGAAACATAAAACACCCTGGTGGACTGAAGAACTAAAAGAAGAAATTAAAAAGAAAAAGTAATTATGGAAGAGATATATAACATCAAAGCTGCAGGTTGATAGAGAACTATACAACAACCAAAGAAATAAAGTTAAAACCTTAGTGAAAGAAGAGAAAAGAAAATGCTGGGAAGACTTCAGACATACTTTAGAACAAAATTTTAAAGGAAACCAAAAACTCTTCTATAATGTTTTAAGAAGAATGAGGTCAGAGAAAGAATGTCCCATAAAGTTTATCAAAAATAAGGATAGAAAGTAACTTACAAATTCCAAAGACATAATGAAAGATGGAAAGAGTACTTTCAAGAATTATTGGAAGATGCAGGACATGGAAAAAATAGAACCCTAAGAGCAAGACACACAAGCAAAATAGAATATCAGAGTGAAGAAATTTATGCAAATGAACTGTTAGCAGCAATAAATAAAATAAAACTGGGCAAATCAGCAGGCCATGACCAAATAACACCAGAAATGGTAAGGAACGAAAGGCATAAAATTTCTTTTACACCTATTCAATAGTTGTATGGAAAAAGAAAATTATTCCCAAAGACTGGGAAGTAGCTATAATAATTATATTTAAGAAAGGAGACAACCGCAAATGTGAAAACCATAGAGGAATTTCCCTTTTAAGTGTTCCAGGAAAATTATCTGCCCGTATTTTAGAAGAGAGGCTTAGGAATCAAATAGAGGATACACTGGATGAAATGCAATATGGCGTTCGAAAAAATCGAAGCACACAGGATCTTATCTTCAGTCTTAGACAAATATCAGAGAAAACATTGGAATATGGAAAAGAACTACATGCATGTTTTATAGATTTCGAAAAGACCTTTGACCAAGTTCCCAGACATTTAATATAGCAAACATTAAAGAAAAACAAAGTACAAGATAACTTAATAGCAGCCATATAAAGCCTCTACAAAAGTAATAAAAATTGTGTAAGAACCTGTAATAATAGATCGAAAGAATTTGAAACAAATATAGGAGTGAAGCAAGGCTGAATCCTCAGCCCTCTTCTTTTCATTATAGTAATGGATGAAATTTTAAAGTAATACCAAACATAAATAAAACAGTTCCACCTAAGATACAGGAAACTGAAAGAAACCGGGATTTCACACATGGCTTTTGCGGATGATGTAGTGATTCTAGCAAATACAGCTGAAGATTTGTAGTATAACGCTAACCATTTGGTATGAAGAAACAAAGAAAAGGAATATGACCGTAAATATAAATAAAACTAAAGCAGTGATCATCTCTAGAACCCAACCAAAACACATAATAAAAATAGAGAACTATCAACTGGAACAAGTTCACTCCTTTAAATACTTGGGATCATATGTACGAGAAGATGGTAGATTAGATACAGAAATTAATAACAGGATAAGTGCGAGAACAAAGCTATTCTATGCAATGAAAAGCCCACTCCTAGATAAGAAAGAAATTACACAGAATACCAAAATTGCAGTGTACTGTTCAGTGTTTGTACCAACATTAGCATACAGTTGCGAGTCTTGGTGTTTAACAACAGGAAACACAAATAAACTACAAACAATTGAAATGAAATATCTTAGGAAGGTGGCATGAAAAACAAGATTAGACCGAATAAGAAATCAAACTATAAGAGAGAATCTTCAAGTTGCATCTCTGAACCAATTCATAACGCAAGCCTAAATGAGATGGTTTGGAAATCTTAATTGAATGGAAGAAGGAAGAATAGCAAAAACTGTATACAAAAGCAAGAAAATAGGAAAAAGAAACATAGGCAGACCCAGGAAAGGTTGGCAAAAGGAAATTAAAGAAAAATTGGAAAAGAAGGGTAACTGGAAAGAAGAAGCAAAACAACAAACCTTGGACAAGACAGCATGGAAATCTCTTTGGCAAAATCTCGACGCTTAAAAGCATAAGAGATCATAGACAAAGAAGAAGAAATCCTTTAAAAATATAATAAAACATGTATCCACAGAAAAAATACAGCAATCCCTCGATTAATGCGCCCCCAATTAGTGCATCATTTTTTTCTATACCAAAATTCGATTAGTGCGGCTTTTATACATCTTAAAAATAAATGCTAAAAATTTCCACTATACATTTTCATGGCTAACTATTTTAAAAAATTACTCACCAGGATAAAATAATTTAGTTACTGATTTAAAATATTTTACAGAGTTATTTTTTAATGGCATACTACACTATTTCCATGTACATTATGTTCCAAATTTACTGCTAAAATTTATGTCGTCTGCTGATTGCATAGCATTTTTCTGATCATATCGCATGCCTCATTTGCAATTGTTTTCCTTATACTTTTTTACTTGAAAGTATTTTCCCAACCTTTCATCATAAGTAAAAGAATTCGTAAGGAAAAAAGTGGAAGTGTAAAAATGATTAGAAAAGTAATCTCACTGGAACAAAAACTTGAAATAATAAAAAAAAATGAACAAGGCGAGTCCAGAGCAAAGAAAAGACAAGAACACAAAATGGGTGAATCAACTATACAAGCAATTTTAAGCAAAGCTGCTGAATACAAAGAGAAAGGTAAGGCTGCTTCAAGTTCATCATGTATACACTCGATAAAGTACTATAATGATTGAATTAGAGAGACTTCTTTCTGCAAGGATCGAAGATTGCAGAAAGAAGCGGGATCCATTTTTGTAACCAAAAATGGATCCCGCTAAGCACTAACCTTATTAAATCAAAAGCATTAAGTCTCTTTGGAGCCTTGAAAGAAAGGGCTATCAACGATGGAAAAGAAGAAGAATTCCACACTAGTGTTGCGTGATTTTAGCTTTTCAAAAAGAGAAATACCCTACATAATGTTCTAATCACAGACGAAGCTGCAAGTGCAGATAAGGAGGTGGCTGCAAATAATCCAGATATTTTGAAGAAAATTGTGTAAGAATGCCTTCCAAGAAGACTTTTCTGGTCAAATCAGAGAAATATCAGCTTGGTTATAAAGTCGCAAAGTCGAATGAAATTACTGCTAGCAATATGCGAGCCGTTCGGAAGCACATTCTTCCACATTGTGTAAATGATTTTAGAGGCTTTTCAAATGAATCTAAGTCAATTAAATTCATTATGAGAAATTGAGTGATTCTGACCTGCTAAATTTAGATACACAGCAGGAAGATCCTGAAGAGTATGAAGAAAATTTAATCACTGACAAGTCCAAAGAGATTTCATAGAAACAATTTGAAAATATTTTTTGTACAATCGAAGTTTTTAAGCAGCAATGCTTAGAGGCTGACCCTAATGAAGAGAGAAGAGTAAAATTTGCAGGAGTAGCAGAAGAGGCAATAGGGCCATAGAATCAGTTGTATGAAAAAAAGAAGCAGAATGCCTGCCAAACTACGTTAGCTAAATTCTTCATTAAGAAGTAGAATAATAAATTTATATTCCAAATATGTTTTATTGTCTTTTAGTTTCATGGTTTTCTTTTAATTAGGCCCTGAGACGTACCCTAATTCTTTTCAGATTTTGAGCATCTGAAAAACTGGGCATTTGAGATTCAGAAGATTTCAGCACCTATGTACTAACAACTATTATTTTCATTTTATTTTTTTCAATCACTATTATCAAATTCATGATATCCTCAATGGGTGTGCAATAATAATATTGCAATATTAGCTATTGCAAGCTTTTCATGTAGTACTAACTTCTTAGTAGCAATTTTGCTCCAACAGTGTGATAGGAAAGATAGATGAGATGAGACAATCATCAAGGATTATGATCGATATGTTAGCAGAAATGTGTGAAGAGCAAGGAGTGCAGTTTTTTAATGTGTGGAAAAAATTTCAAAGTTGAACTGAACTCTATAAGAGTGATGGAATGCAGCTGAATGGTTTTGTGCGAGTCATTTAGAGAGACTGCTTCTGGAAGGGAGAGAAATAAGGACAGAGAATGAATCTGAGGAAGTAAAAAGCAATGTCAAAGAGTAGGAGAGTAAGGAAGGAGTCTACACCAGCATGAGTGTAGAGAATGAGAACTAGTGTGCAAGACAAATAGCGAAACTCAGGGTGGACAAGAAACCATAGTATAAGAAAGGCTGATGCTCAAAGAGGATGTGAAATGCATGTGTAGAAAAGATATGGAGATATCGCACCTAATAAGTGGTATCAGAGAAACCTGATATAGATCCAGGAATGAGCTGTTATGTTTATATAAAAATGCTAGAAGTATCAGAAACGAGAGTAATGAAATAGTTGCATTGATTGATTTTGTTCACCCTAAAATTGTTGAAATAAGTTACACATGGTGTTGGATGAGGATGACATCCTGGCAGGAATAGAGATTGTAGAGCATGATGTATTTTGTTAAGATAAAAAGGGTAAAAAGGGAGGTGGAGTGCTATTGATGATAGAAAAAAGTTTATGTCCATACAAGGAGGGGATACATGGGGGGGGGGGAGAGTGACAGCGGTTTTGAGGCAGTATGGTGTGAGACAGATGGGAATAGAACGAAACACTCAGTTGGATGTTGCTATAGACCTGGTAATGTGGATGTAATTACCATGAGATGTATAAACAAATTAGCCAAGCAAATAAGAAAATAATCTTTATGGGTGATAAGACAGCAACCAGAAGTAAAGAAAATTACAGTTTCTCAAGTTTTTGAGGGACAACTACCTCAGGCAGTATGTAACAGAGGCACATGATCAAATCCAAGACCCTCAATGAGAATTGAGGGTCTTGGATTTGATCATCTTATCAGAGGATGTTACTATAAATGAGATATCAAATCTATCTCCTGTTGGTGAGAGTGACCAAGAAGTGATCACCTGGGTGGTGCCAGCCATGTGAAAAATTTATCAGAAAAGGATCTATGTGGAAGTACAAGGCTGGTAATTATGAGAAGCTCAGGAGATAGCTTGCAGCTGTAGCATGGAAAGAGGAATCAATACTGCTTTGGTGATATTCAGGAATAATTTAGTAATCTAAATGTATAAAAGGATACGAAGGTTATATACGGCAGGTGTGAAATGGATGAATGAAGAGATTAAGGCAATACAGAGAAAAAAGGCATTATGGAGGCAACATATGATGAGTGGTAACATTCAATTCCATGAGAAGAACAAGGAATGGACAAAGAGGATAACTCAGACGATAAAAGAAGCAAAAGTGCAGCATGAGCAGCAGTTAGCTAATGAAGAAAAAAAAAAATCATCCTAGGGAGTTATTTTGATACATAGCCAGCAAAAAAAAAAAAAAAAAAAAAAAAAAAAAAAAAAAAAAAAAAATCATTATGGTAGGATGATACTGATTGCAGAAAATGGTATAAAGACAAATGCTGCAAAGGATATAGCTGAGATATTTAATGAGCAGTTCATAAATGTCTTTCCTCATTATGAAAGTGACATCATGATGAGTTTTAGAGCACTGATGATGAGGAGAGACTTACTGTGAGTGAGTCTTTGCAAAGTAATTGAAGGCTTTTGATAGATCACTGGATAAGTTGATAGTCAAACTAGAGCAGACGGGATTGGATATTAGACTAGTGCATTGAATTGGGGATTGGCTATCCGATAGGTATCAGCAAGTTGTGCATGGAGGAGCAATTGCCCAGAAGAGGAAAGTCACTAGTAGTGTGCATAAGTGGTCTGTTTTAGGGTCATTGCTATTTAACCTATATGCTAATGATATTGAGGAAGATTTGAATGGGATTATTCAGTTGTTTGCAGATGATGCAAAGTCAGGATGAACTATGAGGAGTACAACAGATGCTATGGCCTTATAAGACTTGAATAGATTGAGTGAATGGATACAGGAGTGGGGATGCCAGTTCAATGTTGTGAAATGTATTAAAATTTGAAAAACAAAGATGGGATGTAGAATTTATGCTTGCTGGGGATATATATTGTTGGAGGTAGAGGAAATAAGAGATCTTGGGGTGTTGGTTGGATAAGGATCTAAAATTTAGAGCACAATGACTTGTATGAGGACTTGTTTAGACCACATATGGCTTACTGTGCGCAGATTTGGTCGCATGGTTTTCAAAAGGATGAGATGTTGGAAAGGGTCCAGAGGCAACTGACTAGGGTAGATTCTGATCCATGGAATGTTGAATATGAAGAAAGGTTAAGAAGATGCAATTTTCAGAGTCTAGTGGATAGGAGGAAGAAGGGTGATATGATAGAGATGTACAGGTTGGTAAGGAGTTGTTATAGGATTAACAATGAAGAAGTTTCATAATGAGCATCTATTTTCTTGATCACAGAACTAATGTAAATAACTATTTGGGAACACTGATCAAGTGTAAACGGATAAGTATTTTAATACCGACTAGTTTCACCAAACTTAAGCTGCTGGCATCATCAGAGTACAAGCACTGAGGTTAAAATATATCACAAATTAGATCTTAACTGTAAATTCTAAAAATTATAGTTACAAACTAAAATGGCATTGAACGTGAATAATACACGTATCGTGTGTACATGATTTACTAGTTGTTGCTAGGGAACGTTCTAGAGTTAGCATTAAAGTTCATTTCTTGTGTGTTCAGAGATCTAATTAGGGTTTTCCATATCTCTGGAAGTATTAAATCTTGTTTCCTGTTAAGGTTATCTGTAGTGCGTGCGACTGTGGCTGCTTCTTTAAACATTCGAGAGTGGTAGTCTTCTTCTATGTAAGGGGTACAACTTTTGTCCCACTCAATGATGTGGTTTGTTATGGAGAAATGTGAAGACAGGCCTGATATGTCTTGATTGTTGTTGTTTTTAACATAACCAACGTGTTCCTTCTGTCTAATCTCGAGGCTTCTCGAAGTCTGGCTGATGTAACTTGAACCACACGAGCATGGGATATTGTAGACTCCAGCATACTTATAGAAAGGATGGGTATCTTTTCGAGATCGCAGTAGTTTACAAATTGTTTCTATAGGTTTGAATGTCACTCTTATTTTGTGTGGTTTGAGGAGATTAGCAAGCTTGTTAGAGATACTGCTCACATACGGAATGGTGATTGTTGTAATATATTGAGTGTCTTCTCGTTCTCTTTGTGGTGGCTCAGAGAAAAGGATTTTGTCGACAAGTCTTTGTGGGTGGCCATTCAAGGCGAGGTTATTAGATATCAATGTTAATTCATCTTGGAGGTCCTTTTTATCTGTTGTAATGCGAACAGCTCTTTTCTTTAGTATGTGTACTATGCTGAGTTTGTGAGAAATGTGGTGTGAGGAGCTGACAAAGACAGAGGCAACAACACTGTCATCTTAAATACTACGGAATATGAGGAAAAGATCAATAATCTATTATCGGACACGTCTGTCTATGTTGTTCTTAACACAGATCCTACTCACAAAAACCATCTTGATACCAATGAACTATTACGTGATATGACCAACTGGCCTGTGGACTTAATCAAAAATCTAAAATCTATGCATCCGTTAACTCCAAGACTATATGGTGTTCCAAAAATCCATAAAGAAGGCATACCATTACATCCAATAGTAGATGGTATTCATTCCCCTACTTACAGACTATCAAAATATCTAGCCAAAATGTTACAAGAACACATTCACAACACAGATTCTTATATCAAGAACTCCCAACATTTCTTGGAAAAATTAAAAAACATCCATATCTCTGAAGATAATATTATGGCTAGCCTGGATGTCACATCTCTGTTCACAAATATCCCAGTTTCAGAAGTCATCGACATCTTAGAAAACCTGTTTCCACCAAACATCACCAAGTTGTTCAAGCATTGCTTAACTTCAAACTATTTTACATGGCAAAAAACATACTACAAACAACTTAATGGATTAGCCATGGGTAGCCCTCTCTCTTCTTCTTGTGCCAACCTATTCTTAGAAAATCTGGAAACTCAAATTTTATCCCAAATTACCCCTAAACCATCCACATGGTTTAGGTATGTTGATGACATCTTCATCATTTGGAATCACAAAAAAGAAGAATTAATAGATTATCTAAACAAAATTAATTGCTTCCACAACACCATCAAGTTCACATTGGAACTAGAAAAAGATAATAAACTTCCATTCCTAGACATCCTTATTAAGAAACAAACTGACAATAGTGTCAACCTGTCAGTATATAGAAAACCTACTAACACTGGACGCTATCTCCATTTCGACTCGTCTCACCACATATCCCAGAAACTCAGCATTATCCATATGCTCAAAAAAGAGCTATACAGTATACCACAGACCCTGGCGACCTACAAGAAGAATTAATGAAAATATCCAAAGATCTATCCCTAAATGGCTACCCTACAAGAATCATCAACAAGATTCTCTTTAGTGACATACCGCAAAGATAACGAGATGAAACCCAATACATCAGCTCTATAACAATTCCATTTGTTAGTACCATATCCAGAAAATTAGCTCTTCTTCTAAAACCATATAATATCAGAGTAACCTTCAAACATATTGAGACCATTCAAAAGTTTATAAGATCACCGAAAGATAGCCATCCTTTCTACAAATACTTGGAGTTTACAGCATACCTTGTTCTTACGGTATTAATTACATCGGACAGACATCTAGAAGTTTTGATACATAATAGACAGGATATATCAGGCCTTTCTTCACACTTTGCCTCTACCAACCATAATATTGAATGGGATATGAGTCATATGCCCTATATAGAAGACAACTACCATTCCAGAACATTTAAAGAAGCTGCTACAGTCGCCCATTCAACAGGTAACTTAAATAAGATTCAAGGCCTAATCTTAACAGATATATGGAAAACTCTAATCAGATCATTTAACCAAAAAGAAATGAACTTTCATGAAAATTACATTAAACATCTCAACAAATAAAATGTTGCGCTTGCGACACACGTATTATATCATTGTATCTCGCAAAGTGATAACTTTATATAAATTTTAGAATTGTCGGTTAGTTTCCTAGTTTTTGTTACTTTCTATTGTTTACCAGTGTATTCCTTTGAAAATGCTGACAGATATCAGTCGGTGAAACATTGGATATTAAACTAATATTTCTTGACTAACATACAGAATTAAGTCTTTAATTTATTATGGATATGTTGCTGTAAGAGTTTAGAGAGATGCTTAGACAATAAGTAGGTAGGTGAGTTAATGCCATCTACAATTGTGTGTAAAGGAATACCATCTTTGTGAACTTTTGAAACCCCATAAAGTCTTGGAACCCCATGAACTCTTAAAATGCAAAAAAAAACAAGGTTACTAAATCATTTCACATTTTTAAAAAGATGTCGAGATAACTGTATAATTCCTAAGTTCCTGTATTTTAAACATCAATTCAATTCGAAACGGGCTAAAAATATTTATTTCAAGACATCTCTCTTGCTCCTACGTGAAAGGATACAACACACAAGATTTTTGTTAAGTCAAATAGACTCACAATGTTACGATTTCTTCATGGATATCTCGAGCTCTCTATACCAAGAAGTTTGGCAACTCTTAAACAGAATGATCAACACTAGCTACGCTAAAGTTTTCAATAAAAGCAAACAGATCCAAATCAAGAAATTTAACCATCCTTATACAAACCATATTAAGTCCAAACCTTCTCTACCAGATAACCAAGTTATTCTTAATTTATCGGATCACGTTTTAACCAAACCTGAAATCGCTATCCTCAAAAAAGGTTTCAACTATGCTATAACACCTTAACAGATACCAAAAGTAGATTTCATCTGCAGTTTGGACAAAGCCATCTCGTTATTACCACCACACATAGCAAATAACCTCAGATTAAAAAGTTGCATAATACTCTCCTCTTCTAGAACCCCATACCAAAACGTCACCTCTCTAGATAGAAGAAACATTCATAATTTGAAGAGAAAGAAAGATATCATAATACTTAAGGCAGATAAGGGTAACAGTACCGTGATATTAAATACCAAGGCCTACAAGGATAAAGTCAACAATCTATGTCAGACATGTCTGTTTACCATATCTTAACGAAAGATCCTACATTAAAAAACCACAATGACACAAATGAATTACTACGCAATATGATCAACTGGCCAACAGATCTAATTAAAAAATTAAGATCCATGCACCCTCTAACTCAAAGACTTTATGGGGTTACAAAAGTTCACAAAGATGGTATTCCTTTATGCCCCATTGTAGATGGCATTAACTCACCTACCTACTTATTGTCTAAGCATCTCTCTAAACTCTTACAACAACATATCCATAACTCAGAGAGTTATGTCTGAAATTCACAACATTTTGTGGATAAATTAAAAAACATTACTATATCTGAAAATGATCTACTTGCAAGCTTAGATGTCACTTCTCTTTTTACAAATGTTCCTGTGGTGGAAGTTATCAACATCTTAGGCACTTTATTCCCACAAGATATAACCTCACATTACAATCATTGTCTAAATTCAAACTATTTTTCTTGGAAGAAAACTATTTAAAAACAATTAACTGGCCTGGCAATGGGTAGCCTCCTTTCACCTTCTTGTGCTGACCTATTTATGGAGGATCTCGAAAATAAAATTCAATATCAAATAAATCCTAAACCAATAATTTGGTGGAAATATGTAGATGATATCTTCATTGTATGGAACCACAACAAAGATGACCTAATTGATTTTCTCAATAAAATCAACGCATTTCACCTTTCTATTAAATTTACTCTAGAACTTGAAAAAGACAAACAACTACCGTTCTTAGACATCTTAATTAAGAAGCAAGTTAATGGCCTTATGGATCTATCAGTCTACAGGAGACTTACGAATACAGGACGTTATCTACATTTCAGCTCCTCACACCACATTTCTCACAAACTCAGCATAGTAACACATACTAAAGAAAAGAGTTGTCCGCATTACAACAGATAAAAAGGACCTCCAAGATGAATTAACATTGATATCTAATAACCTCGCCTTGAATGGCTACCCACAAAGACTTGTCGACAAAATCCTTTTCTTTGAGCCACCACAAAGAGAACGAGAAGACACTCAATATATTACAACAATCGCCATTCCGTATGTGAGCAGTATCTCTAACAAGCTTGCTAATCTCCTCAAACCACACAAAATAAGAGTGACATTCAAACCTATAGAAACAATTCGTAAACAACTATGATCTCCAAAAGATACCCATCCTTTCTATAAGTATGCTGGAGTCTACAATATCCCATGCTGGTGTGGTTCAAGTTACATCGGCAGACTTTGAGAAGCCTCGAGATTAGACAGAAAGAACACACTGGTTATGTTAAAAACAACAGACAAGACATGTCAGGCCTGTCATTACATTTCTCCATAACAAACCACATCATTGAGTGGGACAAAAGTTGTACCCCTTACATAGAAGAAGACTACCACTCTCGAATGTTTAAAGAAGCAGCCACGGTCCCACACACTACAGATAACCTTAACAGGAACCAAGGTTTAATACTTCCAGAGATGTGGAAAATCATAATTAGATCTCTGAACACACAAGAAATGAACTTTAATGCTAACTCTAGAACGTTCCTTAGCAACAACTAGTAAATCATGTACACACGATACGTGTATTATTCAGGTTCAATGCTAATTTAGTTTGTAACTTAATTTTTATAATTTACAGTTAAGACCTAATTTGTGATATATTTTAACCTCAGTGCTTGTACTCTGACGATGCCAACAGCTTCAGTTTGGTGAAACTAGTCATTATTAAAATACTTATCCGTTTACACTTGATCAATGTTCCCAAATAGTTATTTACTGAAGAGGATTTTTATAAAATGGTGGGAGATCTGGGGAGAAGAAGAGGTCATCCCTGAAAGCCATATAAGGAAGGTATGAGCAATGGAGTGAGAAGCAGGTATTTTCCATAGAGAGTTGTGAATGAATTGGAATGCATTACCTAAGAGTGTGGTGTCTGTCAGAGAATTAGAATGTGTATTAAGGCATGGTATGATGAGCCTATGTGTATGACAAAGGGATCTCCTAGATGAGTCTTTGACTCCATGGGGGTCTTGGGATAATAATAGCAACAAGTAGTCAGTTACATGCCAGACATTGTTAGCATCTTATTTTTGGTCTTCTAAGACACTTCTAACCACAACAATCTGCACAGATTTTGGTATTCTTTTTTCTAATATTATGGCATCAAACACATACTGTACTAATATTTCCTCTCCCATTCTGTTTAACTGACCTGAAATTATCTCTGCTCACACATCCTGAATGCTAACAATGTGAAGAGTATGCAATGTGCTGTCTGTGAGATGTATGCGTTGCGAAGAGCGGTTGGAGTCTGGTTAGATGGTGATAGTGGAGTTAATATGTGCAAAAAGTGTAAGGAGAATGAGAATCTAAAGCGTGTTTTGGGTGGTGAGAGTGATATCATTAAAGAAAGTCAGAATATAGAAAATAGTGAGGTGATAAGGAATTGCGAGGCAGTACCAGAGAGGTGTGAGAGCGTCGTTGAAAGTGTAAATGATGGTAGAAATACAGAACGAATGGATGATTTAAATGATAAAGAAAATGGTGAGATAGATGCAAGTAGTGAAATTGCACGGTTGAGTGGAACGATACACAGAGCAAAGCAACAACTGGAGCGAAAAATGTGTACTGAATGTACCGACTAATAAACGGCGAAAGTCTGTGACGACAAATAATAGAATGTTCGTAAACATCAATAAAATGAAGGAGTGAGTGCTGTATGGGGATTCGCTATTAAAAGGTGTGATAGTTGAGAGTTTGACGAAGTCGTACCAGCTGGGTGCAAACATAAAGGACGTCAGCGAATCTATTCGAGTGCAAAAATAGAGGGTTAAAGAGATGATAATCGTGGCAGGAACAAATGATTTGAAAGAGGACAAAATGGAAATGATAGAGGATGTGAGGGAATTACTTGAGGTAGCAAAAGAGAAGAGTGAGAGAGTTAGGATGGTAAGTATTTTGCCACGGTATGAAAGTGAAGTGTTTAGAAGAAGGGCCATAATTGCCAATGACTTTATGCGTGGGTTATGCATGGAGAGTGGTGTGGAATTTGTAGATGTGTGGAGTGAGTTCGATGGGTAAAAGGATTTATATAAGATGGATGTGTTACATTTGAATGGATTTGGTGTATGGAGGCTTGAAAAAGTGTTGATGAATGAAGTGGATGTACAGACACAGGGAAACTAGATTTATTAAGAGGGGGGGGAGTAGATATACAGACTTTAGAGAGGCAGTTGAGTGTATGAATGAGGTATAATATGTCCAAGCGAGTACGAAGGACAACAAATCAGAACGGGATAGTTAGTATAAGGCATCAAAGTAGGGATGGGACTAACGGACTTCTGCAATTCATGTACACTAATGCCAGGAGTATTAGGAACAAGAAGAGTTTTTGGCCTTGGTTGGCACTTCCAGACCACAGGTTGTTGGTATTAGTGAAACATGGCTGACAGAAGATGACAAAGCTAGTGGGATTCAATGCGACGGGTATAGTGTGTTCAGGAGTGACAGGGAGAATAAAAAGGGGGGGAGGAGTGCTATTGATGACAGCTGATGAGTTGCAGCCAAGGAGTATAGAAGCTGAACTGCAGGTTAGAGAAAAGAGCACATCTGAGGCGCTATTTGGTGTGAGATAGAGTCTAGCAGAACAAAATATACAATTGGGTGCTGCTATAGACCAGGTGATGGAATATATGGTGGGAATAGTATGCATAGGCAAATAGAAGAAATGAGTGGAAGGAGGGTAATTATTATGGGTGATTTCAATTATGATAACATTGACTGGAAGGAGGAGAGGGCACATGGGAGGAAGGATTTGGATTTTATGCAGTTATTAAGGGAAAACTATCTGCGACAGCATGTAGTGGAAAATACTAGGGGGCAGAGAGTGCTTAACCTAGTAATTGCATCTGAGAATGTGGCTGTAACGAACATGACCATGTTGCCACCAATTGGTGAGAGTGATCATAAGGTCATGACTTGGAAGGTGGCTAAAGGAGTGGAATTTACAATTAAGACAGGGTACATGTGGAATTACCAGGCTGGTAAGTATGACAAGCTTAGCAGTGTGCTTGGCTCAGTGCCATGGCATGTAAAACTGCAAGGGCTGGATGTTGATAGTGCATGGGAGGTGGTTAAGAAGTGTTTGCAGGAGGCAATGGTTGACTGTATACCAAGAATCCGAATAATAAATCAAGTAGGGGTTAAATGGATGAATAACACTATTAAGCTTGAGCTGCAAAAAAAGAAACAATTGTGGAGGGAATTTAAGGAGGAAGGTAACAAGGGTGGTAAGAAAAGCACAAGCGGATTATGAAAGAAAATTGGCCATGCAGGCTAAAGAGAATCCCAAACAGTTTTTTCAATATGTTGCAAGTAAAAGGAAAAATGTGCATGGCATTTTAATGATTTAAAAAAATGCTGAGGGTAGGGAGGTAACCGAATCAGTCGATATAGTGGAATTACTGAGCAAGCACTTTGCAAGAGTATATCATCCAGGTGGTGACATTGCAGGAATGGAAGAACCAACAGCGTACACTGGAATTGTGATGAATGAAATAGAGGTAAATAGTCTATTACAGGACCTCAATGTCAATACCTCTGTGGGATTGGATGGTATACCAGCTCGTGTTGTACGTGAAGAGGCTAAAGAATTGTCCATTTTGTTTAATTTGAGCCTCGGGTCTGGGTCAGTCCCAAGGGGGTTGAAAGAGGGGAAAATAGTTCTGCTGCATAAAGGTGGTTCCAAGGCTGCTGTTGAAAATTACCGGCCAATCAGCATAACAGGAATCATTATCAAGGTCTTGGAGAAAATAGTCAAGAGGAAAATACAAGATTGGATAGATGAAAATGGGATACTGTATCGGGGACAGCATGGTTTTGTGAAGGTAGGTCATGCCTCAGTAACTTGCTCATGTATTATAACAGTGAATGGCTGAACTGGATAAGGGTAATGGGTTTACAGTGATTCTACTGGACCTTGCTAAGGCCTTTGACAGGATACCACATGGAATTGTAATCAGTAAAATGCAGCATACAGGGATGGATATAGGGTTGATGAGATGGATAGGAGGGTGGTTGTCGGAGAGATATCAGAGAGTGGTTTATTCAGGAGTAGAGTCCGTAAGATGGCCTGTGACTAGTGGTGTGCCACAAGGATTTGTTCTTGGACCACTGCTGTTTAATTTGTTCATTAATGATATAGGAAAGGATCTGAGAAGAACAGTTCATTTGTTTGCGGATGATGCAATGTTGGGTACGGCAATAGTGAATGCAGATGATGTCAAAATTTTGCAGGATGATTTCGATAGATTGGAGGTCTGGGCTAAGGAGAATGGATGTCAATTTAATGTGGCAAAATAAGGTTTTACATTTTGGGGTGAAAAGATTAGCAGCAGTTTGCTACATTGGTGGAACTGTACTCCAGGAAATTGATGAGGCACAAGATTTAGGAGTGTTGGTGGATAAGGAGTTGAAGTTTAGGGGGCACATTGCAAAAGTGGCCAAATCAGCTCATCAAATCACTTGGTTGTTGAAGAATATGTTGACAAGCAGAGACAAGCATGTTATTGTTCCTCTGTATTGAGCCTTGATAAGACCTCATCTCGACTACTGTGCCCAGATTTGGTCACCTAGGTTTCTTCTTGATGGGGAGGAGGTTAAGAGGATCCAGAGGCGAGTGACCAAGATGATAGCAGGTCTGTGGAATGAATCTTATGAGAACTTTCCATGAAACCTGCTTTCTTATTCTACTACCCATTTCCATATTTAATTTTCCATCTACACTAGAAACTGTACCTCAATAGCTGAAATGTTTTACTTCGTTACAGGTTCTTTATTCAGAATGAAGTTCAAGTTTTCCAAGTCCCTCCCTAAAAAGACAGAAATAATCAGTCTTTTATTTATTTATTCTTTTTTTACTGATTTTCATATCATATTTGTTGCAGCCATTATTCAATTTAGTTAAGGAATCCAACAAAGTTGTGATTGGATGTAATTAGAAGTATAATATGATTAAAAGTGCTGAGATTAAGATCTCCAATTCTGATATCGGACTTAATGCTGCAATCCTTCATAATGTGATCCACATAAATGGTGTATAATGGTGGAGACAATATGCTCCCATGACTAACATCAGATTTTTCCATCTTCTTCCTGTACCACTTTGATTCTAACTGCTAACTTACAACTTAAATATACACCATATTATTGCTGAGTTCACAGTGTAACTGTATAGTTTTGAACAAGTTTTCTTCCAGAACCTTGTCATATGTCTTTTCCAGATCTACAAAACTTAAACAGGGATCATTGTTATATTCCAATGTCTCATGTATCTGTCTTAAAGTGAGAATGTGATCCTGACAATCAGTGTTCAGCCTGAAGTCTGCTTGTTGTTCAAATTTCTCTTTGACATTTCTGCTTAGCATCATTTCAAATATGCATGCATAAATCATATCTGTAGCATTCAGTAGGACAATTCTTTTATAATTTTCAAATTGTTTTTATTCCCCATTTTACAAATGGGCACTACAAAATCTCTACTCCAATCATTCAGAATTTGACTTTCTGACCATGCCTTCTGAATTATGCAGTGCAGCTATTGTAAACTGTTATAGCTCCACATTTGAGTATTACTGCCAAATATCATCTACTCCAGCTGCCTTCCCAAGTTTCAAATTTTTCATGGCTTTTTCTACCTCAAGTACTGATATGAATTCCTCTTGAATATTATCTATCACCATTCTGTCACTTCTTGTTTCTTTGTAGTATATTTTTTCTTCCTAATATATGCATGTGTAGGTATCTGTATTTTTTTGTGTACCCTAATAGTGTTATAGTTTATAATCCGTACAGAGCATTCTAGTGCCTCTGCATTAAAAGATAACCACTGCTTGTAGCATATATGCTGCATTTATTATTCCATTATTTATTCTCTTACAGTGTTGATAATTTGTGACACAAAAAAAACGAAATAATTGTAATTATATAAATTGTTCATTAAACATTTTTACTGTGGATATGTGTTTTTCTTATATATTTAAAGGATTTTTTCCAGCTCTCTCTCTGCAGAATCTGAAGAAAGAAACATGATATGGATTTAATCTTGTGAGTAAAATGGAGGATAACAATTTCAAAATGACTTAAATATAAAGAGCTAATAAGCTTCATTTCGGCGATACAAATTTGAAATTTAAATATTAATTTAAATTTCAAAATGAGTTTATAACTGCTAATGGAAATTCTTCTGGGAGACAACTCTGAAGTATTAACATAATACACTATCAAGTTTTATGATGAATCCATGATATCAGGCTTTGGTAAGAACATAGAAAATAAATATCAGGAAGGTGGCAAAACATTCTGGAGGTTTTTGAAAAAGCTCAGCAATGGAGGAAAGAGTGCTGTAAAAGGAATCAAAGATGATAAAGGTGACATTAAAACTAGAGAAAAAGATATCCTTGAAGTTTGGATTAATTACTTTGCAAAATTGCTAAATGAAACAAGCAGTGACAGCACAGTGGTAAAAAACACTCAACAGGCATGCAATCAGGAATACATATCCATACATGAAGTAGAAAAAGTCACCAAAACCTGAAATGTAGAAAGGAAATCATAGTAGATGATATGCAACCAGAAATGATCAAGTATGGAGGTATAAAAGTCTTACAGTGACTGCACTACATAGTTCAGAAGGATGAATTCCAGATGATTGGAGTAGAGCTCTCATAGCACCCATATATAAAAAGGGAAATAAAACAATGTGAGAATTACAGAGATATACTGGGGTGTTACTGGTAAGATTTATGCAAGTATACTTGAGAAATGGTTGGGAAGGATTATGGAAGGGAGGCTTGGTGAAGAACAAGCTGGATCCAGGCCAAATAGAAGCTATAAGGATCATATTTTCACTTTACAAGACAAATAGTTGAGAAATCATGGGAATATAACAAAGATCTGTATTTAAGTTTTGTAGATCTCAAAAAGGCATATGACGAGGTGCCAAGAGAAAACCTATTCAAATACTATTACAGTTGCATGGTGTCAATGGAGCATTATACCAAGCAATACTTTAGTCTTTATTTGAGTTGTAAGTCAGCAGTTAGAATTGAAGGAAGTACAGGAAGATGGTTGAATGTTAAATCTGGTGTCAGACAAGGGTGTACATTACCCCTCTGTTATTTATTATCTATATGGATCACATTATGAAGGAAAGGTGTATTAAACCTGATATCAAAATTTAAAACGTTAATCTCAGCTCTTTACTTTGTGCAGATGATGTTATGCTTTTAAATAAATCCAGTACAAGTTTGTAAGATTCCCTGACTAAATTGAATAATTGTTGCAATAAATTTGGTACGAAAATTAGCAATAACAAGACAAAGACAATGAAAATATCAACTGCACAGAGAACCTATAAAACAAGTAAAACATTTCAGCTACTTTGGCACAATTTTTAGTGAACATGTTAAATTAAATATGGGAATATACAACAGAATTAACAAACCCGAATGGTAGGAAGTCAACTGAATAAATTCATATGGAATAAGAGAGAAATTAGTCAGAACAGTAAATTAGCTTATACAAGACAGTGTTCAAACCAGTTTTAACTTATGGATCTGAGAGCTGGGTCGGAAGTAAAACACTTGACCAAAGACTAGAGACCGCAGATATGAGAGTCCTGAGAAAGATTAGGGGGTGCGAACAGATGGCATCAATGGCAATATCATATTAAAAACATGGATATTATGAAAGAACTTGCCATTGTTAGCATTTTTAGGAATGTGTTAGAGCTAATCTCAGGTGGTATGGTCACTTAAACAGAATGGGAAAGGAAAGATTAGCAAAACAAGTGTTCTCTGGCATTTGGCAGGGAAAATAACCAGAGGAATACCAAGATATAGGTGGATTGATACTGAGATTAGCTCTGCTAACACATTCCTGAATGCTAACAATATCAAGTTCTTAGAAGACAGAAATATAAGATCTGATAATGTTGCAATCTTGACAGATACCAGATTGATTTGGAGGAAAATTGTTGATATGAAGTTAGTAATGATGTAAGTTTTCATGAAGTACTATCATAATATCCTGTACACTCCTTGAGGGTACATGTTAGGAATTTGTTGATGATGATATCAAAAAAAAAAAAAGTTCGCAACAGATTAATGCGACAACATTTTAATGTCAGTATAAATCAAGGTTTTTGTGTTCAGACACCTAGATTAAGTGAAATACTTTGACAACTATATACTAAGCATAAAAAACTTATTGTTTAATACTGACCATATACAAATATTTTAACTTTCTTTGCCTACCAGTTTCACTAGCAAACTGTCTAGCTTTTTCAAGGTGTTGAGGAAAAGTATAAAAAATACTAGTAAATGCAAATTGAAAGGAACATAAAAATGTTGTAAACACTCTAGTAGCTAAGGTTGCACGTTGGCGTGACAGAGACTGAGTGGACTTATTGTTCTTAATCATTATCATGCATGCGTGTTTGTTGTAAATGCATAATGTGATTACTAGCTAGCTGTAGTTCAGATGGATTTAGAGAGAGGATGCGGTTTTTCCATGAACTGATAAGAATAGTACCCTGGTTTCTGTTGAGGTTTCCGCCAGTTTTTAACACTACTGCGGCTTCCTTGAATAAACGATGTCTATAATCGTTTATTCAAGGATCTATAATCGCTCTGTCACGCGAATGTGCAACCTTAGCTACTAGGGTGTTTACGACGTTTTTATGTTCCTTTCAATTTGCATTTACTAGTATTTTTTATACTTTTCTGTCAATGCCTTCAAAAAGCTAGACAGTTTGCTAGCGAAATTGGTAGGCAAAGAATGTTAAAATATTTGTATATGGTCAGTATTAAACAATACGTTTTTTATGCTTAACTTTCAAATGACCAAATATGTTTAATTTGAACTATATATTAAATTCAAACTCTGACATCACATCTAGTAGATAGTCATGTTTATAGTAAAACATGTGAATAACTGATTAGTACAATTATTATTTTTTTTTTATAAGGCTATCACAAAAATAGAAGATATTAACAAAATGTTTTCTTGCTTTTGGCAAGCTGTGTTGCTGTAATATTACCTTTGTTGCTGCATTTACATTGGCTCCTCTTTTAACTAATTCAGTAACTACAGAAACATGACCTTCCTTTGAGGCAAGATGAAGTGCATTTAAACCATTCTGAGCAAAAAAATAAAAAATAAAATAAGTATATAAATAAATTATGCACATAATAATCTAGATTTATTAATATTAGAAATATTAATGAAACTATTTCATCTTGATATTATGCAACTAATTCATAAAGTTTAAGCTGGGGGGGGGGGGCTGCAAAATTTGCAAATAATTGTTACCCACCAATTATTATTTTTATTCCCATGCTTTTCTCCTCTCCCACTCCCTACCTACAGACTGATGACACACACAGACACATTGAGCCAGTAGGTTTTATTTCATACAAAAGACATCTTTTGTTTAAAATAAAGACATCTTCACTGGAGCATCAGCAATAGTCATTCACAAATACATCTTACAAAACTGATATAATGGTCAATGCAGAGATGCTGATAAAGGCAATGTATGAGCTCATGACTTCCTAACAACAGTGGCATGTGTTTCCAAATGCCAATGACTGAGGAGCATTTCCCTGTGGTACATCAGTTTCAAAATACTGTCTTCCTGTAGGCTCACTTTTTCCATTTAGGCTGATCTAAAGCCAGAGCCTTTGATGTTGTTTTAAGGAGCATTAGTCCTGTTGCATATTTACAAGTAAAAATGCAACAGGAATATAAATGAAACATTTAGGAATGTGTGTATTCCTAAATATTTAGGAATAAAATCAACTCGTATATAAAAATTCATCTGTATACCATAAAAGTTACATAAAAATACAATTTTAAATAAAATTATAGTTAATATGTTTAAGAAATTTACAAACACAAGATATATTTGAAGTATCTGATAAAACCTGTGAGTGCACAAGATTCAGGCAGATTGCTAAAAGTGGTACACTAATGACCGTTAATTAAAAAATGAGGGAAGTCTATTTGATTCAACTGATTAACACTGGAGTATTAGCTTAAGCACGTTCTTGCCCATCAACAGGAAGAAGTATATAAAATGCCAGCATGATTGGCACAGTGTTTAGCATATCTGCTCTCCAATTAACAAGCAGTGAGAGTTCAAATCTCATCTTGGTCATGGATGTTTATAAGCCTTCAGGTGAGAGATGAATTTCATCGCCCACTGTGAGACCACTGCTCCACTTTCTGAAGGCCTGAATAACTTCCTCCCTAACCCTGCACAGACTCGACTGCAATAGTGGATGAAATATATTAATCATCATCAATTTTGTAACTATATTATTTCAATGAAATATCAATGATAGTGCAATTTTAGTGGGTCTTCCTTGGCAACCTTGATGTATATACATTTCAAGGCCTATGGGATAGTTAAATGCCTTATCTGGTGGTATAGCTGAATGGAGGGCTCACCATCCCATGATGTTTGAGACTGGAGTATTAGTTTTGTCTTATGCTCTGCTATAAATGGTGGAGAAAACAGGCAGATGATGGTTAACTGGAGGGATGAGCTGACCTAGATACAGTATTTGCAGTCATATTTCTTTTAATCCATGTTGAGACATTTGTTCTTCCCCCTTTGACAAAACAAAACAATACTTTTCCAAGACATCTGTTCTATCTCCTTTAACAAACAATCCGGATCTTAAAGAGTACTTGATGCTATTGATATATTGAACAGCTTAGTACTTTAGAAAAGTTAGGAATCAGTACAAATAATGCATCTTAGTAGCATTTTAGTTTTATGTAATTTAATGCAAGTTGTGTTAAATTTGAAAAATATGTTAGCAAATTAAACTTTCAAATTTTCAATTGGATCTTTGAAACAGGTTCTAGTTTCTCATCATCTTCATTCAGACACTCCAGTAAATTCATTGCAAGATGGTCCAAAATTTTTTCTTAGTACTTCTTTCAAACATATTGAGATTGCTATTATCTGCCCTTGTTGATTACCATGTTTCACATCTATAAGTTAATATCCGTCATAGACAGCTTAAACAGAATTTTTCTTCAGATTTGTTTGATAATATTCTCAATTTTTGGCATTATAAAATCAAAATATCCATGACTGGCCTTTTCAATTTCTTCCTCCATCTCTTGATGCATATCAAACTGTTAATGTTAATTCCTAGATACAGGCATGCCCCAGTCATAGGATACATTAGGTTCCAGACCACTGTTGCATAGTGCATGACTGCCTTTTATCACCCCTCCCATGCATGTAATAGTTTCATAATGATTTCAACCAGTAATATGACATAAATAAAGCATTTACTTATGTCTGATTTGCAAATAGAAAATTTTTGCACATGAAAAAATTATTCCAAATAGCTTGGCTTAGGGAACATGCTATACCAGTTGGATCATCTATCTACACCAGTGTTTTTCAAAGTGTGGTTCACGTACCCCACCCCCCAGGTACTCGAAAGGTCTTCAGGGGGTACTTTGCAATTTTCGGCTATGCATCATTAATGCATGGAATCATTATATTTCTCAACAAATAGTGCAATTAGAGACAACTAGGATAAAAAGAGCACTAACTAATGAATCACATCTCCCCTCCAACAGAAACTGCTGTATAGACTCAAGCAAAACCATATTTTACCAGTGCAACATATGGCTTTGCTTGACACTACCCCATCGTGAACATGTTAAAACTAGGAAATATATAGTGAATATGTTTCAGATATTATGGAATTCGGTTGAAGAGAATTAGCATTTCAACTCAACTGTTGAAATTTGGTTCGCACGATCTTTTGTTAATACTGCACAATCATATGCACGTCTTCATAGCTGCTCTAAGTATCTTGTCTTGTAAATTACTGTTAATTTTTGCTTGAAATAATGGGAAAGAAGATGAAGCTATTTGGGTAGATGACTTTGATGATGCACACAAGGAAACTGTTATCGATGCCTAGATTAGCTATAGCGAGTAGGAGCTTCTTGGTAAGTCACACCATTTGCAGTTTTTTTTCCTGAAAACTTTAGTTTCTGAAAATCCCTGCATATATCTCATACCACGATTTTTTAGCTTCAATTTTGGAAAAAAAGCAAGTTATATTTGAGTAAATACAGTAATTTTTTTAGCTTTCAAATTCTGAAGTATGGATCATTGGTTAAAGATTACATTTATAAAACCCACAAAAGAGAGCAATATGGCAAATACAAGTAGCTAAGCAACAAGAAAACGTTGATATTGCATCTGGATCAAATGAAATTGATATAGGTGTGTCGTCTGACATCTCTAGAGGACCCTAGGACCAACAGCAGTTGCCTTCTTCAGCCTCATTTGCTCGTTGTTAGTGCCTGTGTGCACATATCATAGTTTTATGTGCCCAGAAGATGACAATGTAGCATTGTCGAAATATAGGAAGGTATTGATTAAAGTTTTTTAATTAATATTTAATATACATTGTTATTTCCTGTAAAATTTAAAGTCATGTGTAACCAACATATAAGTTTATCTACATGAATTTAAAGAAGTGCTACACTAGTTAATATCTTGTCCATAAATGTGACAATCTTATTGCCAAAATTGAAAAAAATAAATAAATAAAAAATCTTAATAGTGTAGAACAGTGTTTCTCAAACTTCAGATATCCACGTACCCCTTCTTAAATTTTGATTATTACCAAGTACCCCCTTCATCAAATAATAAATAAATAAAGTATATTTCATTGTAAATGTCTGTTTTATTTGAGTTTATAAATTAATGTAAACAAAAAATATGATTTATTATTAATAGAACAAAATTTGGAATAGGTTCCTCTTCATTTCCCGTCCATGAAAATTTTTCATCTTCTTCCTAGTTGGTTCTCTAGAGATGTCATCCTAAAAAATATGACCTGACTACCTGTTACAAACCACATAAGAAATTGGCATCTCTTATCTGTTCCACCAAAGACCGGCCACTTCCCCTAGACCTACCTGGAGTATACTAGGTCTCTTGCAGCTGTAAACTATCCTACTACAGCCAAAGAGGCATGACAGCTAATATCAGGATTTGCCAACATAAAGACTACATACAGTTTCACCAATACAGCCACTCAGGATTTGTGGACCATGCACTAGATACCATCACAGAATACACTGGAAGAAAGCCACTTTACTGCACTATAGCAAATATAAATATAAAGATTGTTCTTGGAATCAGCCTCAGCTCTAAAAAACTTGGGCTCATGCACCCAAATTTGGATGCATGAGACTGCCCCAAATTTAGAAAGCTTGCATCCTTAGAATATCAGCCCACCAGCCAAGACAACCCAATTTAGCTCGCTAGGGGACACCTTTAGAACTCTAGGACCAACAGCAGTTGCCTTCTTCAGCCTCATTTGCTCGTTGTTGATGTCTACATGCACATATCATAGTTTTACATTCCCAGGAGATGGCAATGTAATATTGCCGAAATATAGGAAGGTACTGATTAAAGTTTTTAATTAATATTTAATATATGTTGTCATTTCCTGAAAAATTGAAAGTCATAGCACTAGATACCATCACAGAATACACTGGAAGAAAGCCACTTTACTGCACTATAGCAAATATAAATATAAAGAATGTTCTTGGAATCAGCCTCAGCTCTAAAAAACTTGGGCTCATGCACCCAAATTTGGATGCATGAGACTGCCCCAAATTTGGAAAGCTTGCATCCTTAGAATATCAGCCCACCAGCCAAGACAACCCAATTTAGCTCGCTAGGGGACACCTTTAGAACTCTAGGACCAACAGCAGTTGCCTTCTTCAGCCTCATTTGCTCGTTGTTGATGTCTACATGCACATATCATAGTTTTACATTCCCAGGAGATGGCAATGTAATATTGCCGAAATATAGGAAGGTACTGATTAAAGTTTTTAATTAATATTTAATATATGTTGTCATTTCCTGAAAAATTGAAAGTCATTCTTTAAATTCACTTAAAATTTTGTTTTAACAACTGTAACAGCAGTGCAAGGTAAATTTAGCATGTGACATCTCTCTCAGTATTTGATACACCATCGTCATCAAATTTAATAATTATAATCTTAGTATGTAATAGGTTTATGCATCTTCTGTTCACTGCCGCAAGCAACAACACCCTTGCTTTGAATTTTCTCTGCCATTATTAACAGCAATAAAATACAATAATAGTTATAAAGGATTTATAATTCACAGCAAAACACCAAAACTGAGAGAGATATAATGAACAAAGAAGTCATAAATAAAATGAGTTCATGAATATGCATCTATTGATTCACAAAAGCATCATGTTGCTAAAACCGTCACATGAGCAAATGTGATGCTGTGTAAATGGACATTAGTCACAACAGAAAAACATGTAAGTGGATTGTCATAGAGCAAAGCATTTTAATGTGGGACATTACTGTGGTTAGTTAAATCGGTCCTTGAAATGCACATATATTTAGTCTTTTTCTTATTTATAAGAAGACTCATAGGCATCCTTGCCTTTATTTGATGCAGTTTGTATAATATCCTAATGAGTCTCAAAGGATAATGATGTCAACATCTTAGGCCAAAAGGATGCTTTTCCCATTCATTAATTTACATACTCCTTTGTTCAATTGGGTCTCTGACTTTTTCCAATGTGAGGTTGAACAGCATCAATCGAGAAGTATCGATAAAGGCAACTTTCTTGAAAAGGGGTTGATCCATTCATCTGACAGAATTCACGGTCATAAGCAGAAGTCCACAGATTGCTTTCATGGTACTAAGGTAACCATGGGTATGATGTTTTGGCAAGACAGAGAATTCCTCTGATTACTTCAACTATCACTAGTCAAATTCTTCTTAAGATGTACTTTTTATATCTTTATGCGTCTTTTATTGGGCAACTGCCATTATCCTTGCAGGAATGGAAAATTGTTTCTTAATGATCCGAAGTTGGATTTCTCTGTCACTTTCATTATATTAGGCCTTGATGTTTCTTAGACTGGTAGTCAAATTATTTCATAATTATTATTTAATTAATAATAATATTGACAATGTGTTTCCTTAAAATGTCCAGCTACTAACCTAGGAAATATAATGTCGAGACATTGCTGGAACTGGCTGCACTTGACAGTGCATCTGGTTCCAACAATGTCTTCAAAGGGCATCAACATTTACTCTTTACCTGTGAAATTTACACACAAATTTCTCCCCACCCAGATGCATTTTTTTCCCAGTATCTGCAGCTGCCCTTAAAATCAATCTAATCTAAATAAATATGGATGACTTACTTCTCAAAACATGGCAATGGCACTCATTGAAGGTGCCATACCTAGTTAGGACTCTAGACTTGTGTTAACTGAGTTTCACTTTGTTTTGTGTTGCCTCTGTGTACATGTATGTTACAATAATAAATTTAGTTTAACCCTTTATCCAAGTGTGAAGATATTTTCAGGACTGAGGTAAGGTAGTGCAACACAAGCCAACCCCAGGCAAAGGTGGACCAAGCTCTCATCAATCCTTGTCTCAGTATCTCCCATAATGCGAAGCACATCTCCTTTTGACATGTATATTGCTATGCATTAAGGGAAGGGCCACTACCCAGACCGGTTCCGACGTTTATTGAGGTCTCATCAGTGGGAGGCAGACACCCAAACGTGGAGATATAAGGCAGAAGCAATAGGAGAGGTCATATTTACCTATAGGAGTTGCCAACAGGTGTACCACCTTATTAATGAATTACTCTGGATTTAGAGAAAGATGTTGGAAGTTTATTTTGCACCTTAATGCAAAGCACATCTCCTTGCAGACATGTATACTGCTATGCATTAAGGGAAGGGCCACTACCCAAACCGGTCTGGGTAGTGGCCCTTCCCTTAATGCATAGTTAGATGTCAACAAGGCTGTATGAATGGATGAAATCAGTAATTCCACTACAGCCTCTCCCATAGCTATTCTATTACCAGTGTCAATCTTCCTCTTGCTTCCCACATGACAGACGAATTCCCCTGAATTATCTTTGGTCTCAATAGCCCTCTCCTCTAATAATAACACATATTTTTCTTTCCTTTCACCTTTGTAGCTTGTACTTAATATTTCTTGTGCATCATAACTACTATGTTGTACCTACTCCATAACATATTTTTCTCACTACTTGTCAAACTTCACTCTTCATCAATTTCAGTCATTCAATATTTATTTACAATTCTTGGTATTCCAGTTGGGCAATGTTCGTGTCAGAATATTTCTAATCAATTCTAACTCTGTCTAACTCTTATTCCCATAATTCATCAACCGGTGATAATGATGTTGGTTAACTATGAAGTGTCTCAAAATGAACTAGCTTGTAATTCCACATATATTCCTTCTTTCTGGTTTGACCACCTCTCAAAACCAGCACCTTATGATTACTGAGACAATGTTAATAATTCATTCACAGCCACACCCTCAGGGAATGTGGTTGTGAATGAGGTATCACCAAATTTAACTCTAGAACCTTCTGTTATGTCTATCACATACTGCTTAAGATAGTAAACTCAACAAATTTCTGAACAAACTCCTCGTCATGTTCCTATACAATTTCTCTTCCTTTCAATCCACATTCCTATAATTAAAATCTGGCTTTTGATCTAACTGTTAATGGAACATATGACATAATAATCAAGATAGAAAACATATTATATGCAGTAAATAACTTTATGAAATTAGCAGAAATATTTCATACAAACAGTACATCACCAATGTGGAACAACAACAAGAGACATAAAACAAGGCAAATACAATCATTCACAATAACAGCAAATGCCGCATGTTAGAAAGAGGAAATCAAACACACAATAAATTATTTCTGATATTTATGTAGGATGCAAATCTCTACAAACTTTTGGGAGAAAGATGCAGCCATTCTGATTCAAATTAAGGCAGTGTAACAGGACTTCAAAACCATTTCTGAATAGAAGATAATATTTAAAACCATTATGAAGAAGGCAAGCTTCATTTCAAAGGGTACCGGGTTTGGTTTCAATATCATATGGTACAAGTGATCAGACTTTTGAGGTTTAAGGTATTCAATACGGCACACATGTTTGCTATTAAAAAAAAAAAAAAAACAGAACAGCTTTTTTGAACAAACTATGTTAGATTCCATTTACAAGGAATATGATAACACCAGCTAGAGAGAAGGAGAGAAGGGCGATGAGGGAAGTATGTTTGTCTTTTGCAGTTAAGAGATCAGAAATTTTGTTGACAAGAAAATATAATGGGTTTTAGGTGAAACTTCAAGATTCTGCCTATAGGTACAGTCTTTGTCACAGTTAAATGTGACAAAGACTGTAAGCATTTGATTCCATTTTGTTTTGATAGTGAGAACTATTATTATAATTATGAAGGAGAAGAATAAATGTTATATGTACTCTATAAATTAAAGATTTGATAATCCCATTTTCTGGGAGAATATAATAAGCAGAACATTGATATACATTTATCATCATCATCATGCATATCAAGTATTTAGGCCTAACTTGGCCTGTTCCTGTCTTAGAAGTCATCGTTGAATCTTTTAAGAGGACATCCTGGTTTTCTTCTTCCTAATGGCTTGTACTTTAAGGCTTGTTTTGGTAATCTTTACTGGCAGATATACATTTATCTGCCAGTAAAAGTAGATTTCCAATATATAGTGGTTGACAATGTACTAGAGGTTCCCAGAACTCTCCTTTTCCATGGTGAATTGACCATGTGAATGAAGGCTACTGATATCGTTTAGGAAGGTGGTAAGTTCATTTTCAGAATTGATCAAATAGAAAATATATCATCTACACAATGAACCCATAAAGAAGGATGAGGTTGAATGGTTGAAAACAAAGATCTTCTAATTGGTTTGAATAATAATCAGCCAAGAGTAAGGGACTGAGAGCTCCCCTTGGTTGTACCCTCAATCCATTCATAGATTATTTTTCCAGATAAAATAATCAGACTATACAATGAATTCAGATATCTTCATGACATCTAGAGGGAAATCATCATACATATTTACTAGCATCCCCCTTGGCTGATCATTCAATTCAGCCAAGGGAATGTCAGTAAACAGAGAAAATGCCAAAGCTGATAAAAATGTTAGATGCCTGCATGTAAATATCCTTGATTTTTTCAAGAAAATGTGTAGATTTTGTGATAAATTATCAATATTGATAATTGTATGCTTGATATACAAGACAGGAATATAGATCTTCTATAAGTAGGAGAGTCAATAGTTCACAACAGATTTCACAGGACTGGTCTTTGTAATATATTTTTGGAAGACCATATGAATAAGGAGACATTGTGAAAAATAGGTTATACCCTACTAAAAGATAGATTACTTAACTGAATAAGATCACTGATGAAGTTAGTTGGGACGACAATAAAGTGAAGAAACTATGCACTCATTTTGGTAAGACTTCTCACATATATGGTCTTCTGTTACATAAAGAATGTACATAAAATACGTATTTCTATACAAGCTTCTCATATTTTAGTTAGCTTTGACATTGTTTCTCCCTAACATCCTCTTGGGTGACATCATCTGCTTTTTATATGATGATTTCTCTTTAATATCGTGAAGATATCAGAATTCATTATATAATCAGGATATTTTATCTGGAAAAATAAGATCTATAAACAGACTGAGGGAATAGTGATGGATAACCTTGGCTGCTTATTCTTTAAACTATCTAGAAGATACTTAATTTTCAACTATTCATCCTCAACCCTCTTTCTGGTTTCACTATGCTGCCATTTGGCCTCATTCTAAATATGAACTTCCACCTTCTTACATGCCATCCAACTTACGTCCACATTTACGAAATATTCAGTTCACTGCAGAAAAGTGGAGTTTTGGGCATTTATCCTTTTGGTAAAGCCTGCCTTTGTCTCTAGGTGGTATTTACCAGATTCCTTCTGGTAAGAAGATAATGTAATCTAGCATACTTTGATCAGACAGGCCATACTGCTTTGGTAGGTAAAAGGAAGGATAATAAATGGTAGAAGCAGAAACACATTTAACATAGTAAATAAGTGATTTGGAACAAACAAGCAATTCAAGAGAGAGAATATAAAGGCAATTGAACCATTAATTAACATTAAGTTCTGCATGTTGGAAGGATCATATCAAATATATGATAAATCATTTGTTATTTAAGTGAGAAGCTCCTAAATTTTTTGGTGAAAAGAGAGAGAGAGAAGTAATCAATATGATTCAGAGTAGGCCATGAAAATAGGACTTCAGATCTTTCTCTGAAGAGAAGATAATGTTTAAAAGTGCTTCTATGGAGAAAGCAAGTCTCATTCCAGAGGGCACTGCTCTTTATCATCATAACGAGAGCTTCTCACTATCAAAACTAAATGGAATCCAATTAATATAACTCTGGTCACTCATACATTCCCACATTGAAGGATAATGCAATGAAACATAGGGTACCAATTCCATATATTTCTGACCTATAGGCAGAATCTTGCTTAATACTGCATGATACCTACGTGTTTTCTTATGGATAAAATTTCTACTTTTTTACCAACTACAGAATATTTTGTATATTTTGGTCAGACAGGACAATCAGTAGAGGAAAAAATAAATAAAATAAATAAATAAAAGGATTAGCAAACACAGAATTATATTAAGTACTTTGAAATCAAAATTCTGTCCCAAGTATGCAAAGTAATCTGGAGTTTGTAAGAAATTAAAAATTATATCCATAAGAATATATGTAGGTAACAATTAGTATTAAGGAAGATTTTGCATATAAGTCAGAAATATATGGAATTGGTACCCTATGTTCCACAGCATGACAGAATTTCATGCCGGATGGGGCATGGCCTGGAAAAACAGCGCCACCTGTTGTTTTGGCCAATGAATCAGGGCTAACAGTGAAAAGTCAGTTACTGGAATAAATCCTGAAACACGTCCCAACTCAACACCACCAGAGTTCAAGATCAGTACTATCAAGATAAGAAGCCTAAATGGCAAAGTAATGGAACTATCTGAAAAATTGGATAAGTACCAGATACATAATAGAGGTCACTAAAACAAAAAAGACAAAAACTGGCGAGATATTTCTGAGCAATAAATACAAAATGTTATATTCAGGCAATAACAATCAAGGAAAACAAGGTGGAGTAGCCACAGTATTTAACAGTAAATACAAGGCTAATCTTCTTGAATGGCAGGCAATTTCAAGCAGACTGATGTGGGCAAATATCAGAATGGGGAACTGGACAATGAGACTTATTTGTGCCTATGGTCCCACAGAAGGTTCTACTAAGTGGAGTAAATATTTTTCAGGCTTTAGAGAAAGCAACTGACACAATGAAAAAGGAAAAGTCAGTCATTGTTGGGGATCTAAATAGCAGAGTAGGAAATGATTGTCAGACATACAAAAATATTTTGGGAAAATTTGGAGAAAAGAGCAAAGCTAATAACAATGGCAAATAACTGTTGGATTTCTGCTCAGGATATGTACTGGTTATTACTAACGCAATTTTCCAACATAAAAATGTGCACAAATTCACATGGAGAGAAGAGGCAAGGAATAAAAAAAACCTTATTGACTATGTTATTGTTGATAGTGATGTTTTCTCACTGGTGCAAGACACTAGAGTGTACAGAGGATTTGAAATTAAAAGTGATCACCATTTAGTCTTGAGCAGGATAAAACTGAATTTCATATTGAAAAGAAGAACCTGTAAGAAAGTTTTCAAGTGAATAAAAGTTGAGCAGCTCTCAGATGTGAACTGCAGACTAAATACATGAACATTATTAAAGAAAAAATAAAGGAGTTTGAAAACAGGAATCAAACCTTAGATATTCGAGTGGCAAGTTCTGAAGTAAACATTGATTGATTCAGTCAGAGAGGCATGTGGTGGGGTTATCTGCAAGGATAGAAAAATCAGAACTCCATGGTGGACACAGGAAGTTAAAGAGGCAGTGAAGAAAAAAGAAGAAAGCATACTGAAGGTTCCTGGCAAATAAGTCGACTTGTGCTCTTGGAGAATACAGAGACAAATGCAAGAAAGTTAAACACTGTGTAAAATATTCTGATGGCTATTGAAAAAGCTCAGAAATGGAGGAAAGAGTGCTGTAAAAGGAATTAGAGATGATAAAGGTGACATGAAAACTGGTGAAAAAGATATCCTTGATGTATAGAGTAATTACTTCAAAAAATTACTAAATAGAACAATCAGTGTCAGCACAGTAGTAAAAAACACTCAACAGGCATGAACAGGAATACATATCCACGCTTGAAGCAGAGAAAGCCATCTAAAGCCTGAAATGTGGAAAGGCAGCGGAAGTATATGATTTTTGACCAGAAATACTGAAGTACGGAGGTATAAAAGTCTTACAGTGGCTGAACTGCATAGTTCAGAAGGCCTGGCCAGAGGGAAGAATTCCATATGATTGCAGTAGAGCCCTCATAGTACCCATATATAGAAATGGAAATAGAACTGAAAGTGAGAATTACAGAGGTATTTCCCTACTGAGTGTTCCTGGTAAGATTTATGCAAGTATACTTGAGAAACGGTTGGGAAGGATTGTGGAAGGGAAGCTTGGTGAAGAACAAGCTGGATTCAAGTCAAATAGAGGCGGTAAGGATCAGATTTTCACTTTACAAGACAAATAGTTGAGAAATCATGGGAATATAACAAAGATCTGTATTTAAGTTTTGTTAGATCTCCAAAAGGCATATGACGAGATGCCAAGATAAAAACTATTCAAAACACTACAGTTGTATACTGCCACTGGAGTATTATATCAAGCAATACTTAGTCTTTATTTGAGTTGAAAGTCAGCAGTTAGAATTGAGTGAAGTACAGGAAGACAGTTGAATTTTAAAACTGGTGTCAGACAAGGATATACGAGGTTGGTCTGAAACGTTCTCGGCCTCGACCACAGATGGCAACACTATCTGCAAGATGATTTTTTTTTTCTAAGTTACTACATCTATCATAAGCATCCATGTGAAATTACAAGTCATTCTATCAAGTGGTTTGTTTTATACAGCTGCCTGAAGCAAAAGTGTTGTCTTTATCCCTTGAAATGGATAAAATTGAGTATCATGCAGTTATAAAATTCTTTGTAAAAGAAAGCCAAAAGAAATTCATTCAAAGTTCATCAAAGTTTATGGGCACTCTTCTCCATTTTTGACAATTAAGAAATGGGCTGGCAAGTTTAAACGTGACTGTACCAGCCTTGAAGATGATCTATGTGAAGAACGGCCAAAAAGTGTAACACCACCAGAAATCATTGATCAAATGCACAATATGGTATTGGATGACCAGTGAGTTAAAGTGGTGAAAGTGCTGAGACTATAAGTATTTCAAAAGAATGTGTAGGATTTATTTTGCATGAAGAACTGCAAATGAAAACGCTTCACACAAGATGGGTGTCACGCTTGCTGACAGTAGATCAAAAAATGCACTTGCATGAAAATTTCTGAACTGTGCTTGGAAAATCAGTTTTATTCTTGTTTTAACAAGAATAAAACCGATTTTGTGCATCAATTTATTACTATGGATGAGACTTGGATTCACCATTACACACCAGAATCCAAACAGCTGTCAAAACAGTGGACAGAAGCCGGTTGTTCAGTACCAAAAAAGACAGTCGGTTCCATCAGCAGGAAAGGTCATGGCAATGGTATTTTGGGATGCTAAAGACATTTTGTTTATTAATTATCTTGAAAATGATAAAACAATAATCAGGGTATATTATTTGGATCTTTTAACCAGACTAGACGAAAAAATTTATGAGAAAAGACCCGGTTTGAAGAAAAAAAATCGTCTTTCATCAGGACAATGCACATGCCCACAAAGATGGTTTGGCAAATGGGAAAATTAAAGGATCGACAGTATGAATTGTTGGAACATCCACCCTGGTCCCCAGATTTGGCTCCCTCTGACTTCTATCTCTTCCACAAACTAAAACTCTTCCTCGATGGTCAGCGTTTCTCTTTGAATCATGAGGTGATTGCAGCTGTAGAGGGCTATTTTGCAGATCGTTCTGAGAACCACTACAGGGATGGGATAATGGCTCTGATGCATCTCTGTAATAAATGTATTAGTCTTAAGTGAGATCATGTTGAAAAATAAAAATAACTTTGAAATTATAAATTCGTTTTTTCATTGTTACGCCAAGAACTTTTCAGGCCACCTTCATACATTATCCCCTCTCATCATCATCATCATCAAATTCCTGCCATGTACCCTCAAGGGGTGTACAGGATATGATAGTACCATATGAAAAATTAACATCATTACTAACTTCCTATCTACAATTTTCCTCCAAATCAGTCTGTTACTTGTCAAGACTCCAACATTATCAGATCTTATATTTCTATCGTTTAAGGCACTTTGTACCGTATCAATTAACCTATATCTTGGTCTTCCTCTGGGTCATTTTCCTGCCAAACTGGAAGAGAACACTTGTTTTGCTAATCTTTCCTCGTCATTTAAGTGACCATACCACCTGAGATTAGCTCTGCTAACGCATTCCTGGATGGTGACAATATCGAGTTCTTTCCTAATATCCTCGTTTTTAATATGATACTGCCATTGATGCCATCTGTTCATGCCTCTAATCTTTCTCAGGACTCTCATATCTGTGGTCTCTAGTCTTTGGTCAAGTGTTTTACTTCTGACCCAGCTCTCAGATCCATAAGTTAAAACTGGTTTGAACACAGTCTTGTATACAGCTAATTTAGTGTTCCGAATAATTTCTCTCTTATTCCATATGAATTTATTCAATTGACTTCCTACCATACCAGCTTTGTTGATTCTGTTGTCCATTTCCATATTTAATTTACCATCTTCACTAAAAATCGTGCCTAAGTAGCTGAAATGTGTTACTTGTTCCACAGGTTCTCTGTTCACAATGCAGTTGACATTTTCAACAATTCTGCCTATTTCCATTGTCTTTATCTTTTTATTGCTGACCTTCATACCATATATATTACAACAGTTATTCACTTTAGTCAGGGTATCTTGCAGACTTGTAGCAGATTTATTTAGAAGTATAACATTGTCCGCATAAAGCAAAGAGCTGACATTAACATCTCCAATTTTGGTATCATGTTTAATACCACTTTCCACCATAATGTGATCCAGATAGATAATGAATAACACAGGGGATAATGTACATCCTTGTCTCACACCAGATTTAACATTCTGTAAAATTTGAAGGTTTCTATCTTTTTTTTTAATATTTACTTATGTTTCTGTTACTGTGCCTTTGTAATATTTCTATCTTAAATCTGTCTATTCGATTTCTTTATATCTGCAGGCGTAGACTTCTGTGGCTAATTGGTTCAAAAGATATATTTCGGTGATTACACCACATTTTTTTATTATTCAGTTATATAAAACACTGAAATAATAGTTCCTGACGGGTTTCGTAAATCGTAGGATTTACATCTTCACGGGGTAAATAGTATAACTTAAAGTTTAAACAAGAGAATTAATAAATACAAATCATAACCGTCTGGCTATTTATAAAACTCAAATAACAGAATGCAGATATATAACGTTATTGACGTTGAACAATACTGGACGATGTCACGTGTTTTTGTTCTCATTCATACAGTCCGAGCTCAGATTCAAGTAGATTTTTTATTAGAGCTGACCACACTTGATGGAGAATTAAAATCTTGATTTTTATTGCATTGGGATGGGTTTTTTAGCATATTAGCAGCTTCTTTAAATTTTCTTATATAACTGTTGTTTTCTATGTATGACATCGTCGTTTTATGCCAGAGTACATCGTGTCCAGTGGAAATGGTATGGAAAGCAAGACCCGTTTTTTGTTCTCTTTTGTATTGTACGTCTTTTTGGTGTTCAGCCATGTGTATTTCTCCAGATCTTCCTGTCTGTCCTACGTAGCAAATCCCGCAAGAGCAATGGATTTTGTAGACTCCTGGTTTTTTTTAAGAGGATGATGAGGTGGTTTTGGTGGATGTAGGAATCTTGAGATTTTTTCCATAGCAAGGAAGGCTACTTTTATGTTGTGTTTGTTCATTAATTTGGCTAGCTTATCTGTAACATTTTTGATATAAGGAAGCGAGATTGCATTTTTGTAATCCTGTTTTATTGTGTTGTTAGCTGGAGGCATTTTAAGGATTCTCTTGATGGTTTTTGTTTCATATAAATTCTGTTGGAGGATTTGTGTTAAGTAATCAAAAATTTTATATCAGAAATGTTACAGATAAGCTAGCCAAATTTAATGAACAAACACAACATGAAAGTAGCCTTCCTTCCTATGGAAAAAATCTCAAGATTCCTACATCCACCAAAATACCTCATCATCCGCTTAAAAAACCAGGAGTCTACAAAATCCATTGCTCTTGCGGGATTTGCTACATAGGACAGACAGGAAGATCTGGAGAAATACACATGGCTGAACACCAAAAAGACGTACAATACAAAAGAGAACAAAAAACGGGTCTTGATTTCCATACCATTTCCACTGGACACGATGTCATACATAGAAAACAACAGTTATATAAGAAAATTTAAAGAAGCTGCTAATATGCTAAAAAACCCATCCCAATGCAATAAAAATCAAGGTTTAATTCTCCATCAAGTGTGGTCAGCTCTAATAAAAAATCTACCTCAATCTGAGCTCGGACTGTATGAATGAGAACAAGAACACGTGACATCGTCCAGTATTGTTCAACGTCAATAACGTTATATATCTGCATTCTGTTATTTGAGTTTTATGAATAGCCAGACGGTTATGATTTGTATTTATTAATTCTCTTGTTTAAACTTTAAGTTATACTATTTACCCCGTGAAGATGTAAATCCTACGATTTACGAAACTTGTCGGGAACTATTATTTCAGTGTTTTATATAACTGAATAATAAAAAAATGTGGTGTAATCACCGAAATATATCTTCTTTATATCTATCTATTTCTTCTGACTTGTCTTGTATATTCTCTTTCGTTACCTTTATTATACTTTGTCCTTATCTGTTACTTTTCTATATAGACAGTTAATCTTAATTCCTTTTCTCTACTTTCTGTATAGTAAACTTATACTTGAGATTTCTAGAAATTTTTTTTTGATTACTCCAGACTGCGCCACTAAAAATCTCTAATTGGCATAAGAAATTAATTATACCTCCAGTAAAGCACCTCTATATGTTTAATTACAGTCGTGGCTAACTCCTAACTTAAAATTCGCACCGCGATTTAATTTCTTTCCCGCTTACAGGATCGGATTTTATTTGGGAACAGTGCAGCTGCTAAAAAGATCAGACGGCACTTCTTATAAATAAAACAAACATGTTTATTCACACTTAGACAATAATACAATGTATACACTTAAATGATTTTGCTATCATTATCTCTGAAGGTTAAGCATCAAGATTAAAACATCACATAGAACAACTCTCAGGCATGTTATAAGCATCAAATATGTAAATCATCAAACAATTAATTCTGTATATCAAATAACTACCATTTTCTCTCAAAGCTAAGCATCAAATTTAAACATCACATAGAACAACTCTCAGGCATGTTATAAGCATCGAATACGTAAATCATCAAGCAATTAATTCTGTATATCAAATAACTATCAGCCCATTTACAATCTAGGAATCATCATGCTTTGACAAGTAAAAATCTCCAATTCTAACTTTCACAAAAAGAATGTAATACTCACTTAGCAATCAACCTTTCATACCATTACAATTCTAAATTCTGATAATGATAAATCTGATAATTTTCTTATCAGCTCCTTTAAACCATTTCAATGTAATACAACGCAAGCTTAAACTTTCATCAACATATTTTCAATTATTCTAAAAGCAGATTTACTTCATACGAATTAGTTTTCAATCTATTACATCTTTCAATTCTATGAATTCAGTCTATCTGAAACAGTCCTTCACATCAAAAATTAAGGGAAAGTTTTTGACAAAAAAATTCAACTCACATTAATTCTTTCATAGGCGCAATTGCACTTTAATCATATCTTCTCTTCGGGCTTATTGTGGATCCCCCTCTATTGTTACGGCTTGCTCTATCACTTCAGACGCATCATGGACACTGTGTTCTCCTCTGGAATTACTCACAGGGCTGGAGCGTGATCTTTCGGCATAGTAGGCACTCGGACGTAGGGTCATCTTGGTCCAGGGCCGCTGGTCGCTCTACAAGGTTTCGCCTCCAATTACCCAACATGACTTCATCCGGGATCGTATGTAGTCCATGGATCGACTCCCCTCTTTTCTCCTGGCTTCACATCTCTCCAAGTCGACCCACCTTAGTCCATTCCTGACCTTTTTATTTCGCCTCTCTGGACCTTGTGTGAAGTTTCTTAGACCCCAAATTTTCCGTGCAAACTTTGAACTAAGGTCTGAGATCCCCGTACCTATCACATGCTAACTCCTTTCCTTCTAGAAAGTTCCGACTTCTATCTCCCTGAAGTGTAGTTTAATCCCTTTTTCAGCATAGCGTAACAGCTTCTGATGTATACCGCCCCCCCCCCCTCTGCTATCGACCTTGACGGCAATGTCGGACTGCTTTGGTTAAAATGGGTTTCCATTCTACCCTATACCAAGTGATACATCAAATATATTTCTGAATTCTAAGGTAATTTCCCTTAAACTTCTATTTTTAGATACTTGTTTACTTTATTTTAGCATGTATAATTCCTTGGGGTCTCTACAGATGGGCATTTTGTATTACTTATGTAGGTAATTCTAACATACTTCTAATCTCTGAGGGATTTTCTTTAGAAATACACACTCATATATCTTCTATCTACAGTATCATGTAAATTTTTCTACGCTAATTTTATATGGGCTGATATTATTGTTTACATCTATTATATACAAGTTTATAATTCTTTGAATTTCGGATGCGACTCCTGTAAAATCGATGCAATTAAACATTGTAAGATTTATGATGCTGCATCGAATTTTACAATTCAACCATCTTCCTGTACTTCCTTCAATTCTAACTGCTGACTAACAACTCAAATAAAGACTAAGTATTGCTTGATATAATGCCCCATTGACACCATATAACTGTAGCGCATTGAATAGATTCTCTCTTGGCACCTTGTCATATGCCTTTTCCAAATCTACAAAACTTAAATACAGATCAATGTTAAAGATACCAAGCTATTTTAAACCTGCTTTTACTCCATTTCCCAAGTAAACAAACACACAAACAAGTCAAGTTTGCTCTTGCAAGTGTTGCAAGTCTAGCTGACCCTGCACGTAGTGCAAGACCAAGGCAACTCATGGTAAAAGTAGAATAAGCTCTGATCACTAATCATAATATTTACCCTGAATGCAAAGCACATCTCATGGAGGAGATGTATGATGCTTTGTATTAAAGGCAAGGGGTCACTACCCAGACCGGTTTCAACCTTTATTGAGGTCTCATCAGTGGGAGCCAGGCTAGAAATACTAAGATTTTAGTAATACAGTGCTTATAAGTATTTTACCAGAACAAGTTACCATAAGGTGGTTTAACCTTATTAAACGAAAACTTCAGGAGGAGATATAAATGTAGAAAGTATTTTACCTTCGGTATAATAAATGTTAAAGATACCAAGCTATTTTAAACCTGGTTTTACTCCATTTCCCAAGTAAGCAAACAGACTTGCAACACTTGCTTACTTGGGAAATGGAATAAAACCAGGTTTAAAATAGCTTGGTATCATTAACATTGATCTGTATTTAAGTTTTGTAGATCTGGAAAAGACATATGACAAGGTGCCAAGAGAGAATCTATTCAACGCGCAACAGTTATATGGTGTCAATGGGGTATTATATCAAGCAATTCTTAGTCTTTATTTAGCATTTGTAAACATATACACTAGCTCATTTCTCTTTCTATAACATGTTCCACGACCCACTTCTCAGACATGACTCCTCTATACTCACCCCTGTCCATTCATGTCTATCATCACTGATACTACACCCCTCCTCAGACCTAAATATCACTCCCACATCTGCGACTGTCTTAATCCTTTCTTGTGTACTTACACATCTACTCCTGAAACCATGATCTACACTTTTTACGCAGTATCCCCCCTGTCCACTCCGTATTCCTTCTCTCCACTTGTGCCGCTCACCTCTCCATTCACAAATTTGCCCAGCTTACTATGCTGTTCTTCCACGATACCTCTTACTTCCCCCAGGTCTTACATTTACTTAAGTCATTCACTCTTGCAGCAACAGTTTCTCCAACTGACTCACCAGTCAGATCATTCATGCCAACTACCACTACCAACTCTTTTGCTTGTGTACACTTCTTATCCAGTGCTTCAATAAACCTGCTCATTCTGTCTTCCAGAAAACAGACCTTGTGCACGTTTTCATTCACCACACCTCTTGTCATCAAATCTCCATTCATTGCCACTCTCAATTCATTCGATATTTCTTTGAAATCTTTTATCTTATATACAAATCTGGAATTCTCAGTTCATTCCTCATACATTATCATCTTTGGCAACTCTGCTTTCATACGAGGGTGGTCTGAAAAGTTCTCAGTGTTGCCATCTATGGTCAAGACCATCGGCAAAATTTTTTCATTTTTTCTAAGTTGGTACATCTGTCATAAGCATCCATGTGAGATTGCAAGTCATTCCATCAAATAGTTTGTTTTATACAGCTGTCTGAAGCAAAAGTCTGTATCCCTTGAAATGGATAAAATTGAGTATCGTGCGGTTATAAAATTCTTTGTAAAAGAAAGTTTAATGCCAAAAGAAATTCATTTGAAATTCATCAAAGTTTATGGGTACTCTTCTCCTTCGCTTTTGACAATTAAGAAATGGGCAGCCGAGTTTAAACATGACTGTACCAGCCTTGAAGATGATCTATGTGAAGAACGTATTGGTATTGGATGACCGGCTAGTCAAAGTGCGTGAAATTGCTGAGACTATAGGCATTTCAAAAGAATGTGTAGGATATATTTTGCATAAAGAATTGCAAATGAAAAAGCTTTGCGCAAGATGGGTGCCACGCTTGCTCACAGCAGATCAAAAACGCACTCGCATGAAAGTCTCTGAACAGTGCTGGGAGCATTTTAACAAGAACAAAACTGATTTTGTGCGTTGATTTATTACTATGGGTGAGACTTGGATTTGCCATTACACACCAGAATCCAAACAGCTATCAAAACAGCGGACAGAAACCAGTTGTTCAGTGCCAAAGAAGACAAGGTCATGGCATCGGTGTTTCGGGATGCATTTTGTTTATTAATTATCTTGAAAAGGGCAAACAATAAGCGGGAATATTATGAATGGAATATTATTCTGATCTTTAAACCAGATTAGATGAAAAAAATTCGTGAGAAAAGACCCGGTTTGCAGAAGAAAAAAATAGTCTTCGTTCAGGACAATGCACCACCTACAAAGGTGTTTTGGCAATGGGAAAATTAAGGGATCTACACTATGAATTGTTGGAACATCCACCCTATTTCCGAAATTTTTCTCCCTCTGACTTCTATCTCTTCCCAAAACTAAAACTCTTCCTCGCTGGCCAGTGTTTTTCTTCGAATCAATACGTGATTGCAGCTGTAGAGGGATATTTTGCAGATCTTACTGATAACCACTACAGGGACGTGATAATGGTGCTAGAGCATCGCTGGAATAAATGTATTAGTCTTAACGGAGATTATGTCGAAAAATAAAAATAATTTTTAAATTATAAATTCGTTTTTCATTGCTAGGCCATTTTCAGACCACCCAGGTATTGTAGTTTATTTGCACATATTTGCACAAACAATATCTAGGTATGCAATTATATATTCTAAGAAATAACCTTTCACATGGAAGAAATAATATTATAGTTCTTGCAGATGAAAATGGAAGAAAATTATTTAGCGAACAAGAAATCAAGAAAGAAGTAAAACATTTCTACATGAATCTGTATAAAAGTGAGGATTGAAAATTTCAGAATCAACAGAAAAAATAGATTATGATAATACCTCTGATATACCTCCATTAGTAATCTTTGAAATTGAAAAAGCATTAAAAGTAATGAAAAATAACAGAGTTGCCAGAGAGGATGGTTTAATAATAGAGGTAATTAAAGAAGGTGTGGATATTGTAAAACAAGAATTGAAAATCCTCTTCAACAGAAAGGAGAAACACTCTAAATAGCAATAATGCAAACATTATTTTACTAAAAAATTTTAAAAAGGAAGTAAATTAAAACTCAAAAACTACAGACCTATTAGTTTGTTATCCTACATTTATTTATAAGCTTTTCACTAGAATTATAACCAATAGATTAGAAACAAGACTTTATTCAATATAACCTTCCGAACAAGCTGGTTTTAGAAAGAACGTCAGTACAATAGATTATGTTCAATCACTAAGCCTGCTTACTGAAAAATTCAATGAATACAACCTTCCTTTTCATATGGCCTTCATATATTTAGACCGAGAACTTTTCAAACCACCCACCTATTGTAGTTTATACAAGCATATTTAATAAACAATATCTAGGTATGAAATTATATATTTTAATAAATAACTTTTCACCACATCACCCTCATACCTTGAAATAGTTTCTCAGTACTATTTACATAAATCACATTTTTACTACCTAGCACATCAGCTGTCTTACCATTAACTCACCAATGGATCTCATACTGCTTACTGCTGCTATTTTGCTGCCATCTATGCATGCTGTTGTACTGTTACCATTCAGACACTCAATCTTACCATTATCTCCACTTACTTCCATAGAGAGTGACAATTCTATTCGGTGCAATCATTCTAGTCATGTTTAATTTGCACTTAATTGTATACTTCTATTTATTTAGTTTAACATCAAAGGCTTTCTTCATCATTTCTTTCAAAAAAAATGCCCTAATGAAGCTGCCAGATTATAGGTGTTTTTGAAGCTAGTCAATTTTAATTAATCTCTAGAGGATTGTGAAATGACTAAAAAAAAATCCCCGGCTTATAAGGTTTTAGAGTTGTAAAATAGTTTAAAAAAATTGTTCTGGTAGTGATGGAAATGGAAGTGATTGACTGATTGAATGAGAAGAAGAAAGCTAGTATGAAGAGCAAAAAGCAAAGGATGATTGTGTGTGGGCATTATGTTGGAATTCAGTCACTAGAGGTATAGTGAATAATGAGGTACATAAAACATTTTTCCAGGTGGCAAATTGAGACAAAATAGCAGAACCTTTACATGGAAAGAAGCAGCTGGCATCAGAATAGTGGCAATGGGCAAGAATGACTTGGATGATGAAGAAAAGGAATACGGAAAGGGATTTTAGTAAGTTATTGCAGAAGGTAAAGAATAATAGTGTTGTGGGAGAAAGAGGTCAGTGGGTTACAAAGATGTTGATAATAGTGAGAATCAAGATGGCTGAGTTCAATTTTGCAAAGGGCAAGCAGTTTTTACAGAGTGGATTTAAAGGGAAGTTGAACTTTTTTAAAGTTGATGGAGTGCATGTGAATGGGTTTAGTGTTAGACATTTGGAGTAACTGTTGCCCATTGAAATTCACAGAATCAAGATAAAGCTAATTTAGTTATGGATCACATAGAGATGAGGCAAGGTTGTGGAAAGACAGAGGAAGATGAATACACAATGATGAAGCAGTTATGGGGGCAGAGTGTTCAAATGTATGGTGATGGAGTGAGTGAGAGAGAGAGGGGTGTGATATAGCAGTACAGATTAAGTATGGAACAATGGTTTATTGGATTGGTATATTGATATACTGTCAGGGAATTGAAATAGAAGAATATAGAATTTTCTGGAAGGATAGGAAGGTGGAAAATGGTACATGAGAAAAGATTTTGAAGTTGCTTTCTGTGAAGTTGAAATTTAGACGAGAAACTTTTGGGAGAGAGAGAGAACAGCAATCATTCTGAATAAGATCATGCCAGTGTAACAGGGCTTCAGAATTTTCTGTAAAGAGAAGATGATAATATTTAAAACTGCTTGTAAAGAGAAGACAATCCTCATTTCATAGGATACTATGTTTGGTTTCAGTACCATGTAGTGCAAGAACAGAATTTTGATTTCACACATCATCATCATCAAATTCCTGATATGTACCCTCAAGGGGTGTACAGGATATGATAGTACTTCATGAAAAACTTACATCATTACTAACTTCCTATCTACAGACTTCTTCCAAATCAATCTGTTACTGGTCAAGGCTCCAACATTATCAGATCTTATATTTCTATCTTCTAAGCCACTTTTTACTATATTAATCCACCTATATCTTGGTATTTATCTGGATCTTTTTCCTGCCAACCTGGCAGAGAACACTTGTTTTGCTAATCTTTCCTCTCCCATTCTGTTTAATTGACCATACCACCTGAGATTTTTATTTATTTATTTATTCATATGATGATATAATGGCTGCGAGGCCCCTTTCATGGGTTAGTACGGCACCATCTCAATCCCCACAAATTTCATCCGGGCTCGGGACTGGCACAGCTGACGAATCAGGCCTATGGCTGGGTCTTAAGTATTCCTGACTATAATCTGTGTGTTCACAGGGCGAGATTGCCTGTTTGCGGGAGGAAAAACCCCAGATAACCATGGGAGAAAAACCCTGCTGTCCAAGCCCAAGACCGGCTAACTTGGCTATGTCTGAGAAAGATCCTTAAGCTCCTCATATCGGCGACGAGAATGAACCCAGAGCACTCCTTTCCCAGGCATGTGGTTGCAAAGGGCATAACCACTAGGCTAACTGCACGGACTACCACCTGAGATTAGCTCTGCTAACACATTCCTCGATGCTAAGAATGTCAATTTCTTTCCTAATATCCATGTTTTAAATACGATATTGCCATTGATGCCATCTGTTCTCACCCCCTAATCTTTCTCAGGACTCTCATATCTGTGGTCTCTAATCTTTGGTTAAGTGTTTCATTTCACCCAGCTCTCAGATCCATAAGTTAAAATTGGTTTGAATACTGTCTTGTATACAGCTGATTTAGTGTTTTCACTGATTTCTCTCTTATCCCATATAAATTTATTCAGTTGACTTCCTACCATTCAGGTTTGTTGATTCTGTTGTATATTTTCATATTTAATTTAACATTTTCACTAAAAATCATGCCTAAGTAGCTGACATGTTTTACTTGTTCTTTAGGTTTTCCATTTTCAATACTTCTGCCTATTTCATTGTCTTTGTCTTGTTATTGCTGACCTTCATAACAAATCTATCACATCATTTATTCAAGCAATCTTGAAGTTATTCAAGCAATCAAGCAATCTTGACTAAATTGAATGGAAACCTGTACTGGATTTATTTAGAAGTATAACATCATCTGATCAAGAGTTGAGATTAGCATCTCCAATTTTGATATCAGGTTTAATACAACTTTCCTTCATAATGATCCATATAGATAATAAATAACAGAGGGGATAAAAAAGGGGTGCTTAAGAGTCAAAGCTGTATAGCTGAGAGGAGACCTCCACATAGCCTTTAAAGGAATGTGGAGAACCGACCAGGGCTTCTGACCTAATGTCAAATCCTTACCTTCTCGTTGTGCACCCTGTTGGGTATCTACCTGTATACTGAACAAACGAGGATGGGCTGGCAATTTGGGATTTAGCTGACCAAATTGTATTCTTATTGGCTTAAACCAAAATACAAAATGTGGTACAACATGACAAACTTTCATGCTGGCTGGGGCATCGCCCGGTTAAACAACGCTCCCGTTGTTTTCGCCTGGGAACCAGGGCGAACAGCGAAAAGTCCGCTACTGGAACAATTCTGAAAACACACCCCCAACTCAACATCACCAGAGTTAAAGATCGGTACTATCAACATAAGATGATTGAATGGCAAAGAAATGGAGCTAGCTGAGGAATTTGATAAGTACCAGATCGACATAATAGGGGTGACTGAAACAAAAAAAAAAAAAAAACTGGTGAGATCTTTCTGAGCAATAAATACAAAATGTTATATTCAGGAAATGACAATCAAGGAAAAGAAGGAGTAGCCATAGTATTCAACACTAAATACGAGGCTAATCTTCTTGAATGGCAGGCAGTCTCAAGTAGAGTTATGTGGGCAAATATCAGAATGGGAAACTGGATAATGAGACTTATTTGTGCCAATGGTCCCACAGAAGGTTCAACCAAGGTAGAAGTGGAGGAATTTTTTGAGGCTTTAGAAAAAGCAACTGACACAATGAAAAGGGAAAAGTCAGTCATTGTTGGGGATCTAAATAGCAGAGTAGGAAGTGATTGTCAGACATACAAAAATATTTTTGGAAAATTTGGTGAAAAGAGCAAAGCTAATAATAATGGCAAATACCTGTTGGATTTCTGCTCAGGACATGGACTGGTTATTACAAACACCATGTTACAACATAAAAATGTGCAAAATTCACATGGAGAGAAGAGGCAAGGAATAAGAAAAGTCTCATTGACTATGTTATTGTTAATAGTAATGTTTTCTCACTGGTGCAAGACACTGTAGTGTACAGAGGATTTGAAATTGAAAGTGATCACTATTTAGTCTTGAGCAGCATAAAATTGAATTTCATATTGAAAAGAATAACATGTAAAGAAAGTTTTAAAGCGAATAAAAGTTGAGCAGCTTTCAGATGTGAACTGTACACTAAAATACACAAAGATTATTGAAGAAAAAATGAAAAAGTCTGAGAACAAGAACCAAATCTTGGAGATTGAGTGGCAAGCCTTGAAGAAAACTCTGATTGATTCAGTCAGAGAGGCATGTGGTGAGATTTTCTGCTTAAGTCATTCACTTATTGAGTGAATGACTTAAGTAAATGTAAGACCTGGGGGAAGCAAGAGGTATCATGGAAGAACAGGATAGTAAGGTGAGCAAATTTGTGAATGGAGAGGTGAGCGGCACAAGTGGAGAGAAGGAATACGGAGTGGACAGGGGGGATACTGCGTAAAAAGTGTAGATCATGGTTTCAGGAGTAGATGTGTAAGTACACAAGAAAGGATTAAGACAGTCGCAGATGTGGGAGTGATATTTAGGTCTGAGGAGGGGTGTAGTATCAGTGATGATAGACATGAATGGACAGGGGTGAGTATAGAGGAGTCATATCTAAGAAGTAGGTCGTGGAACATGTTATAGAAAGAGAAATGAGCTAGTGTATATGTTTACAAATGCTGGAAGTATTCAAAACAAGGGGAATGGAACTGTATCATTGATAGAGTTCATTCATCCAAAAATTGTTGGTATAGATGAGATATGGTTGAACGAGGATGACATTCTCACAGCAATAGAGATGAAGAGATACTGTGTCTCCACAAAGACAAAGCAAAAAAGGGAGGAGTGTTATTGATGATGACAGAGGAGTTGTGCCCATCTAGGGTGGAGATGCCAGGAGCAAATACTGAGAGTGGTTTCGGTGTGAAGTGGTCAAGATGAAATGTTTAATAGGGTGTTGCTATAGACCTGGTAATTGGAAGGCAGTGAGAAGGAAATGTTTAGAATGATGAATTTCTTGAGTTTTTAAGGAATAACTATCTTAAGCAGTACGTAACAGAGGCCACACATGGATCGAATAGGGCCAAGGATTTCATTATCTCATCAGAAGATATTGTGTTGTAAATGAAGTGTCACTCCATTTTGCCAAATGGAGTGACACTTCATTTACAACACAATTGTAAATGCGACCATGAAGTGATCACTTTGGTGGTCGCTGTCATATCAGGACTTTTGTGAGAAAGAGTTACATGTGGAACCATAAGGTGGGCGATTATGGCAAACTTAGGTGACAGCTTACAGCGATATCATGGAAGGAAAAATTACATGGGAAGGAAATCAATGCTGCTTGGTCTCTACTCAGGAATTGTCTGGGAGAGGCAATGACTGAGTGTATTCCTAAGGTGAAGAGATTAGGTGTAAAACAGATGACTGAAGAGGTGAAGCATGCAATCTGGAAGAAAAAAGGCACTGGGGAGGTGGTACAAGATGAACAGAGATAACCAGTTATGAAGAGTACAAAGAGCAAGCAAGGAAGATGACTCACTTAGTAAGGGCAGCAAAAGTGCAGCATGAGCAGCAGTTAGCAAATGATGCTAAAAGAAATCTTAGGGAATTTTTTTGATATGTTGCCAGATAGACTTGAAATTTCATGGACATTTTGCTAAAATTGTGAGGATGACACAGTGAATTAAGGAAATGATGCGGAGTTCATTGAAGTACCCCATCCTTGTGATTGTAACATAATGCAAAACTTGAGAGCAGTGGGAATGGGAAGGAACCACTGATGGTGATTGTTCATTCTTACTTCTACACTGACATGTAAAAGTAAGTTTTTTCTTGCTCCTTTCTTCAATGCTATTAGAGTATTCAGGGGTTAAGGGTGAATCTTTCCTATTTTTCTATTTCATCTTATGCAGTGGGAGTCTATCTAATCTAGAAGATGGAAATCCTAACCCACCTGGCCAACATGGGATGAATTGGGGGAAAAAAACTTCCCAGATACGTGGAAAGGGTCTCTGCAATCCTTCCACTTTTTTCTTGTAGTGACTTCACTCCAAAATGCTAATATGGTTGTGCCTTATAATACATCTCATGTTGCATCAGTTGTCAAGCAGAATAATCAGAGCTGTGTTCAGAGCTAAGGCAGAGGGTCCTGTTCAAGAAATATATTACAGTTTCCAACAAAAGTCAGTGATATTGTGAATGAGGAACACAGAAAATATAGGATTAATTTTAGAAGGGAATTTTACATAGGCACATGGAATATTTGGGATCTACAGATAGGTACTCTTGAGATTGTAAAGAAATGGAGAGATAAAAAATTGACATCCTGAGAATTAGAGAGACCAGATGGAATGGAGATCACTTCAAAAAGGATGGTAAGCTAGTTGTTTACTCAGGAGATGATTCAAAGCATCATTGGGTAGCTGTGATACTGAACACAGTTCAGGCAAGAATCATTCTTGGTTATAACCCTGTTAATGATAGGATACGTTCTATTATACTTAAGGCTCATCCTACCAATGTATCAATAGGGGTAGTTTATGCACCCCTACAGGGATAGGTCTGATGAAGAGAGTGAGGAATTGTATGAAAAATTACAGACTGATTTGGACTACCTACCAAGGAGAGACATACTTTACATCTTAGGGGACTTAAATGCAGATGTGGGGAAAGAGTATAAGAGTTAGGCCTGAGTGTGCCATGATTGGTCTGGGTGAACGTAACACCCGTGGTGAAACTGTTGGAATTTGTCCATGCTAACAGATTAGTTATTACTAATACCTGCTTCTAGAACCACCCACAATGGATCCTATACTTGGATATTTATCATCAATAGGTCAAGGCACCAGATTGATGACATCCTGGCTCTCCAGCAGTGGAAGACAAGCATCTCTGATGTGCATACTTATCCTGGAGCAGAATGTGGTACACACCATCAGCTAGTAAGAGCCAAAGTAACACTAAGACTCTGAAAACTTCCAAGTAAGGCACATCCCAATAGACTGGATATTAGAGTAATTCCCAGCATTTCACAGAAGAAGCATAAACTTGGTTGGATGATTTTTTGGAGACCAATGAAAACTAACTAGAAATGCTTTGGGAGAGAGTCAAAGTGATAATACAGGGTACAGTCAACAAGTATCTCGTCCCAATAAGAAGACCAAGAGACCCTTGGATATCAGATTCAACATGGGAACTAATCAAATGAAGGCGGTTGGAAAAACAAAGAGATGCAGAGATTGAAGAATATAAGATATCACACAGAGAAGTCAGAAGAGCCATCAAGCAGGACAAGGAAAAGTTTTATACCAATAAATGTGAACAGATCGAGGTCCAGATGAGGAGGCTCAATTATAAAATGTTTTATTTAGTTTGTGACCTAAAGCACAAGTTCAAGCCCAAATTGAATGGCATCAAAGACAGGAATGGATCATTACTAACAGAAGAATTGGAAATCAAAAACAGAGGGAAGGAATACTGTGAGGAGCTGTACAAAATACTGGAAAGAAAATTTAGATGAGTCCTCTCACCGGGAAATTTCCGATTTGGAACCTCGTCCACTTAGGCATGAAATTGAAAGAGCAGTTAAGCAGCTTAACAACAGTAAGGCTCCAAGTACAGATAGAATCCCAGCAGAGTTAATTAGGCCACAAGAGATGGGGGGATAAGAGTGTTTTATAGATTGATTACAAGGATATGGGAGACAGGATCGTGGCCTAGAGACTGGAAGAAGTCACATAAGAAGGGAGATATGAAGGATTGCAATAACTACAGAAGTATTAGGGTAATATCTCATCCAAGCAAAATTTTATTGAAAATCATGGAAAACAAGACTGAGGCCAAAGTTAAGGCAGAGATGCCTGAGGAAGAAGCAGGTTTTAGAAAACGTAAGGGCACTCGAGATTAGATCCTTTGCCTTAGACAGATCACAGAAAAATATAAAGAATTTAGACTCCTACGGTAATTTGTTTCTTAGACTAGTGTAAAGCTTTTAACTATTCAGCATGTAAAACTGTCTTAAGTAATGAAAAGAATGGGTTTTCCTCAACACACTATCAGGTTGATAGCCAATTTGTACATGAGCAAGAAGCCACAGTAAGAACAAGTGTTAGATTAACTGATTGGCTTCAGGTTGGAAAGGGAGTTAGGCAAGGATGTTTACTTTCTCCTCAGTTGTTTAGTATATATGCTGATGACATCATGTGTGAAGCATTGGATGCGTCACAGGTAAGGATAGGTGGTAGATTGATCAGTAATCTGAGGTATGCTGATGATACCGTACCCCTCTGTAATGACAAGGAAGAACTAGGACAAATTCTTGATAAAGTTAGCAAGATCATTAATAACAGAGGACTTCAACTCAATCCTAGTAAGACAAAGATTATGGTTCTCAAAGGAAATACAAACAGGGAAGCTCCTAAGAAACAAGTGTACCTTAATGGATAAAGAACCGAGGAAGTCGGCAAGTTTGAATACTTGGAATCCATTATTAATGTGAAGAATTGCTATTCAGAAGTCGTCAAAAGAAGATAAGGAATGGCTAAAACAAGTCAGAGATTTGTCTAAAAATCTGGAAGGACAGATCTAACTTCATGGAAACAAAGTTGAGCATTTTGGATGCCGTTGTTTTTCCAACAGCAACTTATGGATGTGAGACTTGGAGCCTAAAGAAGTCAGATAAGAAAAGATAGCTGCTTTTGAGATGCATTGTTACAGAAGACTGTTGAGGATATCATATATTGAAAGATGTACAAATGAATGGAGATGTTAGAAAAGATCAGCAGAACTTTAAGGTTCCTTTAGGATATTGACAGAAGAAAGTTAAAATATTTTGGACACATTGAAAGGATGGAAGGAAGACTTCTCAGAACAGTAACAGAAGGTAAAGTTCCTGGAAAAAGAGGAAGGGGCAGACCGTCAATGAGATAGATGGATCGTGTGTGTGGAGTGACTGATCTTCAGAGAGTTGAAGCCTCCAGAAAAGCATTCAGCAGGACTAAATGGCGAGGACTGGTGTGGCACATCTGTGGATGTCCAATGAACAGAAAAAGAAGAAGAGTACAACACTTTGATTAGGCCACATATGGATTCCTATGCACAGATTTGGTAGCCAGGCTTTCAAAAGGATGATGAGATGTTGGAGAGGGTCAAGAGATGATTAACCGAGTTGGTTTCTGATCCCTGGGATGTGGAATATGAGGATAGATCGAGAGATTGCAAATTACAGAGCCTAACTGATAGAAGGAAGAGATGAGACATGATCGAGACATATAAGTTTGCAAGGGATAATTACCAGATTAACATGGATAAGATTTTTCATAGAATATCAGGAGATGGGGGTGAATGATAGGCCATCCCTGGAAGCTGTATAAGGTGGGTGTGAGCAAGGGGATAAGGAATAGATTTTTGCATGGAGAGTGGTGGGTAATTGGAATGCATTGCCTGAGTGTGTGGTGAGTGTGGAGACAAGTGAATGCATTCAAGTTAAGGTTTTTTCATGACACTTTTTCATAAAGTGTCAGCTAAATGTTTTTAGTCATACACCCATTATTTTAGACAGCCTTCATTCCTGCATATGGTTATGCTAAGAATATCTTCATTCTTTTCTCTCTTTGCTATGAATCATGATGTTAACCTCAATCTCTCTTTATGGCATCTCTGGACCTCCAGAAGACCTTTGACAGTGTCTCTCCTCAAGCTATGCTTCGAGCACTGTCTACTGCAAGATGTCCAGAAGTTTTCCTTGATCCAGATCAATGGCCATTCCAATGCCAGATTTTCACTCAAAGAAAGTGCACATCAAACAATAGAAGTCTTACTAATCATGATGCCTTCCAATTTAATCAGGGTACAAAAGTGTATAGAGGTAATATGAAACTAGAAGGGACCATTACCTCCTATCATTAATGAGAATAAAAATTTAATTTAAAAAAGTATATTACAGATTGAAAGGAATCAAATTCAGAGTATTCTGATGTGAATTCTAGATTGAAATACAGAAATATTTTTAGGGAAATCAAATAGTTTATAAACAACAACTAAACTTTAGAGAGCGACTCGGAAATCTGAAAAAACACTCAATGACTCAGCAGTAAAATACTGTGAAGTTGTTTGCAGGGAGACAAAATAAAAAACTATGGCAATTTGAAGTTAAATTTTGTTGCTCTTAGCAAGCCAGTCCATGTGCTCATTGCGAATATATAGAAAAATGTAGAAAGAGCTAAATTATGCATAAAAACTGCTCAAAGAAATGGAAACATTTCAGAAAAAAGCACAAGAGAATGTCATTTTATTTTTATTTTCTCCTTTTATTGTGCATACCAAATGTTTTGGGAGCAAACAAAGAAATATTAGAAACAAAAGGAAGAGTACCGGAAAAGAAATCAAAAGTAATAATAAAAACTGAGTATTGAAAATATTCTCGATGGCTTGAGTAATTTTTTTGAAAAAGTATGAAATAAAGTAACAAAGAAACAGAACCATGATAAAAAAATATCCCTGAAGAATGCAATCAAAAGTATATTTCACAATAAAGGAAATAAAAAAAAATCACTGCACAGAAGAAATACAAAAAGGTAGAGGAGGAAGACAACCAATAATCATACTTTGGAGATCAATAGTCAAGGCAATAAATGAATCCTGTCATTAATTTGTATTCATTTCATTAACTATTCATGTTTAAAATACAATCTTAGAATAACAAGAGGGATGAGGTTAACTTAAGCCTGTGAACATGACAACGCAATTTCATTCATTAAAGCAGTGACCATATTCCTGACATTCCTAATATGTATGTGTGTGTGTGGTACTAATTAGGTTACTATGAATAAATTTTTAATGAATATTTTGAGGTGGACTATATAGCATTAGAAAAAATGAGTTAAGTGCACTATTTTTAAGAGATTATCATTGCAGATTATATTATTATATTATAGAACGTAAACCAAATGGCCAACACCTGATATCCTAAACAAATAATTAAATATAAGCCAGTTGTAAAGAGAAGGCTGGGTAGACCTCAAAAGAGGATATTAGATGGATAATGAGACTGGAACAGACCAATATAGTATGTATGCTATTGGTGGTGGTGGTGGGCAGTAGATGGCATTGGTTTAGATCACAGGTGGCGAACCTATGGCATGCGTGCCAGAGGTGGCACGCTCGAGAATTTTGCTGGCACGTCAACGATTTACACATAGTATGCTTTTATACGCTTATAAATTATTCCACCCTTTCTTTTAATTGTTGCAATACGTACAAGTTAAATTTTGTTTTACAGGAGAGAGCAGCTATGAAGACATGAATTCTATTGGTGTGGTATTAACAAAAGATCACGCGACCCTTTAAAGACATATGGAACCGACAATTTTTGTGTTGAAATGATAATTCTCTTCAACCGAATTCCATAGCATCTGTCATAACAACATTCAGTATATATTTCTTAATTTTAAGACAATCACGACAGGGTGTCGTTTATCGTTCCGACAGAACTTCTCATTACCGGCGCGCTCTACTCAGACAAAGTTTCAACCCTTGGTTGATTTTTATTGTTGCTTGTTTGCATTTAACTGGAAGGGGAACTCACACAAGCATTATATGGCATGTTTCAATTCGTGGTAAATTTTATTTGAAGTAAGCCTTTGTGATCTTCATAATGACATTGAGAATTTCAAATGCAATCAAACAAACACTTATTTCATGTAATTGAAAAATTAGATAAGAGTTTTAGTTAGATACTGTGTTTCCAGTACAGTATATGGCTTTGCTTGCATCCGTATGGTTTCTGTGAGGGGAGTACATGTGATTCATTAGTTAGAATAAGGTGCCTCTGCACCTTATTCAGAGATACAATAAAACTTTTTTTTTACCCTTGCATCTACAGTACATAATGGCTGTTGGGGAAGGAGTGTTGTTTTTGTGTGGGAGGTATATATGCAAAACGTTTTAATTTTTTTTTTCATAAAGTGAAATCAGAGGTGCCAGTTATATGCGAGGGCAAATTATATTTGATGGCAAGCGTTCGCCGACAAGTCGACATCCTTTTGCTGCTTCCCCTGCTCCGCTGACTTCTATGGCGAGTTATTACAATGCATAAATATTTTTCTCACTACCGTTTTTTTTTTTTTTCAAACCAACATCATCATCATCATCATCATCATCATGCATATCAAGGATTCAGGCCTAGCATGGCCTGTTCCTAGAAGTCATCGTTGAATCGTTTAAGAGGACGTCCTGGTTTACTTTTTCCTAATGGCTTGTACTTGAATGCTTGTTTTGGTAATCTTTCGGTTTTCATTCTTTGAATGTGTTCCATCCATTTATCTTTATATTTTAATTTTTTCTATTACTGGTTCTTGGTTTAATTCTTTCATAATTTCTTCGTTTCGTTTGTGATCAAATAGGGTATACTTTGCAGTTTTTCTCATAAACTTCATTTCTGCTGTTGTTCATCTTTGTTTATCTTTTTGTTTTATTGTCCAGATTTCGCTTCCATACATTAAGACTGGAAGGGCTAATGTATTGTATACTTTTAGTCTGGTTTGTTTTTGAACTAGGTTTGGTTTAAATATAGAGTTAATTACACCTGTTATTTTTCAATATTTTGCAATTTTTACGTTTATATCTTTTTCATTTTCATATGTGATCATACATCCTAGATAATTAAATGAATGCACCTGTTCTAAGATCTTGTTATCTATTACTATTTTTGTTCTTGCTGGATCTTGTCCTTTAAAGGCCATAGTTTCTGATTTTTCTGTTAATAATATCATACCATAATTTTTGGATATCTCACTTAGATCTAAAATAGCTTTCTGTAGTTTATCTTCAGAATTTGTAATTATTATTTGGTCGTCGGCAAAGAGGAGAGTGTTTAAGTTTACTGTAGAAGAAAGTTTAATTTCCTTGATGTAAATTTTTATTCCATTTTATTATTATTTCATTTAAGTAGATATTAAAAAGAGTTACTGAGAGGGGGGACATCCCTGTCAGCCCCTTGGTTTATCTCTGTTGTATATGAAAGTTCGTGATTTAATCTTATTTGTATTTGATTATTTTCATATATACTTGTGATAGCTTTGAGGATATTATTTGGTATTTGTCTTTCTTTTAATATGTTAAATAATATGGTTCTTTTAACTTTGTCAAATGCTTTTTCAAAGTCAATAAATGCAATATGTGTTTCTAAATTGTATTCTCTTCTTTTCTCTATTATTAATTTTAGGCAAAAGGCCAGGTCTATACATGATCGTCCTTTTCTGTACTTCTAAAATAAAGTTTTCAGAATATTGCATTAGTTTGCTATTTAAGATTCTGCTATATATTTTGTAACAGGAATTTAGTATAAAAGTTTTTAGGGTTATCTCTATTACCTTTTTTAAAGATAGGAATCAGAATTGCTTTTTTCCATTCTATTGGGGGATACCAGTTGAATAAATTTTATTTAAAAATAATAAGAGTCTTTCTTTGAATCTAGTTCCTGCATATTTATACAGTTCTGAACCTAGTTTATCTTCTCCAGGTGATTTTCCGTTTCTTGTTTCTTTCAGGCTGATTTCTAATTCTTCTTTAGTTATTTAATTTTCATTTCGTTAATAGTTTGCCAATTGTCTTTTTTAAAATATTTGTCTGTCCACAATTCTGTGTAGTAATTTAGAAATTCTTCTAATTTCAATTCAGTGTTTAATTTTATGTTTTCTTTGGTATCTACATTTAAGTGTTTCAAAATTTTATATACATTGGGTCTTATTTTGTATAAATCATGTTCTAAATTAGAAACAAATTTGTTCCATGATTCTCTATGTCTTTTTCTGACTTCTCTTTTAGCTATGGCTATTATTCTTTTATATTCGATTTCATCTTCTAATCTTTTACTGCTTAACATCTGTGATAGGCTTCTTTTTTCTTTTTGATTATTTCTTTCTTTGTATCATCCCAGATCTTCAGTTTTTTCCTTTTATTGAATTTTTTGGTATTTCCTAAACTTTCATTTGCTGCTGCATTTAGTATCGTTTTTATATTGAGCCATTCTATTTCTTCATTTTGTTTTATTTTGTCTAGCTATTAGTTAATTTGTTCATATAGCCATTGTACATTTGTGTCATTCAATAGTCTAGTTTTATAAACAAATGTTTCAATTTTTCTTTCTGTTCTTGTTACTTGTAGCCATTTAGGTGGTAATCTTAATTTTATTTTAACAAGGAAGTGGTCACTGCTTATTTCATATCCTCTGTGAACTCTAACATCTGGTGAAAATTTTGATGTCTTTTCATTTAGTATAAAGTAATCTAATATTGATTTCCATCCTCTTGCTGCCCAAGTATATTTATATATGTCTTAATGTTTATAGAAGGAATTCATTATTATTAGGTTATTATAAACTACAAAGTCAATCAATTTTTTACCATTACTGTTTAGAGTATGTTCTCCATGTATTCCTATATTATTATTAATTTTCGTGTTTCCAATTTTTGCATTTAAGTCTCCTGCTAAAATTATGTAATCATTTTTATTTATGTTCTTATATATGTTTTGTAGCTGATTATAAAAATCAATATTATTTTGTTCTCTTCCCTCTTCTGGGGCATATAAATCAATTATTGTTAAATAGCCTCTATCTATTTTTATTCTAGCTTCTATTATTCTATCATTCCATAATTTATAATGTTTTAACTGTTTTGAAAGGGAGTTATGAATCCAAATCATGACTCCTGCTTGTGCTCTTTGGTCTCTGTCAACTCCACTGTATATCACATTAAAATGTTCAGTTATCATGGTTCCAACATCATTAAAATCAATTTAATAATACAATAATCAATTTTATACTGAATAATATTATAAATTTTTGGTAATCAGAATGGGATATGTCAATGAAATTTACCACAAGTTAATGTAATGATGTTGGCCTGAGGAAACTACAATATTGTAGCAGTAGTGCTGTGATTGATAGCTAATTTAAATGAGTACTTTTATATTTCTCAACATGCTACACCATATACATAAGTGTACTAATACTCTTTATGATTATTCCATAATTAATTATTAATACTTATTTACTAAAATAAATAGCCAAAAGACTTCACATCAGCGATACAAATTATATAAATTAAGTGGATATTAAATCCAACATTAAACGTTAGTTTAATGTATGAACTTTAAAAAAATGGGAATGGTATTTATGAGTAAGTTTGTTGGGACATGGTCCTCTAATACCGTAAGAATAAATATAAATACAGTAAAAATATAGTCTTATAGAAAGAGAATTGAGAATGATTGGTCCTTAGGATTCCCTGGCTTTTCCATTTTCTAATCGCACGTGCGTTCATTATGCATTTTGCACCGAGCATCCGCCAGTAGGCAGAAGTAAGCAGTGGCAAGTGCATTATTGTTGCGTATGTGCACTGTTTTGTTTTTGCTACTGTAAATGGGAATTATAAAGATAATTTAATTTAGGCATATAATAAAATGTTCATTTTTTTTAAAACTATAAAAAATGCATTTGATTTAAGTTTTGAGTTATTTTGTTACAGTTCCACTGAACATGGCTGGCGAAAATAGAAAAAAATTATCACAGTCAAGCAGCAGAGAGTTCGAAAGCTGGTGGACTGAAGAATATGACATGATTAACAAATACAATAATGCAATACATGTTTTATGTTCCGGGACAGTTGTGTGCAGAATGTCGTAAGTAAAACGGCATTATGAGACAAACCATAAATCACTCCTTGAGGAAAGCAAGGACGAACAGAAAGAATTTAATGCTCAGGCAATTAAAAATAGGAATATCCAGTCAACAACCCTAATGAAATTTATCGGCAATCGTTCAAATATAATTGCTGCTAGTTTTTTTGCCTCAATCTGTCTAAAATGTAATTGCCAAACATGGGAAACCTTTTAGTAATGGGGATTATATAAAAGAAGCATGGTTAAAATGCGCACCAGTTCTCTTTGAAGATTTTGAAAACAAGGAAAAAAATTATTCAAAGAATAAAAGATATGCCTTTGGCTAGAAACACAGTGAAAGATAGAATCATAGAAATGGCTAAAAATATAACTCGTCAGCAAAAAATAGATATAAAATCTTCTGGTTTAATTTCTCTTTGTCTTGATGAGAGTACTGAGATAACTAGATCAGCTCGTTTAGCAATTTTTATTCGTTATTCTGTTGGGAATAATATCAAAGAAGAATTGATAAGTTTAACATCATTAGCAAACAACAACAAAAGGAATAGATATTTGCAACGCAGTTGTAAATGCACTTGCTGAAAGAGATATAGATCCTTCCAAAATTGTATCAGTAACTACTGATGGTGCTTGCAGTATGACTGGAGAGGAAAATGGGTTCATCAATTTATTTACCAAACGTATTGGACATTCAGTTCTGGGTTTTCATTGTATTATACATTGGTAGGTTTTATGCGCAAAGGCTAGTTTCAAGCCACTGGAAGATATTATGAACATTGTAATAAAATTGGTCAATTTTATATCGGCACATGCTTTAAATAAATGAAAATTTATAGAATTATTAAGTGAGGTAAACTCGGTGTACAATGGTTTATTTATGTACAACAACGTCCAATGGTTAAGTCGGAGGAAAGTTCTTCAAAGATTTGTTGAGTGTTTAGATGAAATCAGGCTTTTTTTACATAATGAGAAAATAATTGAAAAATACAATCAATTAATGAACGTTGAATGGCTTTCGAAATTAATGTTTTTTACTGATTTGTGTTTACATTTAAATGAATTAAATGTTAAACTGTAAGGTGTTAACAAGACAATTATTGTCATGTTTCATTTAATCAGAGCATTCGAAGCTAAATTACCAATTTTTAATCGTGACGTTAGTTCCAATACCTTCCGATATTTTCCAAATACAAAAAATTCTTTGCAGATCTAGAATCCCATGAAAAAACAGATCAAGTTAAATTCACAAAAGAGTTTTCTACATCAATATAAAGAGCCAATAGGCTTCAATTCAACGCTGCAAACATTATTTAAATTAAGGGGACATTAAATTCCACATTGTTTTAAAGCCGAATAAGAAACTCAAAGATGTTTCACGCCGAATATAGCAAACTATAAAAGTTTCGGTGGATAGTAGCGTACGCTAAATCACGTAGTTCAACACTAGGGCAACTCGTAGCAGAGGAGGATATAGTTCTGATAATAGTGATCAGAACTATATCCTCCTCTGCTACAAGTGATCAGAACTATATCCTCCTCTGCTACAAGTTGCCCTAGTGTTGAACTACGTGCTTTAGCGTACGCTATAATCTGCCGAAACTTTTATAGTTTGCTATATTCGGCATGAAACTCTTTGATTCCTATCTTTGAGTTTCGGTTTTAATCGGTTTAAAACAATGTGGGATTTAAAATCCCCTTAATTTAAATAGAAGTTTTTACAGTTATTCAGTCACAAATTTTCTTCAAGATTTATGCAGTTCAGGCAATTTGCTAAGACATCAAAATTTATTTTGCATCCAGACACAACATCAGCAGATAAACTCAATTTGGAGATTTTCGAGTGGCTGAATTTGGAAGATATAGAATTGCAATTAATCGATTTTCAATCTAGTTCCATATGGAAACACAAGTTTGTCGATTTGAGAAATGACTTGGAAATAATGCAAAATGATTGATTATTGGGCACAATTAAAAAGAATGCAGAAGAGGAAATATTGAAAACCTGGAATGCCATTCCTGAAACCTTTTGCTGTTAAAAAAAACTAGCGATGGCTATATTATCAATTTTCTCCTCTACATATGCTTGTGAGTCATTATTTTTCGAAATAAATTTTATAAAAGACAGTTTAAGAAATAGAATGACTGATGAATCGCATTCGGTGTGTGTATTACTAACAGTGACAAAATATGAACCTGATATAAAGCATTTGGCATCTAATGTACAACAGCAAAAATTTCATTAATAAATTGATATATTGATATTGATAAACTAATAAACTGATAATAGGTTGATATTGATTTGTATATGACAATGTGTATGCCAAATTATGAGTTCATTTTTATGAAATTCTATGTTAATTTTTAAACTTGTCTCAATAAAATTCAGCAATCAATTTTGTATTAATTTTTCCCCTATTAAAAACTTCACAGCATCAGCAACTTGATTTGTAAATATTTGGCACGCGCCGGCACGTCAGCAACTTGATTTGTAAACTTTTGGCATGCGCACATAAAAAGGTTCGCCACCACTGGTGTAGATGATGGAGATGGATGTAAGTGGTGGAGACGGAGAGTTGTAGAGTAGGTACCCTCCCTCAATAAGTCTTGGGGCTCCTTGGAGGTGCCACAAAATAATAATATCTATAATTAGCATTATGATTATGTTCATTACAGATTACATATTATTACAAAAAGATGCAAAAAAAATTATAGCCTATTTAGAATTTTGGACTTACTGCATTGCTTGTATTAATATCTATGCTTCCTTTAAGATATTCCAAAACTTTTTCTAAGTTTCCTGCTCTTGCTGCTCTCAGAAAACTAGCATTGCCATCACTCTGAAAAAAAAAGAGAACGTTAACAACATAAAAGTAACGACATATCAAGATGCCATCTAGCATTATGAATCATCAGGACTTTTTCTTTTTATAGAAACTTTTAAGATGGTACAAACAATACTGAATACATAAGTGCTAACAAAATTAACTCAAAATAAGGAACCAGAAATCTGAGGAGTGTTGTTCATTTTTAAGAAGCAACCTTTCCAAGCAAGATCATAAAGATGTTAAATATTATTATTATTACCCCAAGACCTCATGAAGTCAAAGACTCATCTGGGAGGTCCTTTTATCACACACACACATCTCATCATACCGTGTCTTAAACACACTCAAACTCCTTGCAGACACCACACTCTCAGGCAAGGCATTCCAATCATTCACAACTCTGCATGAAAAAAACCTGCCTCTCACTCCCCTACTCACACCCTCTTTATACAGTTTCCAGGGATGAACTCTGGTTCTCCCCTGATCTCCCACTATTCTCTGTAGAACTTCTCCACCATTGATCTTATAATAACCCCTTACCAACTTGTAGGTCTCTATCATATCTCCCCTCTTCCTCCTCTCCACCAGACTCTGCAAATTACATCTTCTCAATCTTTCCTCATACTCAACATTCCAGAGGTCAGAAACTACCTTAGTCAGTCGCCTTTGGACCCTTTCCAACATCTCATCCTTCTGAAAACCCGGTGACCAAATCGGGGCAAAATAGTCCATGTGTGGCCTAATCAAAGCCTCTACCTACTTCTACACATCAGTGTCCTCTGCATCATTCCCAGAAGACTTTGTGTTGTCTTCACAATTTTGGCAATGTGTCCCCTAAATTTTAGATCCTTATCCACTATCACCCCCAGATCTCTTATTTCCTCTACCTCCAACAATATATTCTCACCAAGCATAAATTCTGCATCTCATCTTTGTTTTCCAAATTTTAAAACCTTACATTTTGCAACATTGAACTCACATCCCCATTTCCGTGCCCAATCACTCAATTTATTCAAGTCTTCTTGTAAGGCCACAACATCTTCACTACCTTTTATGGTTCACCCCAACTTTGCATCATCTGCAAAGAACTGAATATCTCCATCCAAATCTTTGCCAATATCATTAATATACAAGTTGAACAGTAATGGCCCTAAAACAGACCCCTGAGGCACTCCACTAGTGACTTTCATTTTCATATCGCACCCCCATATACAACTTGTTGATACCTATTAGATAGCCAGTCTCCAATCCAATGCACTAATCTAATATCCAACCCCATCTGCTCTAGTTTGACTGTCAACTTATCATGAGGTACTCTATCAAAAGCCTTTGCGAAATCCAAGTATATTACTGTGTATCCTTCTCCTCTGTCCAAGGAAGCAGTCACTTTATTGTAATAAGTAAGTAGACTAGTAAAACATGACCTCCCTTTAGCAAATCCATGCTGTCCATCAAAGATAATACCATTGTTGTCAACCCAACTCTGAATCCTAGTTCTCACAAGCTTCTCCAACAACTTAACCACAACACCTGACACACAGATAGGCCTATGGTTTGATGCTTGAGTTCGATCACCTCCTTTATGAAGTGGCACAATCTTGCTCTCCTTAGGAACTTGACCAAGTTCCTAAGGAGTGTCAAGGCAGGTGTCAACTCCCTGGCACATTCCTTCAGAATCTTCTTCAAGTGTCATCCCCTAGAAGGAGGTTGGCAACCATGTCCATGTCACAGAACCTTTTTCTTTCTTTTGCTGCTCTGGAACATTTATGGTAATTCAAGCCAGTCCAGTCCTTAATGTCTTCAAACCACATTCTCCTGGGTTAACCAACTTAACCACAACACCTGACACACAGATAGGCCTATGGTTTGATGCTTGAGTTCGATCACCTCCTTTATGAAGTGGCACAATCTTGCTCTCCTTAGGAACTTGACCAAGTTCCTAAGGAGTGTCAAGGCAGGTGTCAACTCCCTGGCACATTCCTTCAGAATCTTCTTCAAGTGTCATCCCCTAGAAGGAGGTTGGCAACCATGTCCATGTCACAGAACCTTTTTCTTTCTTTTGCTGCTCTGGAACATTTATGGTAATTCAAGCCAGTCCAGTCCTTAATGTCTTCAAACCACATTCTCCTGGGTCTACCTCTCCCTCTTTTTCCATCCAATTTCCCTTTTAATATTAATTTCTGAATGCCTTCTTGTCCAGTTAGATATCCAAAATATTTAAGTTCTCGCTTTTTAATTATTTTCATTAATGTTCTTCTCATTTTTGCTTTCTTTACAACATCTTTGTTTTTCATTTTTTCAACATTCTTTTGATGGTCCACATTTCGAAAGCTTCTAATTTTTTCTCTGCTTCTTTATTTAGAGTCCAAGTTTCACTGTTGTAGAGAAGGCTTGACCAGATATAGCATTTTATTAATATTTTTCTTGTGTCTATATTAATGTCAGAACAGTTTTCATATCAGTAAAGGCTTTTCTTGCTATCTCTATTCTTCTTTTTATTTCTTTAAGGGAATTTCCTTTGTCTGTAAACATTTGTCCCAAATATATAAAAGACTGAACCTGTTCAATTTTCTTTTTGTTAACAGTTATGTTCAGTTTCTTATTTATTGGTTCTTTTGATATAATCATGCACTTTGTTTTCTTTAGGTTAATAATTAGTCCCATGTCTAAGCTTCTGTTGTAAATTTCTGTGATTAAGTTTTGAAGACCATCTTCAGATTCAGCTATAAGAACTGTGTCATCTGCATACCTGAAGTTGTTGAAGTTCCTACCTCCGACTTTTACACCTTTCCGTTCTGAAATATTTTAAAAAACTTGCTCACTATATATATATTGTACAATAAGGATGATAAGACACATCCTTGCCTTACTCCTTTTTTGATTTCAAAGTTGCCAGAATATGTATGTTTATATCTTATTGAGACCATTTGATTCCAGTATATATTTGTAATTATATGTAGATCTTTTCCTTTTAACCCATTATTCTGTAGGATATGTATTAATTTCTTGTGATCTATTGAATCAGATGCTTTGGTGTAATCAATAAAACAAAGATATATGCTTTTCTAGTTGTCAAGGCTTCTTTCACATAATGTTTTCAAATTGAAGATTCCTTCTCTTTTTGAAAACCCAATTGAGTGTTTTCTATTTCTACTGACAAAGTGCCTTTTATTCTTTCTAGGATTATTCTCAGTAGTAATTTTGTAACATGGCTTGTTAAACTTATTAGTCTATATTCTGTACATTCAAAAGTTCTTGGAATTTTGAGAATAATGACAAAGATGGATTTCCTTAGATCATTATGGATGTATTCTGAATCATAGATGTTATTAAAAATAACCTTTAGGTCATTAAGTGTGTTTTCATTTACTTTCTTTAACAATTCAATAGGGATCTGATCAGGGCCTGGTGTTTTACCTGTTTTCATTTGACTTAGAGCGTATTCTATTTCTTCATATGCAATTGGTTCACCATCCATATTTTGTATATCTGATGCATCTGTGCAATCAGAGTCAAACAGTTCTTTTCCATATTCTTTCCATCTTTTTATGATATCTTGTGTCTCTAGTAGCATTTTTCCATTTTGATCTTTTATACAAGGATTATGGTTGAAATTTTTCTTTTTATTTGTCAGGTCCTTCAGAATACGTGGCGATATATTATCAAGTCCCACAGCCTTATTTACATCTAATTTACTCAAATCCCCAAACACCTCTTGCTCACTTACAGTCAGTCTCCTCCCCATCATCAACCGCTCTCAATCTCTCCATGAAGTCACATTCACAAGATTGAAAGATCTTTATGAACTGCTCATTAAGTATCTCCACCACACATTCTGCAACAGCTGTCTTTATACCATTTTCTGCAATCAATGTCATCATTCCATAATCATTCTTTCTTTTGCTGGCTACATATCGAATATACAGCACTCAACAGCTTGTTGATGCATTAGCAAAACAAATAGTGTCAGCACTGAGCCATGTTATATCATGAATGCTTTTCCAGAAGTATAACATCAAGGGTGTCGTGACGTCTCTTTTCTGTCGTGTTCTAAATCTATTTAGTTTCAAGTCACTTTTATGAATAATACAACTAATTACGAAATGATCACCGATCCAAAAGTAGGGAAATTTATATTTACACTGCGCCACCCTATTCTTAGATTAGTCTATATAAATAGTAGGATCAGTTCTAAATTAAGTTAACAGTCATCTCATTAGGCCGAATCATTTATTATCATTTTTACTTGGGGTTCCCGCAAGATTCGAATATTTATGAACGGTGCAATAATAAGGAATTCAGGCAAACACAATATTTAGATCAACAAAATAAAACATTTAATATATGATATGGTTAACAAATACAAGAACTATTTTAAAATGGAACTATACAATTAACTTAACGCTTCTTCTTAGGTCACTGATGCTAATTCAATGTTCTAACTTTCATATACTATTCACAGTCTCAAAAACACAAATCTTCTTATCTCAAGTTAATATAACAATTTCACATCTTATTCAGTCTTCACAAATCTATCAGCTCAATGTTTATATTCACAGCAGGCAATAAACTACGTAAGCTATATTCCAAGCAGATATATTCCCGAACCTTGAGCATCGGAGATATATTACAGTTAATGCTAGAATAGAGAAACTTATACAACTACTCTTACCAAACAAATTCTTCAATTCATCAAATTATTGAGGGAGCACTTATGAATTAACTTAATTAACATTAGCGGAACACACATAACAAATATTCTCCATAGTTTAAACTGTATTACTGTAAGTCGCACTTCACTATTCCAAACAACAGTAATTAGGTACTAATATCTTTTCCTGTTCACTTTTCTCCAAGTAATCAATATAACCTTTTCCTAGGACAACATAGAATTTAATCGTAATCCAGATTAACTAGAACTAATCAGAATTTTCGCATTGACTGTCCAGTTTCCTTTTATCTGATTACGGCATCAACCTTTCTTCATAACAACAGCAGATTTCGCTTATAACATTAAACTTTATGTTTTCACTACTTATAGGTTCACTTCCGAACACTATACTCATAAATTTCTGCCCTGAGGATATTATAATCTTGGTTCCGCAAAATTCTCTCCTCACTCCCTAATAATAATTCTTCTCTTCCTTTCTATCTTATCTATGACCTTCCTTCCTCTCTCTCTTTCTCTCTATATATCACCTTCACTCCCCTCTTACGTTCGAACGCCACGCTCTACTCCACTCGTGGTTGTTTACGCGTGCGTCTCCATGACAACAGACTGTACGTAAAGATTTCGCTAATGTAATGTATGGTCTATTATTATTCATGAGTGATTACATAACATTAAATATTTCACAAATAAAAACAGAATATTTAAGCTACTTCTTTAACTTTTTGATTACGTATACAGTTAAATATAACTTAACACTTTACTTTACACCACATATATTTAGTTATACAAAATTCTAAACATATTATTATTTTATAAAGTAATAATAGGTCAGGTTTTGAATAAATTTTTAATTAGTAATTCTTATTTAAAGAATAATAAACAATTTTATATAAACCATGATTAATATTTAATAAGCAATGCTAAATGTGAATGAAAAATAATAAATTACATAACATAGCTTCATTCACAATTTAACATAGGCTCACCCTTTCTTTGAAAAATTTTTATTATAAGAAAAATTTTTCTTTTTACACTAGGCTCCTTTAAAAAAAACTTGATTACATATTTCCTTTTCGATTTTTCAAGTAATAGCCAGTTTTACTGAAACTTGGTTCTTTATTATGTTTTGTGCCTTTATTCTCTTTCACTTTATCATCAATTCTCTTATTACTATTATTATCACTTTCTGCATGTCTTTCAAGTTTGTAGTATAGGATTCTCTTCTTTGAATTAAATTCACGTTCTCCATCATTAGAATTAAGTCTTTGTTGTCTCACAACCTGGCGGTTTGTTCTACGATATAGATTAGACATTTTACCAAAATTGACTTCAACCTTTAGTTTACTATCAGTGGTAAGTTCTGATTTGGGCTTTGTCACTACTACTTTTTGTTCATCAGTAAGAAAAGGAGTATCAGATTGAATGTGTACATAAGAGGTATCACCAATATCTCTATTAGATGATTGATTCACAGCTGATTTTTCTTCAGTAGATGGTCCTGATTCAAGTGGTAATCTAAACTGTTTTGTTTGATACTTAGACTTATCATAATTATGAATTTCATTTCTTCTAGTATATCTCCTTTTGTTCATCAGGGTTATTTCCTTCTTAGAAAAGTCACAAGAAAATTTATATCTTGCTAAGAAGTTTGTTCCCAAGATAATGTGAGAACCTAGATTGGAAGTAGTGGGGACAACAAGTAGGTCTTGCCACACGTACAGTCCAAATTCTGGTAGGTATATTCTTGCTCGAAGCCTTTCATATGCTACAAAGTCTGAGTCTGAGAGAGAAGTAATCCTTACAGGTTGTCTCAGCTTGGCAGTGCTCTTCCACAGTTTGTTTTTTAATGTTAGGAAATAATCCATCCTGATGGTAGAGGCATTGCATCCTGTATCTAATAAGATGTCACATTTAGAACCCAGGATTTCTCCTCTAACTGTCATCATTCTTTCATTAGGTGCCTGGTGTTTCTGAATTCCATTATTTCTTCTGTGGTTCACATATCCAAATTTTGAGTTCCATTTGTTGTTATAGTAGTTTTCTTTGTTATGGAAGCAGTTCCTGGCATAATGTCCAACTTTGTTGCAATTGTAACACCTAAGAGGATTTCTTTGCTTTATCTCTGTCTTGGATTGAGGAATGGCAGACATTTGTTGTCTAACATCATTTAATCCTCGCATTACCCTATCTAGACTACTTAAAATAGGTTGACTTTGTTGTTCAACTTGATGTTTGATCATCTCATCAATTTTATTTGTAATGGGATTTTGATTTTCTTGAGATTTCAGAGTAATAGCTGATAACTGTCTCACAACTTCATTAAGACTATCCATTATAGGCTGATTTAACTTATTCACTTCCTGGTGAATTAAAGTTTTTACTTCTGTCATCAGTTTCCTGTCCAATTGCTCTTTACTCTCTGTCACGTAGTTTACACTACTTGAATTTTCTCCAGTATTCTTTGCTTTTCCCTTTTCAACTTTACTTCTCTTTTCTATTTCTGATTGGTTGAATGAACTATCAGTTTTATTCACGACGTTCACAAGACTTGCATTGGTTGAGGGATAAAGGTCACCTAGTATTTGTTCTTTTTCCTTAACACTTTTGAGACACTCTTCTAAAGTAGAAATTTTCTTCTTGTAGGCTGTTTCTCTTAATTCTTGCCTAACACCTTGTCTAAATTGTTGGAACACAGCCCAATCTAAGTGAGGTTTATCTTCACCAGTAACATTCAAACTGTTGGCCAATGTTAATAACCGATTGTGAAAATCAGTAACAGTCTCTTTATCCTTTTGAACAATTTTCTGCAATTTCCACAAGTTAGGACCTACACTTCTAAGTTTACAAAATTGAGACAATAAGGTGTCTTTAAATTTGGAATACTCAAAAGTTTCTCGAAGTATTGGAGAAGAATGCAAAAATGTTTTTGCTTTACCTACCAATTTACTTCTAATCAGAACTAGCAATTGAAAATCAGTCCAACCTGCAATTTCTCTAAGTTTTTCAACATAGGTAAAGAAAAATAGTACATCATCTGATTCTTCACCTGAATATTGGGGAAAAACCTGTTGCGGGTTTACCGTACGAAAGAATTCACTGTCATTCATTTCAGAGGTTGATGTGACAGCCATAGTGATTAATAAATTACTATCTCAATTAATTCAATCTTTTTACTTTAAAATTAACTTTTATCTTTGCCTGAGTCCAAATTATAACCAGTTCACTGTGATTTAATTATTTCACTTTCTAAAATTTCAGGGAGTAATTCTATGATTATTATCACTAAACTTAAATTCAATTTCTTATCTTATAGTTGTTAAATGTAATTCCTACCTATTAAATCACATCCTGTCGACTGCGCCATTTGTCGTGACGTCTCTTTTCTGTCGTGTTCTAAATCTATTTAGTTTCAAGTCACTTTTATGAATAATACAACTAATTACGAAATGATCACCGATCCAAAAGTAGGGAAATTTATATTTACACTGCGCCACCCTATTCTTAGATTAGTCTATATAAATAGTAGGATCAGTTCTAAATTAAGTTAACAGTCATCTCATTAGGCCGAATCATTTATTATCATTTTTACTTGGGATTCCCGCAAGATTCGAATATTTATGAACGGTGCAATAATAAGGAATTCAGGCAAACACAATATTTAGATCAACAAAATAAAACATTTAATATATGATATGGTTAACAAATACAAGAACTCTATTTTAAAATGGAACTATACAATTAACTTAACACTTCTTCTTAGGTCACTGATGCTAATTCAATGTTCTAACTTTCATATACTATTCACAGTCTCAAAAACACAAATCTTCTTATCTCAAGTTAATATAACAATTTCACATCTTATTCAGTCTTCACAAATCTATCAGCTCAATGTTTATATTCACAGCAGGCAATAAACTACGTAAGCTATATTCCAAGCAGATATATTCCCGAACCTTGAGCATCGGAGATATATTACAGTTAATGCTAGAATAGAGAAACTTATACAACTACTCTTACCAGACAAATTCTTCAATTCATCAAATTATTGAGGGAGCACTTATGAATTAACTTAATTAACATTAGCGGAACACACATAACAAATATTCTCCATAGTTTAAACTGTATTACTGTAAGTCGCACTTCACTATTCCAAACAACAGTAATTAGGTACTAATATCTTTTCCTGTTCACTTTTCTCCAAGTAATCAATATAACCTTTTCCTAGGACAACATAGAATTTAATCGTAATCCAGATTAACTAGAACTAATCAGAATTTTCGCATTGACTGTCCAGTTTCCTTTTATCTGATTACGGCATCAACCTTTCTTCATAACAACAGAAGATTTCGCTTATAACATTAAACTTTATGTTTCACTACTTATAGGTTCACTTCCGAACACTATACTCATAAATTTCTGCCCTGAGGATATTATAATCTTGGTTCCGCAAAATTCTCTCCTCACTCCCTAATAATAATTCTTCTCTTCCTTTCTATCTTATCTATGACCTTCCTTCCTCTCTCTCTTTCTCTCTATATATCACCTTCACTCCCCTCTTACGTTCGAACGCCACGCTCTACTCCACTCGTGGTTGTTTACGCGTGCATCTCCATGACAACAGACTGTACGTAAACATTTCGCTAATGTAATGTATGGTCTATTATTTTTCATGAGTGATTACATAACATTAAATATTTCACAAATAAAAACAACAGAATATTTAAGCTACTTCTTTAACTTTTTGATTACGTATACAGTTAAATATAACTTAACACTTTACTTTACACCACATATATTTAGTTATACAAAATTCTAAACATATTATTATTTTATAAAGTAATAATAGGTCAGGTTTTGAATAAATTTTTAATTAGTAATTCTTATTTAAAGAATAATAAACAATTTTATATAAACCATGATTAATATTTAATAAGCAATGTTAAATGTGAATGAAAAATAATAAATTACATAACATAGCTTCATTCACAATTTAACAAAACATTAGCAAAACAAATAGTGTCAGCACTGAGCCATGTTATATCATGAATGCTTTTCCAGAAGTATAACATCAAGGGAGGCCCATTTAGATACTCATATCTATCTTATCTCTCCTTAAACATATTAAAAGATTAACTCTCAGCATCTAATGATAATAGATTCCACTTCCTCACCAAATGTCATGCTTTTATGATGCTGGGTTTCTGCAAAGGAATTTTTTTAGATTGAAGTAATGCAATATTTCCATATACAAGTTCACATATAGGCCAATGTAATTCTTCACTGAGAATTCTGCACATTTTCTTACTAAACTTGAGGATATTCTTCTATAACCAACAAATATAGTAATGAGCTTTGATGTGTATCTCCCTCTATTTACTAAAAGATATTTTAGCTGGAAGAATAAGAATCTACAAATTGAATGAGACACTACGATGTACTCTTTCTTCTTCCCTGGTCAACCATCAGACAATGGTAAAATCATTGCCATTTTTTTTTTTTAAACTGTTTTGTCATCCACCACTTCAGCTACACTGAAGCCATATATAAAAAACATTGACAATGATTTTACCATTTGGCTTCATTCAGAATCTGACTCAACTTCCTACTATAAACACACAATTTTCACTCCCAGATTACTTACATGGATGCCTACAGTTATCCTTGCCAACTTAGTTTCATTAACATATACATATGAGCAGTGCTGGCTCTAGGGGTCTAGAGGTGCCCCAATGCAATTTTAAGATGAGCATTAAAAAATCAAAACACATATATTTTTATGTAAAAATGTTTACTTTGAAAAATACATATATTAACCTCTCGAGGTTAATATATGTATTTTGGCCAGGACGTCTATACACATCCAGCAAAATCTGGGTACGATGCAGCTATCCTATCTGTTGAAAGAACAGACAGGATAAGATGTGCAATTTGGCCATCATGTCCAAATTGCACAGAAAGTACGATGATCCTTTACACTGAAGAGAACACTTAACCAGATTATCTTGTGATCATAGCTGCATCTCAGTTGCCTATAACAAGAAATGAAGTTCCTTGTTCTATGCTGGGTAACTGGACTTTTAGTTATACTGGATAGACTAAAAATATAGACATTATTTTTATTTTCTCCTTTTATTGTGCAATTTTTAATGCGAGAACAAAATCAGAGATCCTTGCATACTTTCTTCACTTAACTAATGCATTACCTTGGAGAACAAATGTCATTTTTAATTTTTTGCACTAATTTTGTCGCTTAGTCGACAATACATTTTATTTGTTCTTATTTCTTATAAAAGTAACGACATATCAAGATGCCATCTAGCATTATGAATCATCAGGACGTTTTCTTTTTATAGAAACTTTTAAGATGGTACAAACAATACTGAATACATAAGTGCTAATGAAATTAGCTTGAATGAACTTAATTCAAGATAATTGTTTGAAATATTTTGAAAAAAAAAAAAAAAAAAGGCTGTCAATATTCCAGATTATGTTATTTTTATTTTTGTTTAAAATCAAATTTTGAAGAATACTTCACAGATTGCCTGCCTGAAGGACGCACTTTGACGACTTTGCTTTATAGATGAAAATATGAAAATCTTCAATCATATCAAATGTGAAGTGTACATGCTGTGAAAAGTATGAAACATGACATTAGAAGAAAATAGATATTTATAATTCAGTTACTAAGAGGTGTCGTGGCAGCGGGAGGTGGGGGTTAGAATACTTCAAAACAAGCATAAAATTTTAATCAATTCTCTAATAGGACATACCTCAGATAATTGCATCATATATTTATTTATGTTGCATCTACACAAGAAAGGCTATTTTACAACAGTAAAGTAACAGCATCATTATTATTATTCTTATTGAAATAAGCACTCTACAAATAACAATTTGTTTCATTTTTCAACTGCGAGTTCATTTGAAATACTACTGAATATAATTTTGCGATATTTTAAAATTAGCCTTGAAATAAGAATGTAATGCAATTTAACATGTCTTGTTCATAAAACCAGGAAGAGTTGTTCTCAAACAGCAGTATATCTAAATCTGTAAGGATAACCACGTGAAATGCATATTTCCACACATCATAGTAGTGCAAGGCACAATAAAAAAGTAATGTTCAAACTTTATTTATTGCAATAAATTTTGCTTGATAGTATTTTTTTTTCAGAATATTTTAAAACAACTGTTTAACACGAGTGCGGAAATTAGCACGACAATAATTTTATTATTATTATGTGACACCTCCAGGGAGTCCAAGGCCTCATCGAGGGAGGACAGCTACTCTACTACATCAATGCCATCTACCACCCATCACCACTAGTACTTCCACAGACAATCACACAAACATCCATGCCCACGGCGGGATTAACCCGCAGCCTTTTGGTTGGAGAGTGGATACGTTAACCAGTAGGCCAACCAGGCCAGCTCTCCACAATTTTTTCTGTAACACATCTTCCAAACATCCAATATATATATATATATATATATATATATATTGGAAGCAACTAAAATGTTGACTTGGAATTTCCTAATGGAGGATACTCCAGGTAACACAGGTTCAATCTTCTAAGTCAAGAGGTCATAAACGTTACAAATCCACTACGGTTAGTCAATCTCATTATCTCCGATGTTCAGTTGACAAAAATAATAAGAAAATAATCACGTGCACTTTCTTTTCAAAAACTCACACAAAGAAAGTTATGAATCACACTTCATTCTGAAATCTCCATTCAACGAAATAGAAAATACTATATATTTTCTTATTATTATTATTTCTTATTATCTTATGATAATATTTCTTATTATCATCATTATCTGGTATTTTCTTTTAATACAAAGAAGATATCACCGCATATTTGGAAAAGACATTTACTGTCAGTTTAGATAGGTGGCAAAGTAGCTATACTTTTACTACAATTTTACACTAAAATATATGAGTATGCTACCTAAGTGATTTACGTTTGTAACAATTGTCTTGTGAACGGTTTGGAAAATAAATTATTTCAAACCTCAGCAGGATGAATAGGTTATTTTCTCTCCCTCCTTAACGCTTATGCAACACATATGCATCTATTTCTTAAATTCGAATATTTCTTTCTTTCTTTCTTAAATAACTGCATCAAATAATTTATAAGTTTTCAATAATAAAAGTGAAATTGTGATTATTATAAATTAAGAAATTATTTTTATATAAATATTGTATCTGACTGTAAAAGAAATACCGTATTTCTGTTTAGGATATAACTGAAAACAAAACAAGACGTTGCTGATGTATTATGCATCAGTACTGCTTGAGGCTCTTCAGTGTGACTTCTGAAGAAATGGAGTTTCTTTCTCGCTAGCACTGAGAGAAATCTAAGCTTTTAGCCTTTACCTCCAGTTGAGAAGATTATTATCTAGTATTTCTAAGATAAAAGTTATTTCCAGCAGCATTAAAAGTTGTCAGATTTGAAATTTTTTAAGGGAAAAAAAAACTGAGCTACTGAACTTTCTTTTTTCTTGCATACATGTAAATGGTTTTTATATGGTAAAAATACAGAATAGAATTTCCAAATCTTAGAATAATGTCAACAGACAACTGAACAAATGATTGAAGAATGCAAAGAAATAGTCTGGAATTAGAAAGTATTTGCTTCGCCGGATGCAAGAATATTATTGGCTTATTTCTTTTATCAAAATGTAAAAATGAAGTAATAGATATTGAATACTGTCTGAGAAAACTTTTGAACCAGTGGAAAATTAGATAGAGTAGTTATTTATAAATTCAGTTGCATGAGTTCCATTAATAAATAAATATAACTGTAAATACTAAAAGAACTGCATAAATTTTTCTTTCTTTTGTAAAGCGCTAGGTTAAATTTTGAATCTACTTATCTCAGTGTGAATTCGCTACTCATTCACTGTGTGTGTTTAGCAATCAACAATTCGATGATTTACAAACAATGCTCAAATGTCACTTCATAAATAGAGTTTAAACTAGGTACATGTGCGCACCTCACATCCTTACTGGTGAATGCACACTGCATGTAAAAAAAAAGGAAGTCGGTAGTGTAAGGGCACCTCTTGTAACGCGATGCCCCAGGAGAACAGATGGCTTATCTAGTGCTTCCATTCTCTATATACTACACATAGCAAAAAAACAACTTGCAGTTTTTGCTAAATATTATTAAAAGTCAAAGTATTTATTATAATATATTTAGTGCACATCCACGTTTAATAAATGCTAATATTAAAATGCGTTTTTATATTATTTTTTTTTACTCACTTCAGCACCCCATGAAGAAGGCATCCCAATGCGATGCATCGCCTGCTTATCGTGTTAAGCTGGCTCTGCATGTGAGATAGAGAGGAAAAATTTTTTTGTCATTCTTCACAGAAATATGGTACTTAAAACACTACTAGCAGAGAGCATGCTATCTGTTCCACTGATGCAGCCTAACAAGGGCATCTTAGTTTGAAAGTTTTTGATGTAGCAAAACAGATAATCCAAACAAAGGACTAACAAATAGAGTAATCTACCATTTATTAAACCATAGCAGGAAGGCAATTTACCATTCTGATAACTGATGGGTTGTATAAGTGAAGGTGCAAATTACACTGTGCTGTACCAGAAGACAGCAGACGTACAAGGCTTGTTAATTGAAGGACTGGTGCTTTGAATGTGAGATAAACAGTATATTACAATACATACTTTCTCCACATAGGATCTGACATCTCACAGACCTTCTGTATTTTGCACAGCACGATCTTAAATCTAATGATAACAAGTTTCTTCTTTTTTTTCAATCCACAGTGCTATATCCCTGTGCAAAATCTAATTTATTATTTTTTAATGTGGTTACCACCCATGAAAGGTTATTACTTAACCTATAGTACATTTGTATCACAGGCGACCTAAGGATTTTTTTTTCCATTTTTGTCAATTTTTTTATATATATTTGTCATTTTTTATTTATATTTACATGGTCCAGAAACCCTGCTCTAGAGACCAAACATGGAACTTTTTCAGCCATTTCAGGCCTCCACTAAGCATGGTGGGTGGTCTCGCACCAGGCAATAAAATTCATCTTCCACCTTAAGACAATCACAATCACAAACATCCATGCCCACGGCAGGATTTGAACCCATGAACTGTTGGTTAGAGAGCAGGTATGCTAACCACTTGGCCAACTAGACTGGCCGAGTAGTAATGATGTGCTATAGGTTCTTGAACTTCAAGTATGTGTGATAAATAGAACAAATAAATGAGGCCACAATAAAAAATGGAATTCCTCTTTTATAATTTTTATATTTCTGTGTCATGAATAAATCAATTTGGCATTCGGTGTCTTAAGAAAACGTTGCTCAGTGACAGAATGGAATCAGGAAAATTGGAACTTGATGGGAGAATTTTGAGAGTGGGTAGGCCCTCTTGAGATTGCAAATATGAAGACGGGAATGACCAATGAATACTGAATTTTGTAATTTCTTATGTTTCAAGTCTGACAGAAAGCAGGGATGTATACTAATGCCAGAAGCCTCAAAAAGACAGGAGAAGGGATATTAATGGAAGACACTGGTGAAACTAGCAATTTGGGAATTGTATAATGAACAGAGAGAAAAATGAAGTAATAGTATTATGTAATTATCTTCCTATGAGTGGGTTTTCCGTAAAAGAAGAAGGATAATGAGCCATTAGGAAGGCACCTCACTAGTGTATCTAGTAAGGAGAAACAGTTGTAACTTTCTTTTTCTAGGCTGAAGTTTATTTTAGGATGTTGGTTAAGATGTGCCAAAAATGTATCTAATATGTCTGAACCATGAGGTCAAACAGCAAACACATCATCAACTTCTTGTGTGTATTTTGTCATTGAGTGGGCGTAAGAAGTCTGGTGTGCATTGTGTAATTAATGGTAAGTATGAACTTCCCACAATGATTCTTTAAATTCCACACGGAGCTGAATAATTTTCAATAATGAAGTGCATGCATAATAATCCTGCTTTCACTTACTCAACCAGATTGTGCCAAGTTCAAAATGCATAGTGCACTGTAAAGATCATACTAAAGACAAGAAACTAGGTAGTCTATACATGTCAAAGCTATTTTCTGCAAGCCTTTCAACTGTTCACACACTATGCTTCTACTTCTCAATTCACTCTTCTCCATCACAACCAACAAAGTTATATACAAAAAAGAACATTATCATAAAGATATAGAATCAGCATACATAAAAAAATAATAATAAAATTATAATTTTATTAATTTTTCAATGCATGGTGATTCTGTATCTTTATGATAATTTATAAAATTCAACAAAAATCCATCAACTTTCACATCTACTTCCTGCAATGATGAACTATCACAAAATGCTCTTATTCTACCATAATCAACTCGCTCAAGGTCATCTCTAATTTTTTGGCAGAAAGAAATCAGAAGAATTCTGAATAACTTGGACATGAACTCTGGTCCTGATCGCATACTACTACTGTACCAAAGATTGGGGTTGGGAATTGGTACCTATCCTATCTGGACTCTTCAATCTTACCTATACAACACAACTGACATCTACCCTACATTATAGAAACAAGTCTACATTCAGCCCATTTGAAAGAAAAATGACAAAACTCAGCCAACAGACTATCATTTAATTGGTTTTGATTCTGTTCTCTATGAAAAAGGTCAGCAGAAGCCAACTTCTAGCCCATTTGGAGAACCTCTGGACTCAAGCCATGGAAAGATTTGGAGAAACAGGTGGTCATTCTTTGCATTTCATGGGATCTGCTCAGCAAACTACCATCCTGTGGACTGCCTTCAACCTTTTTCAGCTGCATTGCCAGATTCCTCTATAGATGATCATGACATGTTATAGAAGATGATTTCCTCTACTTCCTGACCAATACCAGCAAATTGCCAGCAAAGGTTGGTTGATTGATAGAGCCTCTGCTACTAATGGCTCACGCAAAAAGTTAAGCAAGTTTGAGCGTGGTTAGTAGTTGGAAGGGAGAACAATCGTTCGATGCTGTTGGCATATTCTCCCTCGATGAGTCTTTGGACTCCCTGGAGGTGTCAAAATAATAATAATAATACAGGAGTACGCCTCATGATTCTGTATTTCTACCCACGTTTTTTCTCCTGAACATAAATGACCCTATTTCATCAATTTCAAACCCAATCTATAGCTATAGTGATGACAGTACACTCAACTCTTCCTTCTCATTTTACAAACCTTGTATTGTCCAATTATTAGAATCTCCAAGATCCTCCATAACAAATGCATTCAATTCTGATCTCCTCCCTATTCTTCAAAGGGATGATAACCTTGTCAACTCGAACACTTCCAAAATGCAATTATGTATAAATTCCCACAAGAAAGATCTCATGTCACTTTCCCTTACTTTCAATAACATTCCATTGTTTAGGCATGATCATAATTTCTCTTCTTGGGCTGACCTGTAACTCCAACCTTTCTTGACAAAAACAGATCTTAGCCATTGTTTCTGTAGCCACCAAAAAACTTTCTACACTTTTCTGCACAAGGCCTGTTCAATCTTCTAACAATATATAAATACCAAATCCCCCAAATATGGAATACAGCTAATATATTTGGGTGCACCTAAGGCCTCACTATCATTATTTGATGCTATTCATTTATGACCTTCCTCTAACAAAACTATAGTCCCTCTTGTTTCTCTCTCTCTCTCTCGCACACACACAAGTTTCTAATTTTGCCTCTTCTAGAGGCACTTTTCAAAAAAGTGCACTGCTGAATTGGCCATCATTATTCTTCCACTTACTTCCAAAACTGTGAAAAGAATAGCAATAGTTACTTAACATTTACCATTCAACCTGCAGAACTTAATGAACCAACTCCTCATCTTTCATTCTCATTAACTGGTTTCTTCAGAACATCTTCCTCACTATTTGCCATAAACACTATCTTCTTCAGCTATTCAAAAAATATGTCCACAAATTTGTTTCTTCTTACCCTTTTACCCACATTCAGCACTGATGTGCTATAGGTCTTGTGACACCTTTCATTTCTTGAGGTACAAATATTAAAGGAATACCTAAAAGCATTCACAAACATCTGAGCATATCCAAACCCACAATGTGTTTGCTGAAGAGTAGTGGCAATCTTTGGCCAACCAAGGCCAGCCCACATTCCAAGCCTTCATTCTCCAACAAGTGTGTCAAGGCAGTAACAATAGGGAAATACTGGTTATTGTTCATGTTATTTTTTGGCATTAATTCACACACCATATTTAGGTTAAACAAGACTATGAGTTTACTAAACTTTCTGCTATTTCTACAAATTTAGCTAATTTTTAGATTTACCATCTAGAAACCAGTCCTCAACTACACTCAACCCCCCAGAATACACTTTTCATGATTTATCTAATGTCTAGCTCCATGGTCCAGATATATTTTTGGCATATTTAAATAGTCAGCATCCAAAAACAAAGATTTTGGATTCTGACTGTTTCCTGGACACTTCAGTTACAAACCATCTATTATTATTTTTTCTTTATATTATTATTATACAGGTGGCATTAAGATTGTATTTCTGTACATCTGTGATATGCCATTCAACCTCTCATCACCTTCCTTTCTTCCTGGCCATCCTTCAGATCCCAACTGAATAACTATTTTTTCTGACTCAACATGCTCATATGCTTACGGAAATGTACAGAAATACAACATTAATGCCACCTTTTATCCTACTGAAAAATTAAAGAACTTATTCAACTCATGGATCCACTTCCTCCACTGGCCCACCCTGGAGTATACCATATTTACTGCAACTATAATTACCCCATATATGTGAAATAGAATGCACAATTCCTATCTGAAAAACTGACCATACACAGCACACTAAATTTAATAACTATGGTAAATCTAGCCTTTCTGATCATGCCCTGAATATGCTACATAGAATTGATTGAAAAGGCACCTGTTCTTTACATTACACCAAAACATGGTATGAGCTCAAATTTAAAGAAACCTGTGAAATTCTTATCAACCACCCTAATCTTAACAATAATTGTGGTCTAAAAATCCCAAGAATATGGATGGCACATATTCTTCACACATAACCTTTTGGTCTAAGAGTGAATTATAATTAGGACTGTAGTAATCTAGAATCTTAGGTGTAATATAACAAAATTTATGTTAAATTATTGATTAAGCCACCAATTCTGCTGTATTAAAAGTATTAATATGAGTTTGTTCTCTGATGATGTTATAAATAGGACACAGCTTTGATATAGTGTTTTTTTTTTCACTAGAGGTCAGGCCAGTAGAATAAGAATTGATCAAATCATTGTCACTTTGGCATACTATCTGAAATGTAATATAGCTTGTCTTTGTATACATGTATACTTCAGATGATGACCTTACTATATGCAAGTTGAAACATCATGAAATTAAACTAATTATTTCTAACATGGTTGTAGTCTCCATAATTTACCAATATGAATGCTGATCACTGCATAACACTAAAGGAAAGGATACTAATAATATATCAACAGACATAACATACTCACAGCTTATTGTGTTCTATTATGGTGATGCAAGTTAACACTGTCAAAAAAGATGTGAACATTAATATTTCCTAACTCTCATGTAAAATTAATGTTGAAATCCTCAAGTTCTTCAAGTCATTATTATTTACGCCCACACACTGACTCACAATTCACTGTGTAGGAGTTTGAAACCGAAATCCTACGGAATAGGTTGGTTAATCCTTATTCCAGGAGTCTCTTATGTCTGTAGATGTGTGATCACAGAGCCGGTTTGCCTGTTCTGAGGGATGAAAACCTTGAGTATTGGGGTTAAAAACCTCTACCTCCATATGAGAGCAGCTAACTCATCTTTAGTCAAAAGAGACCAGATAAAGGTTCCTCACGTACTGGACAGGAATTGATCTTAGTTTCTTTGAAGTCCACCAGAATCATCAACCTTGTAATTCCATTCAAAAACTGATCAGGTGATGTCACAGGAGTATGGAGCATATGGCATCTCAAATCTATTTCTCTAAGGAGGAGAATATTTGAAATCCTGAATTGGCACAACTAATCTGCTGTCATAAGTAACATCCTCCTATCCTCCTCACAAATACACTATTATTATTATTATTCAGGCCTCCATGGAGTCAAAAGACTCATCATGGGAGGTCCTTCCTAAGAACATAATGTCTGTCAAGACTCATCGAGGGGAGGTCCCCCCCCCTGAGAAACACAAAGTCCATCATACCACTCTTTAAACTCATTAACAGTTCTCGCTCCCACCACTCCATCAGGCAATGCATTCCACGGTTCAACCACCCTCCACACAAAGAAACCACTCCTTACCCTCTTGCTCACAGTTTCCTGACTTCCAGGGATGGCCTCTTGTCATCACTCCTGCCAGCTGTTCAACCAAGCGAAAGAACTCCCCAGTGTCAACCCTGTAACCACCTCTCAACAGTTTAAAAGTCTCAATCATATCACCTCTCCTTCTTCTATCCACCAAACTCTGCAAGTCCACATTCCCTCAGCCGATCCTCATAACTATCCTTGTACAGTCCTGAAACCATCTTTGTCATCCGTCTTTGTATCCTTTCCACAGTTAATTTATCCGCTTCAAATCCTGGGGACCAAATCTGAGAACAATAGTCCAAGTGTGGTCTGATCAGAGACTTATACAACGGAATGATAACCCTCTTATCTGTGCAGGTCAGTGTCCTTCACATAATTGCAACAATCCTCTGTGTTACTTTCACCACCTTTTGCAATATGTCCCCTAAACTTCAGGTTTCTATCAATCATCAACCCCAGATCTCTTGTCTCCCCTACTTCCTCCAGTATAACTCCTCCCATAGAGTATGCAGCATCCCATCGATGTTTCCCAAACCTCAAGACCTTACATTTTGCTGCATTAAACTGACACACCCCCATTCATTTGCCCATCTATCTAGCTTATTTAAATCCTCTTGCAGGGCTACCACATCTGCACTATTACTAATAATCCTTCCCAGCTTTGCATCATCTCCAAACAACTGAATATCCCCTTGCAATCCACTGGCAATGTCATTGATATAAAGGTTAAACAATATAGGTCCCAGTATTGAGCCCTGTGGGACCCCACTTGTAACCCTCTGCCTCCTTGAAACTGCTCCACCATACACAACTCTCTGATACCTATCAGACAGCTAATCCTGAATCCAGTTGACCAAATTGACATCCAGACCCATGTGCTGCAACTTAACTATCAGCTTATCATGTGGCACCCTGTCAAATGCTTTTGCTAAGTCTAAGAAAATTGCAGTATATGCCTTTCCCTCATCTAATGTTCTTGTAACTTTATTATAAAAGGCTAGCATATTGCTAAAACAAGAGCGCCCTTTCACAAATCCATGTTGACTCTCACAGATAACATTACACTCATCTGCCCAATGGTGTATACGGTCCCTCACTACATTCTCCAAGATCTTAACAACTACTGATGACACACAGACTGGCCTATAATTAAACACTTCCAGTCTGTTACCACCCTTATGGAATGTCACTATCTTACCTTCCTTCCATT